>NC_048603.1:9308681-9679787 GCF_003668045.3 Cricetulus griseus | reverse complement strand
CACACACACATACACACACACACACACACACACACACACACACGTGTGTGCACATAATCAGACTTACAGGCAGTTTTGAGCTGCCTAGTATGGTGCTGGGACCCGAGCTCAGCTTCACTGCAATGTTTGGTATACCTCATCCAACATATGATATTTCCAAGTTTAAGAGAAAGTCTAACATCTTGCTGGGTCATCCTGAATCCCAATATCCTTCTTTGTGACTACCAAATTATTAAAACATCAAAACATGGGATTATTGCTTACAAACATCATAACGGCAATAAAATTGATTTTTACCTCCTCAACTCACAGGAGCATTTCTTTCAAATTTCAGAAAAAGTTGCCAGGTGGTGATGGTGTCTGTGTTTAGTCCTAGCACTCGGGAGCCAGAGACAGGCAGATCTCTGTGAGTTTGAGGCCAGCCTGGTCTACAGAGCTAGTTCCAGGACAGCTTGGGCTGTTACACAGAGAACACTGTCTTGAAAAACTAAAAAGAGTATATATCATGTCAAACATACAATATAAACTAAAATCAATAATGTTTTATGTACACACATAGACATGATGATCTGTGGTAACTTTGTTTGAGCATTTCTGCTGGTCATATTTTATTCTCATGTTCACAGTTTACTTTGGCTCTGATATTAAAGCAAGTCACACAAAACCAGAAGTTTATGAATAACATTAACATTTGCAAATATATAACACAAATGATTTAAAATGAAAATACCACTGAAATCAGAAGTTCCCAAGGAGAGATTCAAATTTGAAGCTACAATAATGTCAATAAAAGGTATAACCTGTCATGTAACAAGAAAAGCTCTATAAAGAATAATAATGATCTATTACATAACACTAAACTTTTCATGATCTTAGCATGCTGTGTCATGGACCTATACTGAAATCAGAGATAAGTCCAAGAAACTGAAGCAATTCCCTAACCAAAAAAAATAACCTAATTTTAAAATGTGCAGAAGTTTGGAACAGACATGTCTGAGTGAAGAGAGATGAATGGCCAAAGGGTATGATTAAAGACTTCAATGTTTCTAATCACCAGGGAATGAGACACAATGAAATATCACCTCATATCCATTACAATGGCTACTATCTAAAGAGCAGTACATACTGAGGAAGAGACATAAAAAGGCAGCTATTGTCCAGTGTTGGTGGGAACATAGGTCACTGCAATATTGGCACACAGAATTACTGTATGACCCAGTAGTCCCACTTCTGGGTATCCATCCAGGGGAACTGAAATAGTTATGTTAAGGATGTCCCTATACCCTTGTACATTTCAGCATTATCCACAGTCGCTAAGATGTAGAAGCAACCTGAGGGTCCATCAATAGATCCACTAACCCATGGCCTTCCAAAGACTATCCTGCTATTAGTTACAGTGTAGACCGAACTGGACAAAATTACAGTAAGTGAAATAAGCCATTACAGGAAGATTAATAACACTGTGTGGTTTTACTTATACATAAACCCTACAAAAATTGCTGCCATGGAAATGGAGCATAAGGGTAGAGGAGGAAAAGAAGAATAGACAAGAAGGAGATGTTGGTTTTAAGAATGGTTTTGCTTAGCTGAAAGGAATAGTATTAATGGTTCATTGCATTTCATCGTGATCATGATCAAACATAGTCACAAATTTAAAATTTTCAAGAGGCAAAATTTCCTTGCAGGGCTGAGGATCAAAACTTGGACTTTGTGCTAGACCAACTTTTACAGTTCTGCTAAAACATTTTTCTGTGTGATTGCAGCAAGAAAAACTAAGTGAGGCTGCAAGTATTATTACAGTAGCCAGATATAATCTTGTATTGCATATAATATATATGCAGATCAAAATTAATAAACAAATAACACTATTATTTATCAATTAAAGTAATTTTCTAAAAAAGTACATAGTGTAAATAGGTGTGTATACTAATGCAGAGATTAGAATTGAGCATTTACACTACGCTTACACAGAGCACTATGCTTGGCTTTCTTCCAATAATAATTAAGATAGCATGCTCCTCAGGGATCTTTGAACATACTAATTTAAACACAAAGGAGTACACTACGTGTATTTCAAGACATGATATCGTAGAACAATGAACAAAGAATTGACATTTTATTTTAGAAAATAAATTCTCTTACACATTACATCCTGACCAGTTTCCTCTTCTGCTCTACTCCCCCCAGCTCTCCCCAACCTCTCCATTACCCACAATCCACCAATCCACTACCCTCTAACATTTCCCTCCAAAAAAGAGCATTCCCCTCCAAAAGACAATAACCAAACAAGATAAAACAAGATACAATAAGACAAGGCAAAACCCCTCATCTCAAAGCTGAACAAGGCAACCTAATGGGAGAAGAAGTCCCAAGAGCAGGCAAAAGAGTCAGAGACACAGTTGCTCAGACACACCCACTCCCACAAAACACCAAGTTAGCTGTAACATGTATGCAGAGGACTTTTATCCAAAAGCAAGAGACAGCTTATCCAAAAGGGAGAAGAAAACCAGTTTTTCCATCTCATACATAATATAAAATTCAATTCCCAAATGCATTTAAAATTTAAATGTAAATGTCAAAAAGAAAAGGAAGAAAGAAAAAAACCCTACAAACTTTTACTATAAAATCAGAAAGATGTAAAAGCCAGAAGGTCAGGGAGTTTGCTATGAGGTTGTGTCTCCTAGTAACGTCACATAAATACACCCATATAGTGTTATCAATATGACTGCCTAAATGTGAGATGAACAATGATGACGCCAAAGGTCATGCCGAAAGGCATGAAAAGCCCATGAGGTTTCAGTCCACAAGGAAAACCAGGAGCTGGAAAGGTGTTCATCCCCAGGAAAGAACTCACCAACTGTTTGTGTAGGGCCAAATGGGCAACCCTGAAAACACACATACAAGTAACACTATACAGACTGACCAGGTTATTTTTAGGGAAACATATGTATGTTCATATATATACATGCATACAACAGCAATGAAAAAAAAGGCCATGGATTTGAAGGAGAGTGGAGAGGGTTATATGGGAGGGAGGGAGGGAGGGAGGGAGGGAGGGAGGGAGGGAGGAGAGGGAGGGAGAGAGGGAGGGAGGGAGGGAGGGGGGAGGGAGGGAGGGAGGGAGGGAGA
The DNA here is from genome assembly GCF_003668045.3 of Cricetulus griseus. Taxonomy (NCBI): domain Eukaryota; kingdom Metazoa; phylum Chordata; class Mammalia; order Rodentia; family Cricetidae; genus Cricetulus; species Cricetulus griseus. The sequence continues at coordinate 9,676,658 of NC_048603.1, read as the reverse complement.
GGGAGGGAGGGAGGGAGGGAGGGGAGAAATGTGATCATACTATAGCCTCAAAAAGAAAAGAGAAAAATGGAAAAGAAAAATGGAAATCGCATCTACATTAACAATATTAATGTAGAAGTAAAGAGATATTCTGAATCCCCACAAAATAGCAATACATACGGCTACACAGCCCACACCCACTTACAAGGAACCTTTGAAGGGGGCAGAAAAGCAAAACACAAACTGTTAAGTGTGTATTTGAAACGCACGACACTTAGCAAGGCTTTGTGGCCAGAATGTTAGTTAATGACAAGAAGCATAGTGATCAGTTGCCTCAACCGTGTGAAAGGAAATGCAATGGACCCACATGCATAAATGTGGGCCCATGCCAAACCGGGCTCCATAGCTGGACACGACGCAAAGCAGCCTTGAGAGGAGCCGATCCTCAGCGGCAAGATGGCACAACAGGCGAAGTGTCCACCAGCCTGCCACATGACTTGTGCAAAAAGATGGTAAGCCGTTGATTTTAGCTGCTGTGGCTGAGAGGGTGGTAGTGCAGCCAGGATGTCACCACCCTGTCAGGAAGATTTTAGACCTGAGGCTAGAGAACATTAGAATTTGTTTTTCTCAAGTTCATATTCTAACTGTTTGCTGGTAATCATGTGTGCTTTTTATCACACCCATTTTTTCCAAGTGTTATAGAAAATAGCAAATATCATAACGGCGAGAATTCAAGTAGGAAATAACACCAGTAACAACCACCTAGCAACATGCATGGTAACTACAGAGTAATGGCTCTCACCTTCAACACTTACCTGCTCCTGCACTGTCTTTTCACTGACGGACGGACTGACTGACATGCATTGATGTTTTCTGACTCTACATTGAGAAGTGTGAGAATAACATTTTTTGTTCCTTACAAAGATTTAGGGAACTTTCTAGGCCCTCCGCATTCAAGGGTTTTTGTCCCCATCTGCTCACGTCTAGTTCTTCACTCAAAAAAACCAGGGCATTTTCCCACAACCCATGTGCCCATTATTATTAAGGGTCCTCTATTCTGTCATCACCTTCTACAATTCTATTAGTTTGCCCAGTTTCTCCTTTTTGTCATTATCCTATACACCAGTGGTCATTTTGTACCTGACAAACCCCATATTTAAAAATAATTGCTGTGTTCAGGGTCTGTCAATTCCTTACCCCATTTGACCTTCTTGCAGACTTGGGCACACTGACCCTTTGTCTAACCCCTTTACTCTCCTGTTCTCACCAGTGACTTCCCTGACTGAATCCCATTGGAGATAAACTTTTCCATAAATCTTTCATATTATTTTTAAAGGGAATGTCAGAAGTCTGGACGTCCCTAAATTTAGGGTTGATTTTACTCTTCCTCTTTAATGATATCACATAGGTTTATAGTTAGGATCCCCAACAACCGTCAGCTCATATTCAGCAAATGGATAGAAGAGACTGACTGGCCTCATCAGGTAAAGATTAAATTCCATTTCCCAACAGGTGACTAGCAACTCATTAACCCTTTACAAACCTTACCCTCCATGCAAGTGGTTTTCTGTGTCTGGCTGAATGTGAAGGAAGCCCCTTTGCTGTGGTCTCCGTCTCCAGCACACGAGTCAGAAACAAGCTCATCCATAATTTCTAGCTCTCACTCCTCTCGGGGTCCTTTACATTGAATGCCTGACTTACAGCCCTCAAAGGAACCACACTGTCCAGGATGCAATGTGCTTCTTTGTGTTCTAATGTGTGTTTCTGGAAGGTGGTAAATGTTTCCAACCGTTTACATTTTGTTAAGGCAGCCGTGACCCAGAGCCTCTTTCCTCTTCCCCAAAATAGCCAAAAAATAAAAACTCAAAACTTAACTTTTTTTACAGTGGAGATAGCCCACTTTTTTCTCTTCCTGTGCACTAGACTTTAACTGTATCAATTAGACTTCTGTCCGTGTTCTCCATAGCTACCTGGTGACCTTCAACTCTTTGGAGTACAAACAGCAAACTCCACCACAATCCTATAAATGACTATTGGAAGAAAATATAATAGAAGAAAAGTAAAACCCACAAACAGAACACACACACACACACACACACACACACACACACACACACTCACACTCACACACAGAGAGACATACATGTGCACTCACACACACACACACACACACACACACACACACACACACACACACACACTTTCAAATCAGGTCTGTCTTAATTTCTATTCATACCCTTTTTTTCTTCTAAACATAGTACTTAAGCCTATATCAAGATTTTTTTAATTTTTGAGATTATAAAATAATTATAAAATTCTCTCCCCCTTTCCTTCCTTCCCTGCTCTCCTTTAAATCAATGGCCTCTTTTCTTTAATAACATACAAACTCTGCTTCAGAAAAACAGCCTCATGCTGAAATCCTGAAATTTTCTTCACCCCCAAAGTCACAAATCCTGAATTGGCCTTAAAGTCCCTAAACTCTAAAGAAGTTCCTCAGACTGTCAAGGATGGCAGTGTAGAGTTGTGTCTCTGTCCCCACAAGACAGTCAGGAGGATCAAGAATGCAAGGCTAACCTGGACTTCACAGTGGCACTTCCTCTCAAAAGCAAAACCAACAATTAAAGCAGTCCTATAACTACTGCAATAGTTAAATAAATTAATAATTTAACAATGCCATTCTGTTGTGATAAAGCAAAGAGAACACACAGTCAGAGAATATCTGCTGGGTGTAATAACTGACTCAATTTGGGTTTCACCAAGCAATGCCTGAGGCTTGGGGCAGAGATTGTCTGTGGGCTTCCACTCAGGCACAATTTGCAGCCAAACAGATAGAACAGAACACTTTTCTTTTCCATCTCAGCCCTTGAAGCATTTAGTTGTTGGAGCATCTTCCTAGGTTCTGCCAAAATGTTTTGACTTACAATGCTATCTACTCCATCACTGTTTTAGGAAGACATTTAGAGGGGTGTTGGCCAAGGCAAATCCATTCAAACACCACTTCGATCAGAAGCCAGGGATAATTAATACTGAGCTCATTCAGGTATCTATTACAAAAGAAAACATGCAGCTAAAGTTTCTGTGACTGAGGACAACTCACAAATCCAACACCATGCTTTTTACATGAACAAAAAATGACAAATTCTAAGAATTCTACCTGAACATCTATGGGACAGGACCTCCAGATTCATCTCTCCCATCTATCTGCATTAAAACGCATTTCCACCCACTTATAGCAGAAAGACTATTTTAAAGACCCAAGAGGATATTTAAGTATTCTTAATAACTTTCAGTACCAAGGAACTGTTGACTCTTTGAACTCCAAACCTCCTTTTGTGGTTACTCAAGTATGATTTCTGGAAGCTAGAAAAACAATTGGCCACCAGGTTCCATACAGTCTCCATACTCTTTAAACCTTATTAGATCACCCCTTAGCCTTGCTGAAAGCATAGAGTTAATAGGTATACTGCTTGGCTGCCTAAGTTTGCAAAAACAATTAGCTTATATAAATATATACTGTGCTCGTTTGTCTTTTGAAATGTCATATTTATTTTAGCGACTCAAAATTTATTCTTGCTAACGTCTCCTAAACTACACTGCAAATCTTTCTGCAATGCTGTTCTTCTGGCCTAATCTTTGGGTTCGTTTCCTGAAGGTACTTAGAGGAAATGAAAGTAACAGAACTGGGATGGATGCCATTTCAAATTTTTACATGTGAAACATTCGGAAGAAGTCAAGTCTTAAAGTGGATGGATTACCACATCATCTTGGTTCAGGAGAGCAGTGAGGCACGAAGGCTAAGAACTTGATGGCAGAGACCAAGTCTTAGTTTAAGCTTCCATTCTAAGTGGACCCAAAGCCTCACCGATGGCATCTGCTGTGAGCCCCAGCTGCTCCTCTGTAATATGTGAGAAACAACAGGAACCTGGTAGGTAAAGTGGCTGTTTGGACTAAGTGGAAACCTGAGCCTTGCACATGGCATGGCATGGGCACTCAATACACACTAGTAGTGATGGTGGCCGCCACTCATCATAAAAGCAATAAAGAATGTCAAAGAGGTTACACGAGCAAAAGCTGATCTTCTCTTTCCTTAAACCAACCACCTTAAATTATCTAAATCAGAGCCAAACCACAAGAAACGTTTGACCACGTGCCCTGACACCATCAAGTCCAACACTATGCTCCAAATCAGGAGCATACCACAGATTTGTGGTTATCACAGCAGCGGACTGGTGCTCATGGGTAGGGGTATGTTTACCACATACCCTATGCATCCTCTGACTTATGCAGATTTGCCAAAGTAACTTTCCATTGTTTGGAGAGGTTAAGCAACGCTAACAGAAGTGTTCGTGTTCTACAAAGTAGAGATCACACCCCCCAAAGGAAAACAAATGTGTAGAGGAGATAAATTCACTTCGCGATGGATGTTTACCAAAAAGAAATTACATCCACAGTACTCTCAGTTGGGGACCAATGGCAAGTTACATGCCCCCTGTTCAGCAGCTGAAAGCCTGCCAGGTCCTGCGGCTTGGCTCCCTCACAAGCCTTGAATACACGCACTCCCAGAACGGCACCCAAGAAAGCAAATAGTGTGCAAGCCGCTCTGGGCTAAGAAGCAAGGAAGAACAGAGCCGTTTTTTCAATCACTACAAGCTTGAAGAGATTACACAGATAAATAGCTTCAGTGTCTGCTGAAGCGCAAGTATTCAATTAAGTCTTCCAGATCACTGAAAGCCCCTTAACTCACGACGTTAGCCCATCCTTGTCTCTTCCTGTCGCCTCTTCTTGTACCGTCTTTTCAAACTATGTGGCAATGATTTTGAGACATCTACCGGCACTAATAAATTTCAAAAGCAGCTTTTCTCATTTTTTTTCTACCTCTCCCCACATAAACGCCTCACTATGAAAGGGAATGGGAATCAAGTATCTCTACGTTTAATTCTGAATCTTTAAAGTTAGATGGTATAATGTCTTAACAGTGGTGCTAGGTAGACTTAACCAGGCCCAATCAGCTGTGGTATATGTAGAAAGACTGTAGTCATTTACTCATCTGGAGTCTTCCAGGTGATTGTAATCATTTTATTGGTTTGAAAACCACTTCTCCGGGGCATTAAGATTGATTCATTATTATTTCTTAGTGGGCTCACCTCATCAACAAAGGTTCTAGTTAACATTCATACATGTACAAATGCCATGGAGAGCATTGCACTTGTTTTACCCACCCAGTAAGGATTCAATTCTGATCTTCCATGGATCTTTTACTATTGGAAAAAGACTAAGAATTGGTTGAAATTGTTTAACTCTAAAAGACACCAGTCTACTCAGCAAATAGCCAGATGTGAACTCTGAAACTTCTAGTCTTAGCAATATGCAGTATTTCCTGTTGTTAATTGCATAGAGAGTGAGAGGTGATGGAGGAGTTGAGTCTGGGCAAAAAGAAATTTGCAGGCGAAATCAGCGTTAAAGAAGAGGAATCAAATACCCCAGATCCTACTCCCAATCTCTATTACTCTAACTGCAATAAAGAAAAAGGCTGTTTCAACTACTAAGTAACTCAAACATTATAAGTCTACTCTTGGTCTAACCTAATAAGCATCCTTCTTTGTACCATAATTCTACCAGGGTTTCTCATGGTATGAAGATGCATTCCGAACCACAAAGTTGAAAAACAAATACCACTGCACTAAAATTATACAGTCTCGGTTTTGTAACGATTTCAAACTATGTTGTTTCATCCCTGAATAAGTCATCTAACTCATGATGGGTACTCAATAAAATCTCATTAAATAGACAACTATGATCTAACCCTGAAGAAATGGGATTATTTTAAAAAGCATCCTTGCCCTCCCCCACACATTTCAAGACCAGACCCAGGCACTGAGGTTGCCCTGTTACCAGACACTTGGCTTGACCACTGTGTCATTTTTCATCCCATGACTCTATGATATGGTTCAAATCCTCACTTAACTAATTGACATGCTAAACTACCAAGTAAGATTTTATAATCCAATTTGTTTCTCATCATTTAGGCAGCTGTTTTAACCAAACTCTGCTAATTTGTTTCAGAGCATACATAAAATCTAACATTTCTCTACCCAGGCTGGAAAAATACTAGTATTTTGCCAGCATAAAAAAATTTAGATGACTCCCATAAAATTAACCCAACTACAAAACAAAATTTTAAGATTTAAATGGCTTGATTTATTAATCTTGCTCTCAAAATTATACCAACAATATATAAGAGTCACTTTGTTTGAACTAACTCCCTTTGAATTAATGCTATTTCCTTCATAGTAAAAAAAGAATTACTATAAAGTATGTCTTTATTACTTACATATCCTCCAAATCGTAGATTTTCAGTCCTTCTGGCTCCAAGATAGCCTACATCTAGCAATGCCCTTGGTAATTTGAGATCTGCAATGTACATTGTAACACAAGCCTCCTTTATTTTCCTAAACATGTTATCTAAGAACATGAATGTTATCACTCCACGTGACTTTCAGCTTGAAGGCTTGGTGCTCATAAACCTAACTGCATCACGTATTTGCATCATGTCACTGAAACAAATATAATACAATGAAAATAAGAGGGGCAAGAGAAAACATACTTGTATAAAATTCACAGAGGTCGGGTTAGGACTCAACAACAAACATAAAACAAGCAACTAAAATACGCGTCAGGGAATTTACACCACTTCATGATAGTTGCACGCCACCACAGGGTGAGACAAGCCCTAGGAAATACTGTTAAGTAAAATGCCATTTATCCCATTTTCTTTTTAGCCGGCGCAGAGAAATCTCCACATAACCAGATATGATGTCTCCAAGTCCAACTCTAACATTCCCAAGGACTAAAGAGAGATGGTAACATATACAAACATAAGCTGTTTCTTTTACGTATATGTGGGAGGAAGGTGGTCTTTAGAAGCAGGGGGAATTGGATTGGGAAATGAATAAACCACAAAATGCCTTAGCAACAACATTTAGCCACCACACTGGTGTACCTCGCTAGCAAGATAATAAAAAGTTGGATGAACATTAAAAAAAAGTGACCACACAAAGCAGATTATAACATGTGCTTGCTTTTTTGTTTTTTGTTTTTTTTTTAATGGCTGTCATTTTTGAAACAGCAAGCACAGGGCTTCCAAGGGTCTGCGCCAGGTCCTCTGCTTAGATACCATAGCTTTTAGCTTAGTATTTTTTATGGGCCTGCTGACTGTGAGGAGAAGGGGGCTCTGATGCTTGTGTCTGCTCTTGGGGCTCTTTTCCTCCTGTTTGGTTGCCATTTCCAACTTTGACATGATAGTTTTTTGTTCTATTTCACTTTGTCACCTTTGGTTGTTAACCCTTAGAAGCTTGGCTCTTTTCTAACGGGAGACCGAGAGGGAGTGGATCCAGAAGGAAGGGGAGGTGGGGAGGAACTGGGAGGAGTAGAGGAGGGGGAAGCAGGATCAGGATATATTGTATGAGAAAAATAATCTATTTTCAACAAAATGAAATGCAAATAATTTGCATTTCAAATATTTGCATTTCAAATAATTTGTAACTTCGAGGCTTGATAACATAATATAGGTGCATAGTCGTTTATTTCAAGGTCAGGATAGCCAAATAAAATAAAATAAAATAAAATAAAAAATTTACCTTGTACAATAAATGTGTATTCTTATAGAACTTGTCTCAAAATGACAAAGGAAAGGTCACTTAAAAATAACGGTAAGCAACAAAGAATCAGGAACAGGACTCAGGGGTGGGACAGCATGTTCATGACACTAAGTGGAGTCAGCGACTGTGTGCCCAAGGGAAATCGAGGCAATATAACAGAGCTCTTGTATTCTAGGGTAAAGTGGACAGGCAGGTGATATTTGCCCAAATAGGCAATGTGTTGAATAGTCTGCTTAATGGGAAATCTAAAAGTTATTTTATATATTTTGAGTTTGGGGTTTCTGTCGGGCAGGAATGTGATGATCAGGAGGAGGGTGTCAAAGTACTGAGAAGAACAGGGAGGAAAAGCCATGTCAGCAACAAAGACAAGACCAGTGAGGCTGACTAAGTTGCCTCTGAAGAAGAAGGGCAATGATACAGGGGCTCCCAAGAGTATGTCAGTAGGGGAAGCTGTAGCCACGCCTGCTTAGGGGCTGGCTACAGGTCTGCCTGACCACGCCTGCGAGGGTTTGGTCAGGGTGACGTAGAGTAAGAGTTTGAGTTGGCCGAGTTTCGCTTTCAGTTTTCACCCCTTTGGGCTTGCTTACAGACCGCTTGGTAATTTCCCACTATAAATGTCTGCAGCTCATAGTAGGGAATTTACTTAACAGGACCTGGGTTTTAATGCCACCATTAGGAAAGAGAGAACAAAAGGGTTAGTCATCTCTTAGAAGAAATTACACGTGGGTACAGAAGGTGAAGACGCAATGAGGGTGGAAAGGTGAGTGAACTGACTTCAGTTATGCACTGTGAGGGGAAGACGACATCATCTTTTGAGAAGAAAACGTCACAACCACTTTGGAAATCAGTACGGCGGTTTCTCGGGAATGTAAATGGGCATCAGTCTACCTCAAGATCCAGCCATTCCTCTCTTGGGCATATTCCAAAGAATGCACATTCGCACAATAAGCACATCTGTTCAATGATGTTCATAGCAGCATTGTTTGTAATAGCCAGAAACTGGAAGCAGCCCAGATGCCCCTCAACTGAAGAATGGATAGAGAAAATGTGGCACATTTACACAGTGGAGTACTAATCAGCAGAAAAAAACAATGGAATCTTGAAATTTGCAGGCAAATGGATGGAACTTGAAGAACCCGTCCTGAGTGAGGTAACCCAATCACAAAAAGATAAACATAGTATGTACTCACTCATTTTTGATTTTTAGACATGACCAAAGGATCACTAGTCTACAGTCCACACTGCCAGAGGAGCCAGGAAACAAGAGGGACCCCAAGAGAAGATTGCATAGTCCCTTGAAGAAGGGGATGGGGACAAGAACCCCTGACCAAAGCGGGAGGGGGGAGGAGAACAAGAGGACTGAGACAGGGGAGGAATAGAGGAGGGCAAGAAAGGAGATGCAAGGAGGGCAAGAGGGAGACAGTACAGGTTTGGAGAGAGGTCTGGCACAGGGAAAATGTTAGGAGATTCACAGTGATGACCTCCACTAAGAAGCCAGGCAGTGGTGGAGAAGATGGCATTGATGCCTTTCCCCTATAATGTGATTGGTGTCTACCTTGGTGACCATTCATAGAGCCTTCATCCAGTTGCTGTTCAAAGCAGAAACCAGGCACCCACAGCTAAGCACTGAGCCATACTCCTGGAATCCAGTTGTGGAGAGGGAGGAGGGATGAGCAAAGGAGCCAAGATGGTGCTGCAGAAACCCGAAAAAAACAGTTGACCTGACCTACTGAGAGCATCAAGACCCTAGTCATAAAGATGGGGAACCAGCATTAGACTGAACCAAGGCCTCTGAATGTGGGTGCCAGCTAGGAGGCCAAGACAGTCTATGGGTCCTCTAACAGAGGAGCCAGTCTTCAACCCTACAGCACAGATGGACTTTGGAAGCCCATTCCCTATGGAGGGATACTATTGCATCCCAGATACAGTGAGGAGGGCCTAAGCCCTCCTCCAAATGATGTGACGGACTTTCAAAGTCCCCCATGGAGGAATTCACTATCCCTGGGGAGGAGTTGGAGATGGGTTGGGGGGGTGGGGGGGGAACATGGGAGGATGGAAGGGCGAGGGAATGGGGAGATGGATTTGTAAATATGAGTGCCTCTAAAATAAATTTTAAAAAAAGAAAGCTACACACCCCCAAAAATAAAAATAACCAGCATACAGAGGCCTGGAGAGATGGCTCAGTGGTTAAGAGCACTGGCTGCTCTTCTAGAGGTCCTGAGTTCAATTCCCAGCAACCACATGGTGGCTCACAACCACGGTGCCCTCTTCTGGCCTGGCGGTTTTCGGCAGAACAAATACATCTTTCAAGAAAATATAACAAGCATATGGAGTGAGAAAGACCTGAGTTGGATAACAGGATCCATGAGCTGAGATTAGGAGCACACTTGATTCACCTAGTTTTTTTTATTTCAGCAGCCTTGCACAGGAAGAGTGGTATGAGACATGGGAAGTACTGGAAAAGGCTGAAGCTGAGGGAATGGCAAAGAGTAACTAGTACATTCTTCTTTGGTTCGTGCGTGTGGCGCCAAGTGCATCTTCCACTCCTGAAACCAAGGCTGTAGGTCATCTTCCCTAGGCCTTCCTATCATGCTCTGTCACAGAAGGGAAGATGTATGATGTGTTTCCTGTGAACAAGACCCAATGGAGTCCTCCTTGTGTATCACACAGTTCTTCAACTTGATGGTGAGTTTTCATCAACAATGTCACTCGCATGACAAAATAAAAATTAAAGGCAGTTATTTTTCAAGTGCTAAAACATAGTTACTACACACTGGGCCTACTATAGAAATGTAAGATCACAGAAAATACTCAAACTTTATAAGGAAAATGGCCAAGAAGATCACACACATGTCACATAAAATATATGTGAACTTACATTATCCATTCCTTTTGTTTTTAATGACCATAAAATTCTGTTTTTAAATTTATTACCCACTTAAAATATATATACACATATATATAAGATAAAAAATATATATGCGCACATACTTACGTGGAAATGTTTTAAGTATAGTCACATTAACAACCCTTTAAAAAAACGACAAAATCCATGAACTCAGTTCTGAGAGAACATACATGCCAAGATTCACCTCTGAGAAATATTTCAAAATTCATTTTCATAAAGAAGCTGACATGCACTTAATTCTATTTGCCTTAGCTGGCGCCAGTCAAGACTTAGGAGAATGCTTAGAAGACAAGAACAGAAGCTAAAACTATGACTGTACAATACAACAAGTTATAAATCCAACATTTCTGTACAACTCTGGACTCATTTGAATTCATCTGAAAATTAAAGACCTTGTCTTTGGACTTGACCATTTATTTGTAATTATTGAACTATGAAAATTTCAAAACATTGCCAATGCCAATCTTGGCCCTTCTTCTTAACATGTAAAAATTCTATTTTTTTTCCTATTTGCTAATCTTTTCAAGGACTGTTCTTTGTCAGAGATAGGCTGAGGTTACATGGCTTGCTAGGAAGAAGCAAAAGAAAGATTCCTCTCCCTACTAAACAGACACACATATCAGAAAATATATGAAGTATATTTTAGGGAACATGTTAAGATTGTGTTTTAAAATATAAAGCATTTCTAGGAAAATGTGGTACGGCTGGAACTTACATTATGCTGATATGTCAATGACATACACAATCCACATGGAAATAAGAGTATCTTGGCAAAGGATTATCTCTTCCTTTGGTATGGTAATTCTATTTGTTGCAGTAATTGAAAGTATAAGATGTCATATTCAAAAGTTAATCATGAAAATACTGTCTTATAAAATTATTTTAGTTGTTGTCTGATTATAATCCACAGACAAGAAAAACCCACTTGTATCAAATTTTTAAATTGCCAAGAATATAAAAAACTGCACTCTTATATATACTCTGTATATTATAAATATTCAATCAGTGTCGAACTCGAAGATTTAACAGTAGTTCTCCCCATCATAAATCAAATTCCCACCACCCAAACCAACTACTATCAATATCCTTTTACGTTGCAGTTTTGATTATTTTTGCCTAAATTGTCCTTCTGTGGAGGGAGGGAGGGAGGGAGGGAGGGAGGGAGGGAGGGACAGAGAGAGAAAGATTAAACATGAAGTTGTGCGGGCAGGGATATAGAAAAGATCTGCAGGTACTTGGAGAAAGGGAAAGAATGTGATCAAAATATGTTGTATGAAAAATTTAAAAACAGTAAAAGAAGAAATAAAAAATAGTCTTGCTATATTATCAATTTGTTTAATACATATTTTTCATCTTGGTCTTTTATTGAGAAACCTGACAAAAGGAAACCACTTAGCCAAAATACAGAAAACTCTTGAGTGCTCAAATGTAACATTAGGACATGGTTAAAAAGAAAAATCCTAGCCTCTTCCATGCAAACCATTTTCTCATATCTATAAAAGGATTACACTTGTATATATTATCTTTAGTATGTATTTTACACAATGCTCTGAGTTATATAAAGGAAATATTTGGAAAGATTTTAAAAATTATATACTGCCATTAATCTTTAAGCTAATAATTTTAAACCTTGTTCCAGAAAAGACATGTTAATAACCCCAATGCTGTCTATCATAAATCAGGATCAAAACTGACATGATCTAAATATTTAGATTGGAATTTTTCAATTTCATGGTCTCCTGCTAGGCCCTAAATTTGTAAAAGGCCCTAATCCTCCTGGGAAGATTGTCCAGATTTTAGGAAACCATTTTCAGGTCTCCAAATGCAATGACTAGAGGACACAGACAGAACTAGTGGGGACAGAAAGCCAAGTGAGAAGACACAACAGTCTGAGGCTGATCACCAGGGCCATACATAGTGGTCTTCTGGATGCTGAATCAGTATCCCACACAGCAATGGAAGACTGAGGTTTGCCTGGCTAGTGGGAGAGCCAAAGTTCTGCAACTTTGTAGAACTCTGGTGTCTTTATGAGCCAACCACAGAAGAAGAAGAAGGCACCACACCCACATATCTAAGCAGCCATAAATACCCCCCACAAATGTAGGGACCCTACTTTCTCATTAAACCTCCTAAAATTGTCAAGTAAATTAACACCATTTGCCCTGACTTCACAGGAAAGAAAAACATCAGTGATGTGTCCCAAGCCAGAATGAACAAGTATTAAGTATTAGCTCTAAGGAGACTTCAGCAAGATCTGTTCTCTTTTGCCCCCCCCCCCCATTTACGTATGAGCAGAAACATAGGAACAAATGCCACGAGCCAGCAGTGGAGTCGTGAGAAGGGGTATAAGAGTCGGTATCGGCGGGAGATGCCAGATCAAGGAACTTAATTCTTAGGAGAGACACTCAAGTACCCCCGAGTATCAAAATTCCCAGATATCGAAATTGTTAGTCCTACATTTTGACTTTTGTAAAGTGACTTTCAGCAAGATTTCTGCTAACTAGGTTCTTCACTGAATGGATCTGATCCAGGTTAAAAGGGAAAACCCTGCCTCAGAATTTTCAGCAGACCCATTAAGAAAAGATTCATTTTGCTCCTATACAATGCATATAGAGGGAATCTGAATGGATTACATAAAGATGTTTCTTGTGTCTGTTAAAAAAATGCTTATTTTTTTTACTATTTGATCCTACCTATACTCACTTATAAGTGGATATTAAACATAGAGTAAAGGAACAAATTGGAAGCATGGTGGAGAAAGACGAAGGGAGAGGGGAGGAGAACATGAGGGACCAGGAAAGCCAAATTGGGGGAAGAACAGAGAAGGAGAGCAAGGATAGAGACACCTTAATAAAGGGAGTCATTATGGGCTTAACAAGAAACCCGGCACTAGGGAAATCTCCAGGAATCCCCAAGGATGATCCCAACTAGGAATCTACGCAATAGTGGAGAGGCTACCTTAAACGCCCTTCCCCAATAATGAGATTGATGACTACCTTAAATGCCATCCTAGAGCCTTCATCCAGTAGCTGATGGAAGCAGAAGCAGACACCCACAGCTAAGCACTGAGCCCAACTCCTGGAATCTAGTTGTAGAGAGGGAGGAGGGACGAACAAAGGGGTCAAGACAAGGCTGGAGAAACCTGCAGAAACAAGTGACCTGGGATCTGAGAGACCCCAGTCTGACAGCGGGGAACCAGCATAGGACCAAACCAGGCTCCCTGAATGTGAGTGTCAGTTGGAAGGTCTGGGCAGGCTATAGGGCCTCTGGTAATGGAACTAGTATTTATCCCTAGTTTATGAATGGACTTTGGGAGCCCGTTCCCTATGGAGGGAGACTCTCTCAGCCTAGATACATGGGGTGGAAGGCCTAGGCCCTGCCCCAAATGATGTGACAGACTTTGATGATTCCCCCATGAAGCCCTCACCCTCCCTGAGGAGTGGATGGGGATGAGATGGGGAGAGGGTGGGGGGAGAGGGAGGATGGGAGGGAGAGGGAACTGGGATTGGTATGTAAAATAAGATTATTTCTAATTTAAATAAAAATTGATTTAAAAATCCTGATCTTGTCTGTAAGAACATTCTTAAAATGAAATTGCAACATAGTCACGCTTGAATTAAACATTTATTTTTCTCAGAGTCTAGCTTTTAAGTTAGAATTGATAAAATAGTACAATCGGACTTTCTTAATATTAACAATGAGTAGTGTGTGTGTTTGTGTGTGTGATGAAAATAACTGAAAAGAGGTCATACATTTGAGAGGGTGTGGGAGGACACAGAAAAGACCAGAATTGGGGGGAAATTATGTAAATACAATATATATATATATATATATATATATGAATTTCATAAAGATTAGTTTTTTGAAAGTGCAGCAAATGTATGCTATTAAAAGACCTATCTGAAGGATTTAAACAAGAGTGAAGTGTTTCACACACATTGTATGAAATGGCACAATGAAACCCATTGTAGTATATACTTAATGTATACTAATACATATGGAACTCATAGAAGTCAAACAAAAATTAAATACCAAACTAAAAGAGATATTTACGATTGTCTATATTTGTATCAAATACATTGATTTTTGTTTACAGTCGAATTGTTCGACTTCTGTGCATAAAAATATTCAGAAGAATTTAAAATTAATTCAGAAATGTTCGAGTTATTCCTATTTACCTCCAATGTTCTCACTACCGGTTACCCATTTTCGTAGACCATTTAAGACACCGCTCATGAAAAGGCATCCTCTTAAGCCTCTCATCTACGATTCTTGCAGAATTACTTAGCATATTTAAATGAAAGAATTTCTCTTCAAAATATACATCTTCTCAGTCCACAGCATTATCAGCACAAAGGGTCATTTATTAAAGCTATGATATCCCACCCACTTAGTGAAAATAAATAAATACAGTGAAATAGGCCATACCTCCCCAGCTCCTCAACTAACTGGATTAAAAATTGTGTGTCTCACCTGAGTGGCTATAGGAATGTGCAAAGGATCTGGAAGCTAAACACAAAACACAGGTTCAGTCAAAACAAGCCCTTCCCCTCATCCCCCTCAAGCATAGAGCCTCTGAGGAGACAGGTGACAGATGTGCCCAGGGACCAAAATAAAATAAAGATCTGGCCGACCCAGGGAGGGAGGAATTTAAACATAACAAAAGCTCATGTTAACACATGTGGTACCAAATGTACTCTGCATGCCAAAGGAGGCAAGAGTGTTTGTTGGTGAACAGAGGCGGAAGTGTCTTAGAATTGAAATGGAAATCTTCTAGACCTCTCTGAGAGGTCTAGTGTGTACCACAGCCACAGTGCAGCCTAAGGTGATGCCAAAGCCACAGGGTGGGACCACAGCCACAGGGCAGCCTATGATGGTACAGCAGCTGCAGAACTGAGATTTCTTTTTTCTCCTGTGTTTCCAATGAATGTCAACAGCCCACCCAAAGCATTAAGTCAGCACATAAGACATTCTGAAAATCTCTCCAAGAACTAAGTCAGATATCAGGAAGTCCTAGGATATCTATAATACAAGGAAAGAAATTGCGGAGAAAGAAAGCATGTTTGCGAACAAACAAAAAAAATAGGTAATAATTCTTGCTTGTTATTAACCCAGGCCCAAGTCCTAAACAAACTTTCCTTCCTTCCAGTTATTACTGAGTCATGCGGCCACTGGAAGGAACTGTTATCACTTCATTTTCTGCCCAGTGCTTCAGAAACCTGAAACCAGCCCTGCTTTCCCTGGGTGAACACTGCTTTAAACCACCGTGAAGTGTTTGCCTCCCTAACTGAACACGTTTGACGGTCTTGGTGTCGTGACCCATCACAAACCCTTTAGCAGGGAGAATGGGGATAAGAAGGGATAAGGAAAAGTTTCTAAACCAAAGGGCAGAGTCATGGAAGAAGTTACCATGTGACAGTGACACGGGACACAGTAGTCAGGTTGCCTCTCAGCTTTGGCCTCTTGGTCTTTCAGTTTAGTCACTCAAACCATGGGACATTCAACAGGCTGCATTGATGACCGTGGTGACATTTAAAAATGTGAGCAGACGCCTCTTTCCTGCATTACTGACCCTGAAGCAGCAGCCTGTCAAACCATCCAAGAATACAAGGTGAACAGCGCAAGCTTAATTATCTGAAAATACGTTGCCTCCATTCTATCCACATTAAGATCAACATTTTCTAGAATCCGGCATGAAGTACATACAGGGCATGCTATTGCTGTGGTGATAAAACTTTAGTGTCTGCAGGATTACCTGGAAGTCAAAATGCCCATTGCTTCATAACTGCTTAGTATCATCTTGAATTATACATAGTGTACATAGCATTGAGGGTGTCTCAGCAGATCTCAACTCAAGGAGTATGAGTCAATACAGCGGAGCCCGTCTTCCTGAAGGCTACATGCTTAGCCACCTTAGAACATTCTGGCTTTGCAGTTGCTACATCATCTTCAATCTTCTACGTTTTGCCACTACACTGAGTAGTAAAGGAACTCTGTTTCAAGTGGATTGCTTCTCACGAAACACTCCCTTTTCTTCTACCCAGAGGGAGTCCTTAAATTTTTCCAGGTCATCATTGCCCCTCAGCACACAAGAAGGGAGATTTCCCTCGAAGGCACTGGAAATGTCAACTACCCAGTTTTCTAACTTGGACCAACTTAAGGGTAGGTGTTTTTTGCCACAGACCACTAGCCAGAAATGCAAATCATGTCTGCAAAGTTCTCATTCTGTTTTCAGTCCATCGAGACATGACCCTTTACCCTTCATCGTTCCCCTGGCTGTGATGCTAAGGTTTTTTTTTTCTTTTTTCTGCATGTTTTAAAGAAAGAAAAATAGTAGTAAAGCTATCCTAGATTCCAGTTTCAGAGTCCCGAGAGATGACACAGGGGCGTGGCTAAGAGCAGTTTTCTAACTTACCAAGTCAGAACGTCCATTTCTCTCAGGAAATGTAGAGCCCCCAGGATGCTTTGCTCACAGTTCCCTGGCCCAAGGCTACTTAGCGTCTACCTCAAGATTCTTTCTGAAGTGGAGTTTGATAACGCATACACATTCAGGAGGGTCAAAGAAATCTAGGAAATCTGAAGTGTCATTCCCAGCACAATTCTGAGAGAACGTTCATCTAATGCAGAAAGCTGGCTGAAACATTTGGTCAGGTGATTTATATGGAAAAGCCAAATATACTGAACTGCCCTAGCCACAGATATGCATATCAATCACAGCTCTCTCCTGATAAAAGCTTGCAATGGGTTAATGGATCTCGTTTGTAGAACTTGGAAGCAGTGGCTGCCAGTGTTTTCTAAGATGTCTGGGTTCCTTGCTGTTGGTGTTTGGTTCTTGCTTTCATTACAATTAAAGCAGCTTTGATACCTTTTCAAATCTTGAGTCTCCTTATCAGCCAAGCTGGTGGTTTGTACAATACTTATTAGCAAAAAAAAAAAAAAAAAAAAAAATCAACTATCTTACTAGAAAAAGCACACATTTTACTCATTTCCTTCTAGGCTGTGGATCAGGAGACGCCTATACCAAAGGCACAGCAATTATTTCCAGATCTGAGGCTAACCGTTTGAGATTCATTTAGGACTCTTATGGAGACTACAGTCAAAATCCAAAATCAAGGCTCAGCACTGAGATGCTAACTATTGCTCTATGATCTTCTTTTTGCTTTCTGCTTTTTTTAAACACGTTAAATTTCCCTTTATTTTATAAGTTCAAAGACTATTATATTTTAAAGTCCAAAAACAGAGGTCTCAGGTATTCCTTTTGTTTTCTTCTTCATCTAGTAGTTATCACTCTAAATCTACTGGAGGAAAGTCTAGTAGGATACAAAGTTTAACAGCTTCTTTGAACCTTGTTCCAGGGTATGATTCAATAATTGACTAATAAACACATGTAAAAACTTAATTAGTAGACAGTGAAATCACTTATATAAAGATGATTTATGGGCATAGTAATTGTAGATCCGTTTTCTTTCTTTCTTTCTTTCTTTCTTTCTTTCTTTTTTTTTTTTTTTTTTTTTTTGGTTTTTCGAGACAGGGTTTTTCTGTGTAGCTTTGGAGCCTATCTTGGCACTCTCTCTGGAGACCAGGCTGGCCTTGAACTCACAGAGATCTGCCTGCTTCTGCCTCCCGAGTACTGGGATTAAAGGCGTGCGCCACCAACGCCCGGCTGTAGATCCTTTTTCAATCTTGTGTGCTGTGAGTTTCCCATGTTGTTTTTACTTTGATAGCCTTCAATGGATACTCCATGTGGAATATGAAATGGGGTTCTTATCCTCCGATGAATAATCATTTCCCTTGGATATCAGCAGCATTCAGACCATAAATACAACCAATGGGAAACCAGCATCTTCCCAGTCCCTTTCTGTTCACGTAGAAATCCGCAGTTTGACAGTTAGCAGAACTCACCAATGGCATACATAATTTTGAAGTAATACTAGACTGAGCAGTCTATAAACACTGTAGTAAAACTAGCAAGTTCTTTATAGTGATTAATAAATCACATTGCAGCTACTGAGAAACCTACCAAAGAGATATATGAAAAGGGAAAAGCAATTGAACAACTCAACAAGGTTGTACATAGATACATGGTTTTGACAAAAGACAATGTTCCAGGGCCATAGAACTGTCTTCAATTACCTGACATCAATTCTCTGTCTTCTAAATGAACTGCCATTATCTACAAGAGTTTACATAGAGGATATTATATGCCAGGTTGTTGGGGGAGGATTCAAAATTATGTAATAATTTCATGGAATAAATTTAAATATGGAAACCTCAGTCAAATCTCAAATGTCCAGAGAACCTCATCTCCCAAGACCCTCCAGAGGAGCCGGGCTGAGGACTGTTATTGCAAAACCAGAATCTCTCTTCTAATTGCAGATTCCAAGTCCAAGCAAAAACTCTTCCAGTTCAAATTAAATTTAGGAATCTTGATGACAGTAGAAACTTGCTAACTGACTAGATCAGTGTCTTTTTTCTGCCCGTGTGAACATTCTGAAAACCCTATTTGCAGGGCCATAATCTAACACCCAAGTCTCCACACATCATAACATTGCAATGATCTCAGAGATACAACAGTGCTTTCACACAAATGTCAATAAACTTAATTTCCTCACAGCATGAGTGTCAGAAACTAAGATGCTTTGGCTCTTTTGTAATAAATACTGCCTTCTGAACCAAGAGCGTTTTTAAAACTCTGCTTCTCATAGTGATAAAATAAAAAATGTCTTACTTAAAATAATAATATTTTGTCCCTCTCACGAAAGTTAAAATAACAGGACCCCAAAGTTATGTTTTGGTCAAAGAGAACTGTGTTATTTCCTTTTTGAGAGAGAGAGGTAGTTTGGGCTAATTATTTGTTTTGATTTTTTTGTTATTATTAGAAGGAACGAATGCTAGACATTTTTTTCTAAGTTTGAATGCACATACAAGCTATTTCGGAAACAAAAGTATAAAACGAAGTAAAACTGAGGCTTTTTCGATTTTAACTACCTTTGTTTCTGTCTGGATTTCTATTTTCCAGTAGCAGACGAATGCACTAATTTCCTGAATATGGAAAACGCCAGCATTAGAGCCAAATACAACTGAATCTGAGATAATTATACTAGATTTCATCAAAGCAACTTGGCACTCATCAAAATTCAGTCCCAGTTAGCTGATGAGATTCCATCAGGCCATTTAAGAAGCAGGGAAATAAACAAAAGGGAAGAGAGGATGAAAACAATGTGACAACTGTCAAACAAAATGCTGAGCACAACATTGAACATTTCCCCAAATGCAAAGCTGGGGCCACTAATTCTCCCTCACACATCAGCTCACATATGCACAAACGTGCAAGCGCAATAAACCATGCCACATTTCCCATCTTCACACCCCTGCAATGATTCCTTGCATTTCACTGGCCATGGAACTGTTTGTTAATAAACACTGAAGTTGCAAAGATTATCACCAACTAGGGCACTGTGTGATTAAAAGTAAACCTTTTAAAATGTCAGTGCTTGAGAGGTCGCTACCCATGTTTGAACTCCTTTAAGCAACTTCTTAATAAATGTAAGTGATTATAGAAGGAATGGTTCAAATTAGGCTACTACCATTGTTCTAGTTTTCCAACGAGATATTGTGCACATGTCATCCACCTGGTGGAAAGATTTTACGTAGTGGTTCTTGGAACATACAGCTCTTATGTTTCTGATAAAGTAGAGGCAAAGTGGTAACAGCAAACCAGAACTCGCCGCTTCAAACAGTGCTACAGAAGCTGGCCAAATAGCTCTTAATTCAAAGCACATTTGATGACTGTATTAAGTCAGTCTGTGCACATGGAGTTGACAATTATACCAAATGGAGGAAGAGCTGAAATGCAGCAGACGTTTGACATTTGAGATAGAAATTACTTTAAATTACTCAAGATAGCAATGACTCTCTCGACATGCAAAATCCATGTATAGATGAAAGACAGCTGCTTGAGCTTCCTCATATAGGATGTGACATTGGCTAAAAAGAAGGGGAACCTTTATAACATACATCTTACCTAGGTTGGTATTAAATTGCTTTTACCATTGCTTTGCATCAGACCTACATTTCAAGAAAGATATATAAGGACTTGGTCTTTGGAGAAACAGACCCTTCAGGCCAACCAATCTGTTGTCAATTTCCTAAGGCCACAATGATAGAGATATAGATTATTAATTCAAGTATTTACTTTTCCTTAGTGTCTCCATCTAGATATTCAAATAACTAAGTTAAGAGTGTATTGAAACTGGACAGAAAAGACACTAAGACATGTAAGAAATATCTCATAGGAAGACAAGTTAATTTTTAAATAAAATATTCTTTTTGATAATTAAATATCAATATTTATTACTTACAAATTCTGAACAAAATTAATACAATAACAAAATGACACCAAGCTTTATCTGGAGCCTCTTGTGTACTTTTCTGCCTTCTATGATCATCTTTGTTTCTTTTTCTGTTTCTGTGATAACACACTCTGAAAAAGAAGAGTAGTCAAAGAGGAAGAGATTTATTCTGGTCACAGTTCCAGCATCTAGTTCATCCTGGCAGAGAAATTAAAATGGCAGAGGCTCCAAGCAGCTGGCAATGTCACACACACACAATTAGGAAGCAGACAGGGGTGAATGCAACCTTCTACTTGATGGCCCTTCTCCGTATCTACAGTTCAGAATCCCAGACAGGGAACAGCGCTACCCACAGGCAGTGTGTGGGTCTTTCCCTCCACACCACCAAGATATTTCCCCATGGGCACATCCAAAGCCCTGCCTCCTAGGTGATCCTAGGTTCTGTCAAATTGACACCAGTAACCATCACTATCCTATTCGTCTATATAATTCTTCTATTCCAACAAAGGACTGTAAATTGAAGAGATTGTTTTGTATCGGTTCACTTTACAATCTTGCAGAGTCCACCACAAATAAGAAACACGTTACTGCACAAAAGCCAAGATAACTTCCCCATCACTGTGCTGAGATGCTGTGTTGTGAAAGCTAAAGGCCCAACCCTATAGAGGGAAGGCATAAGATGAAAACTGGGAGCTGCATCACCTGTGAGTATGTCCCAGAGATTGCTGTGTACAGAACCATAAGAGCCTGTGAAGCTCAAAGAGTGCTAGGCTTGGTGTCTCAACAAAAATGAAGCTCTTTCTTGCACCATTTACCTTTCCCATTAGTAATGCCTCTGAGCACCTTAGCTTTACAATGGAAGGGTGCTCAGCCTCTGAGCACCTTAGTTTTACAATGGAAGGGTGCTCAGTCTCTGAGCACCTTAGCTTTACAATGGAAGGGTGCTCAGTCTCTGAGCACCTTAGCTTTACAATGGAAGGGATATGAATGAACACACCTTAAGCTTGGATAAGAAGCCATGCTCTTGAGCCTGTTCCCCCATCCCTGAAACAAAACCCGTGTATGCAGAGCCTCCAGAACACAAAAGAGGAAAATATAAGTATGAGAGACCTGTGCCCTGCCTACCTGGCCATCCCCCAAGCCTGGGGGAGAATCCCACACACCACGGTAAACTTCAGAGAACCTGACTGGACCAGCCCTGAATGCAGATCTCTAATGATTCTTGCCTTCTCCAAATCTCACCCTTCCCTCCAAGTTTAATCACTAACGAATAATGAACTGAAGGACTGACTCCCCAGAGCTAAAGTGCCTTCAGATATAGATGTAATGCGTGCTTACTGAGCGGGCTGTCAACTGTACCCACATTTCTAAATGCATGTTCATCACACTGCATTCAGGGTCCCTCACTACTTTGAGGCTACATCGCTTATGTCACCCCTATGTTTTAAAGTATGCTGAGTGAGTATCACACATAATCAGGCTTGAGTTCGTTAATGTATCATCTTCCCTGGCATCATTGGTCAACTCCAAATCTGCCGGGCAATATTCTATCTGTGAGACTCAACTGGATAGCCATCTCCTGTGGGTGTTTTGATTGTCTCCCCGACTCCGTTCTTTCTCCTTATTTATACTGCTTTTACTCAAACTGTCGGCTTTTTTACTCTCTTGGAATATGGATTTGTTCAGCTAGATTATCCACTATTATGTCTGCTAATCCATACACATGTCCCATTTTTTTCATGCGATCTCCTTTCCTCAGCTCTGTTCCCTTTTGCTGGTGCAATCTTCTTAGGACTCCAGAGCTACACATCTTGGAGACCATTAACCTATACTATTCACCCTGCGACCTCCATCCCTTCTGGTAGGTAAGGCTTCCCAGTATGATGAGCTAATAAGGATGCTCACTGGCTGCGTCCATCAATTCTTAAACTTAGTGTTTCATTCACCACCCATCCCATCCCTGCCAGTGAAGTCAACTGTGCTGACACAACAGTTTGGGGGAATGCAAAGGTAGTCCCCAGCCCAGTTATATAAGAAAACTTCAAGTACAGACAATAGAAAGGAAAGGGAACCCTTCTGAGAAGCAAGAGGAGATAGGTAGTCACGTTTTTAGAGGGTGGAGGAGAGTGTGGTGGGCAATGGAGACGTGTGATAAAGCCCTGGGCAAATCCATAGAGGACCCTGGATTCTATGCTAGCACCATAACAAACAAACAAAGCATGTATTCTCATCTTTCATGTTATACAAAGCAATAAAGGAATGGTAATATTTAGTTCTCATGACAACTGTATGTTACAGGCATACCTTATCCCTGTCACATGTTGGCACTGAAGAAACCTTTCAAAATTACTGGCTCTTAGGTGTTGGAGCAAAGATTTTTCATCCTGGTCTGCTGCTTATGAGGATTGTATTAAGGGTCCAAAGCATCGGAAAGCTGTGATGCTTGTAAAACAGATGGCCAACCCCAGGGGGAAGGTGGTGTAAGTTGTGTATCAGCCATGGTAAACTGGCCACACTGGCGGCGTATCTTGGGAGAGATGCCTACCAATAAGGGCACCTAGGAGAATGGAGCTCAGAAAGAAGCTGGTTCATATTAGAGGAAGCTACAAGGTGGGCTAAAAGCCAAACAGTGAGAAGCAATAGTAGGCTAGCTCACAGGAGGCAGCATCGCAAAATAACGGAACCAGAATAAAACATGGCAAAGACCTCACCTGTTTACACCCCGTTTTGCTTACTACTCAGCCACGCTGGGGCAAGCTAGCCCCATGTTATACATGACTGGGCTTGAGGAAATTAAGAAACTTGATGTCATTCCGCTAAGAGGTAAACCAGGATAGTGTATAGCCAAGTTGAAAACGACTGGTTTCCTGCACTGGCCTTTCCAAGTTCTTAGATTGGCCGTGGCTGAAGGCAGGCATCCATTAGAAGGCAACTAGTTATCAAAGATGTGCAGATGTGTGCTGAGAAGCCGGAGGACGACAGCTGAAGAGCCCTGAGCAGAGTGGGTTGTGAAAGGAGAAGAGGAAGGAAAGAACAAATAAGCTATACATTTCCTCCTGCCCCGTGTCACAAATGTAGCAAATTGGTTCCTACATACTTTTCTCCTGAACCCAGCAATTCACTTGGGATTCCTTTCAAACCCACAGTCCAGTCTTTACCATGTCAGATAAGATGCTTTTAGATTACACAGTTGAAACCCAGCCTTGTGGGAACATTTTCATCCTTGACTTGAATAATATTTACGTGTTTTAAGAAAATACATACTGCAAAGGAAAATACATTAGGATGTTAATATGACAGACTGAAAAAAAATAGAGACTAATCCATTCAAGGATCTGGGTAAACGGTAAATGGAAGGAGAAAGAAACAGATATAGTTCACTTGGGGTAAAAGCAAAATGTGCCTAGACTAAAACAGAAAAAGGGGGGAAGAGGAGGAGGAAACACTGCACCAATAACCAGGGAATGGCCTGGCTTAGGAAGCTGGCAGACGGAGATTGAGGGGTCACAGCAGACTGGAGCCCAAGACAAAATCCTACACTCATTAGAAAAGCAAGCAAACAGAAAAATGCATAACCATCAAGACTCTGCTGGTAATTCTACCACTAAAATTAGCCTCTGCTCAACACTGGGCCCCAAATCCAGGATGGACAATTTATCCTCTCACTGACACCTTCCCAACACAACAGTCGGCCCCTTGGGTTTCAGTCAGCTTTCTGCTAACACGCCTGCATTTTCAAAAGGCTTCTGGACTACTTTCCACACTGTACAAGATTAAAGTCCAAAGCTGCCCTCACCACAGACAAACTTCCCAGTCAGCAACTTATACTTTCTACCATGTACATTTTGGACTTCTCACACTTAGCTTCTACCAAGTCCTTAAAAAAAAAAAAAAAAAAAAAAAAAAAAAAAAAAAAAAAAAAAAAAAAAAAAAAAAGCAAAAAACAAAAAACAAAACAAAACAAAAACTGCCTTGATACAGTATCAGACAGAGGATCTCTGAAGACGCTGTCGCTGTTGAGGTCATTTTATATTATCCTCTACTGCTGGGTGTGAGGCCTATATTTAATAAGAGGGGTATGTATACCCAGTGAGACTTCCTGGGAGAAAACTAGTTTTTTTTTTTTTTTTTTTTTTTTTTTTTTTTTTTTTTTTTTTAATCTACACGTGAGTTATCAACTGGAGTTAGTTTCTGGGTTAGGAGTGGGGACATGAGTCCACTTCTCAGATCCAGGACCCCATTTGGTGTCAACCCATGCAAGCAAGCCCTGTGCATGCTGCCACAGCCTCTGCGATTCCATACATACACCCATCCTGCTGTGCTTAGGGGACCTTGTTTCCTTCAAGCACTCCTTCCCCTGAGACTCAAAACTTGCCACCTCTTCCACTACAGAAGTCTGAGTCCTGAGGAGAGAGATTTGATAGACACATCCCACTTAGGAATGAGTTTTCTAAGGTCTCTCACTCCCTCCTCATTATCTAGATGTGGGTTTCTGTATTTGTTCTCATCACTGCAGGAGGAAGCTTCTCTGATGGCAGCTAAGCAATGTACTGCTCTGAGTATAGCAGAATGTCCTTTATAGCTACCTTTCTTTAGCACGGGTATTACTTGGTTTTCCCCTAGGTGCCTTGCCCAGGGATGGGTTCCATCTTATGGAGTGAACCTTAAATTGAATCAGATATTATCTTAGAGTCACCATTGTCCACAGAAGAGTTTGTATCTGGGCTAGTGTTTACATTTCTCCTTTAGCAGCAGGAAGTACTCTTCCAGTGCCATGAACACTTGTCAGTCGGGGTGGGCTCTAGGTAGGTACCAGTTTGACTTCTGTGCTCAATGAGATGTGTAGCTGTTGGCTTCAATGATATCATCCTACTGTTGGCCTGAGTTGCTTGGAGGTTCCCCTTGGGCCACAACTTGAATAGATGTGACCCATTCCTATTACTGGAACCTTCATTTGGTGACAAGAGACGTCTAATTGGGACAATGTCTCCCCCATTATTTGATGATTTCGTTTAGATCAATTTCACACTTGTGTAGGTTTTAGGAAGTTTCTACTATATTAGGTTTCCATATGAGTCCTCAAAATGGCCATTTTAGCTGTCCCTCCCGTACTCTCCTCTTGACTCTCTTCTGCCCTCTGCCTCCCCACCTGATCCTAATGTTTGACCCCCCCATCCCATCCTTTCTGTATACAGAATGGCTTCCGGTTCTGCATTTTTGTGGGATTCCTATGTCTGTAAAATGTAGGTCTCTATCTATATGGGTTTCTCATACTTTTTCTTTGGCTCTTTTTTTTCTGATTGTTCTGTCCTATTCCAACTTGTCTCTCTAGCTCTACCTTATTGGATTGTAATTCCTTAACCACGCCTTTGTTTTCTACTGTGAGACATAGGGGAAGGATCCATATTGGAAGGGAGGTGGGGAGGAACAGGAAGGGTTGGAGGATGGTAAACTGTATCCAGAATATATTGCATGGAAGAAAAACTTATTTTCCATAAAAGAAAAATAAATAAAACAAGCCTTCAAGGGCTGGAGAGGTGGCTCTGTAGGTAAGAGCACTTGCTGTTCTTGCAGAAGGACTTGGTTCAACTCCAGCTTTCACAAGGAAGCTCAGACCTCTAATTCAAGTTTCAAGGGATCTGACAGCCTCTTCTGGCCACTTTGGGCAACAAACATACCTGTACCCTTGCAGGCAAACACTCCTAAAATAAATAGACAAATCTTAATACAAGGTGTCTACCCAACCCTGATCTTCAGAAATATTTTTCTTGGCTAATAATATCTCCTCTGTTCCATAAAGAATTAGAGCCTACGATAATAGTCAGTTGACATTTATGATTTGGTTCTTTTGTTATTGTGTGACATTTTTTTCTTCACTGACTTATCAGGTTTTTTAATTTCTAAAACTCCTTTCTCAGCCAGGTGGTAGTGGTGCACACCTTTAATACCAGCAGGAGAGGTGTGGTTGGTCCCATGCTCCCCTTGCAAAGGTGCTTGGGCTCACAGAGGAACCCTCAGCCGCCGTGCAGTGTGGAGATGAAGAGGATGCTGTCCTGGTCCTGCAGCTGGTAGTCCAGCTCTCCCTGGGGCAGGAAAGAGGGACAGGAACCATCAGAGCATGGTCCAGGTAATTGCCAGGCATTGGGACAGGGAAGAGAAAGCTCAAGAGGCAGAGGCAGGTGGATGCCTGAGAGTTTGAGGCCAGCCTGGTCTACAAGAGCTAGTTCCAGGACAGGCTCCAAAGCCACAGAGGAAACCCTGTCTCGAAAAACCAAAACACTCCTTTCTCTTCATCTGTTCATTTCTCCAGAACATGAAAGAATGTATAGACAGAACAATAGTAGATTCATGGATTTCTTAGAACAGCAACTCTCACATAGCATCATCTATGTTCAAGATAGAAATGGGAAGATACTTCAAAATGTATTTTAGTAAAATGAGTCCAACTCAGGAAGCATTTACTCAGTTTCCATCTGGTTGTCTCATAACTAATAATTTTGGTACAAATTAAAATCATCCAAGAACAGCCTTGGAAAAGAGACAAAAATTACAAAATGCTCCTTAGGTCCCTTGGGAGATCTAAGAAGGATACGCAGTTACCATCACGTTTCAAGGGTAGTTGCCCAAACCCAGGACAATAGAGCTTGTATTATATCTAGATTTTTCAGGTGCCAAAGTTTCCCCCACAGAATCCAATATCCACTAAAAGAATATCCTGGATGATAGGAAGCAAGTCAAACTGGTGATAATTCAGAGTTCCGTGTCTACCTACCCACTGACTTTGTAGAGGTACATGATCACACACTCTCCACTTTTCATGGAGGGTTGAGTATGAAAGCTACTTTCTGGGAACTTGGGTGTCACAGGCAGTCTTAGGACACCTTCTCCCACAGGACCCACTGCTCTGAATGTGACCCCCATTTGAGAAATCTATCTCATCTGACAGTACCCTGCTTAGTTTTTTCTTTTCCTCTGGAATGAGAATATTTCATGAGAATTATCAATTTCACCAACTCTATCCTATCATCTAAATCCTCCTACAACACAAATTAAATGCACATACTTACTTCAATGTGTTCAGATTGTGAGTGGGTATTTATGTGTACACACCAGTATACTTTTTATTTTAAGTACATGCACACAGCAACTTTTCTTTGAAAAAGAAAATCAATGCTATAATCAATATTATAGCTTATAACTACTTATTTGAGACTCTAGAAGAAGTCAAAACATTTGGCAATATTTTTTTCATCAGTCCAGAGAGCTCTTTCTTCCTCTGACTCCATTTTTCTTGGTCTTCATGGTTTTACATTTTTGGGTTTTGTTTCAACATGCTGCCATGTACCTTTCTACACTATCACTAAATACTCTGGACATTTGAGAAGAACATGTAAGGGCTCTGTGTTAGTTATTAAATGTCCCTTTAATAGACAAGTTTACATAGTTTATCACTGGTCTCCAAAGTCCTTAAGTGGCAGAAAATAATGCTAGACCTAAGAAAATTATGTCCATTCATCACAGAGAGGCTGAATGTGCAGCAAAAACTGTCATTTCTATGGTTGCAGGCTAAGAGTGAAAATGCTTGCCAGGTCTGTTATATAAAACCATCATAGCACCTTAGCTACTTCTGTGTAATGGCAAAATGAGAGTCACACCGTGATTTTAGTAAAACCGTCATTCTTTCAACAAAATCTTCTCTTTGCTGTCTCCGTCCCTGGAGGAAATCACCAACACACCTGGAGTTCAGCTGGGTAGCTGGCAAGGGGGCACAGGAGACCCAAGAAAGTACACCAGCTGGATCCTACTCTTCGTCAACACCATGGGCAGATCACGGGCATCAGAGATAGAGAAAGGGCATTTCTCAGAAGCATTCAGGGATTTGTTGGTAAGGCTTCTATGTATTACAGAGGGTAGTGCAGCATCTTCTATAAAGAGGACAACTCTACCTCTGGTACCATTTGTGTCCTATTAAAAGTTGTTTTTATTTTGAATAGTCATAAAATGCTTTCACATCTTTCCCATTAAGATCAAACTGGCTTACTGCTGAGTAAAATTCATAAAAGAAGGGCACCCTGGAATTTTCCTCTTTGCCTTGTTACAAGGTGGACATCAGGCCTTTGGTAGCATATGTAGTTGAGAAATTCTTTTTATAAGTTCCCATAAAAAAAGACTAGGACATGGTGCCCCAGCCTGTAATTAAATCAGCCTGGTAGAGCTTCCAGATGGGGACCTCAGAGAATGACACAACGGCCCAGCTTCTGTCACGTATTCCCTCATTCACTGTCCCCTCTGGGCAAGCAAGAACAGCACCAAGACAGACTCTCAATGAAACTGAGGGAAGGAAATTGTCTTATTTCCCTCCCTTGTATTCTCTAAGTGCCCTGCTCTTCTTAGATTTCTGTGTGATTGGCTATGCTGAGTTTTGCTTGGTTTTTTAACACCTACAGATGTTAGGATCTCCATACACACCACAGGAACCTGATTTGCTACTCCGCATTTCCTCAGACCTTACACCCTGCTGTGCGGGAGTCAGTAAACCTGAAAACCACTGGATGGCTTCAAAGCCACAACAACAAAAGGTACACCACCACTGAATATTCTAATACACACGCTTCTAAGGCGGAAGGCAGAACTTCCAAAGACCCTGGGTTTCCTAAGACACTGTCTCAAACACACACACACACACACACACACACCACCACCACCACCACCACCACCAACAACAACAACAACAACAACAACAATAAAAATTCAACTATCACTAACAGTGGGAGCCAATGTTCATCCTCTGTTCATTTTCTAAGAACTAGAAAAATAATAAAAAAATGTAAAGTAGGGTGTGAAAAAGGGTCCAGAAAAGGACATTTCTCAAGACTCCATTGAGCCCCCTAAAACAGAAGTCTTAGACACACTACTGCCAGAAATGTTTGAAAGGAGGTCTGTAGTTGTAAAACATGAGCTTTACATAAATCCAACACTGTATTAACATTGACAAAGTGGCAGCTATGGGGAACTCTTCAGATTAACACTCAAATACCATCTACATGTCCAGAGGACCTGAGAATAGTGTGATTCTCAGGTACTACAAATCACTACAAACACAAACAATTCATTGCTCAAAGAAATACAACAAAGTGTTTAGCAGAACAACACAGAAGGGCAAAAGAATCTTTAGGGGAAATCTCCATTAGTGTCACAGTTTTTTTTTTTTTTTTGACACTGTGTAAATCACAGAAAAAAAGGGTTTTTCTCTCATCCTCTCTCCCAAGGATCCTTGAGGCTGCCATGTAGAAAGCAGACCACATAAACTGCAACTCAAATGTAAACAAGATGTAGAAAAATATAGAACATGTGTCTAAAGCATATTTTCTTGACCCTGTCCTGCTGAAAGGTGCTCATTTCCTATTCTTGGTTTTAATCCATCACAATCGGCAGTCATCTTTAGTGCTATTATCTAATGCTTGGTCCACATGATTCTGTAAGTTTATATGCAGAAGATGGATATCAGTGAAGTCTTATTAATGTTATCTTCTAGCAGTAGTTGCTTACAAAGTATAAAGTTCTAAGATGCTAAGTAACAGTAACATGTTCCTTTGCTTCCTACTACTTTTGAAATAAAGAAAAGTAGTGGATAGCAATCAGGTAATCTTCATAAGATGAATGAATTATTTCCAAATTGAAGCAGTATACAGTAGCATGCTCCATGTTTGTATTTAACTTGCTTGCACAAGAAATGAGCACAGCGCCAAGAATTACAGTCTAATGAGCTAATGGTGAGCTGAGACAGTCACAGGACCAAATGCAGAGAGCCACTGAGTATCTGCTGGAGCATCACCTGAGAGTCTGGCTGATCGCTGAAAGGTCTCAGAAAGAAACAAAGCTATGTCAGACACAATGCAATCATATGTAGGGCGATGAGTGTTAAATGTGGCTTGACACATCAAGCAGGCTCATCCAGAACGCTGACCCTGACGGACTAAATATTAAAGGGCCCATCTTGAAGTCACATCGTCACCCAAACTGAATCCCAATAACACTAAAATTAAAGAAGAGGGCCTTCACGGGATATGAGAAAGCACAGCTAGCAGCCGAGTGCTTTAAGACATATGAAACATGTCCTCTGGGGTTCCCCTCACTAGTTACTCTACTTAGGAAAATATCGAGAAGGAATGAAGGTAGCATGGTGCTACATTTTAAAATACAAATAAAGAAATCAAATGATACTTCTGAATGTAGGAATGGAGAGTGCTGGATGTTGGGTGCATCACTGTTCAAGGCAGACATGGTTTCACCTTTAGGCTTCACTACAGGAACAAGGAAAAGACACAAGAAACTCAGGCTTCCAGGCAGCAAGGCCTTGTTGCTACTCTTCACTCTATCACCAGCAGCTTCTCAAGGATCAGGCAGTCAGAGCCTCGCTGGCACTCACCGGGACCTCCTCCTTGCTCAAAATATTGTAGGAGAATCAAGAATATTAAAGTAGTCATTGAGTCAGCAACTATAACAACAAATGCATCTTGGATGTTCACATGATCACCTTCACTCAGATTTGTTGTGGGATATTCATTTAGCTATATAAAGATGTGTTGCATTTTTTAACTATGTAAATATGTGTTGCGTTTATCTAACTACTTAACTTTCAGCTCTCTCTATCGTCCTACACTCCGAAGTATCATTTGATATCTTTACTAGTAATTTAAAATACAACAGCAAGTTGTGTTGCTGCCTTACCTTGTCTGTCTAAGGCATCTGACTGATTTAATGAAAACCTGAATGGCCAATAGTGAGGGAGGAGGTATAGGCAGGACTTCCAGGCAGGGAGAGTTAAGTAGGAGGAGGAATTTAGTCTCTGGGGAAGAAAGAAAAATAGACTAGACACCAGGGGCCAGCCATGGAGGAAGCAGGAAAGTAAGACATACAGAGTGAAAAAAAAAGGTAAAAGTCCCCCAAGGCAATACATAGATGAACAGATAAAGATTAAATTAAGTTGAAAGGGCTAGTGGGACAAGCCTAAGCTAAGGCCAGGCATTCATGATTAATACTAAGTCTCCTTGTCTTTATTTGGGAGCTGGTTGGCAGCCCAAGGAAAATTCCAACTACATAGATGTCTGGCCAAACATCACTTTCAGAGTTTTCTGAATAGCAAACATAAGTTAGCATATCTCAGTCAAAGCCCTGTTTCACTGTCCTGGTCTACTTTCCTGTACAGCTCATGTCTGTTCATGTCTGCTCATGAAGTTATATCTGCTCATCCATTTACCTCTTTGGTATGGTTATTGTTTGTAAGAAAAACTCAGGAATTCTTTAATCAATAGAACAACAAACAGTATGGGACACTCGTCAACAAACATCTAACAAAACTTGCTGTCAGAGCCAGAGAGACACTCAAACAAGTCAACACAACTGCTGTACCTGCTGTTCAAGCCAAGAGGGTGAACTTTCTTGCACAGAGGTAGAGGGACAGAATTAAGTCCACAAAGTTCCCAATGCTCCCAACACATATTACAATTAATAATAATAATAATAATAATAATAATAATAATACTATAATAATAATGTTTTTTAAAACCTAAAAAGCTAATGTGTGTATGTATGCATATATATATACATAGACATATACATATACATATACATATATATACATATATATATCAACACACATACACATATATGTGTGAAAGAACGTTTTGGCTAATCTTATAAGAGTAGAAAATTACACATACTTACAGAGAACAGTATTTCCTATTGTATATGGGTATCTTCCAGCACCATTCTTTAATAATTGGATATTGTTCTCCCATTGGTCATTCAAATATATAATAACCCATTTTTCTTTTTCTAAGAAAACACTGCCTAATATACTGCTTAAACTAGACTCAAAATTCATTCCAGTCAGAGTTTTGGGCTATTAATAAACTAAATTATTCCTAGCAGGATGAAATGTATCACTCAGGAGGTGGAAAGGGATGGTTGTATCTGCAACAACTACAGCCTTGGCTTTTGAGGGGTCTATTCTTCTTCCTATTTGTTCGCCAAGCACACTGTCAATTCACTGTCTTGTCTTTTTCCTTCCTGTAGTTTCCTGTGCCACCTTTTTTTCCCTCACACTTCTGCTTTTTGGTCGCTACGTCACAGGTAATGCCTACATTTAAAATACATCCTATTTAGTCTTTGAAGGTTGACAACACAAAATTTATTATTTGAGCAGGAGAGCCAAAGTCACCAGAAGGCTCAGCACATGTGAAGTGTAGCTACCACAGAAACAGGATCAGCTAACTCCATGGTCAATCTGTGCTCCTGGACCCCAGCCCTTTATCTGGTCTTTTAAGTGGTAACCACAGACCTCACCTGTTCCTTTTATCAATTAATCACTGGAGTTTAGAAGAAAACTAAATCTTCGCCAACGCCTACATCAGTGGCCTCACTTTATAAACAAGGAAACAAGGCCAAGAGGGGTTAAGTGACTTGTCATGGGTCACAAAAGTTATGAATTGACAGGATGTAGACACCCAGATCACAGACCAAACCTCCAAAGGCTGATATAAAAGTCCAAATAAGCTTAAATGTTTCATCCACAATGGAAGAAAGGGAAACTGACCAAAGAGCAAAGTTTGGAAATGAAGAACGGCCACTTTGGTACAAATACATCTACTGAACTCTCTATATAATTTGCCCCTTTTCCCCCTCACAAAACCAATCAGCAGTCATGGTAAAGAAAGAAATAGGCTAGGTCACTACACCAAGATGTTTTTGTTGTCATTTTTACTTTGGTAGTTTTTCATTTTCTCATACACTTAGTAGTGCTCAGTGTAGCATCTTCCATACTTAGCAGCCATTCCATGGTGCTGACCTCTAGTTCGGGCCGTTCCCTAATCAAAAGCAGCTGATTTTAATTTGTCTGTGCTCCAGTGTGAAAGCGTCTAAAGCTGCATTTGAGTGCAATCAGGTTAAGATTGGCTCCAATGGGAGGAAAATCCATACATATGTTGAAAAGATCTGAAAAAACGCCTGTATTCCCAACCTGATTACGACTTACATTTTTGCATGGTTTGTCAGAGCAGATCACTGAAATCAAATCAAGATGGGAAGGGGGGATAAAGTGGTTTTCTTCTCCATTCTTCCATAATCAGCGTGACCTGCCGAAGAAAGGGACTTTTCCTTCTCTCACCTGAGGCAAGGTGGGGCTCTCCGCTGGAGGTTATACCAATTTTTAAGCAACCACGGCCCAAATTCCAAAATTAATTTCTTAGTTCTTATAGCCTACATTTGTAAATAGAAGCCATTTTACTACAGAGTCATTAATTGCTACCAATTTATTTTCCTTTAAATCAAACGAAACAAGTTTCAACAGATCTTTGAAACCTTGTTATAAGTAAACCCAAGCATGTTTACTCTTTGACTAAATTTGGACAAGAAAAAGTAGCAAACTGACAATTAGATAGCTATAAGGATAAGAGTAATGCTTAACGGATAAAATATGGTGAAAACCTAAGTACAATTGGAGCTAGAATCCATCTCTGATTTATTTGTCAGGAGAAGGAAACTAGAAAATCAAGCTTAAGTGATTTTTTTTTTTGGTACAATTTAAATTATCAGTAGAGTCACCTCATTCCATTAAGATGGTAACTGTTGGTAGCACAATGCACAGAAAGGTGATAAATATTACGGCTAATGACCTATCTGCTCTCTAGAAAATTTTCAATCTTGACTGAAGTCAGGACACAATAAAAGGCTTGAAAAGGGGTGTTGTAGAGGAGTGTTTGGTCTCTTGTTACACATAAGCATGTTTGTTACAGGAATATTTTCAGTTTGATTCTTGCTATTAACGTAAACCACAATTGCAGGACCATGCTGCTCAAAGAAGGAGTGGGGGAAGGGGCCAGCTATATAAATAATATACAACAAAGAACGTCTTTCTTTTCGATACCTGAATACATCAGGTTTGCTTTTAGGCCAAAGGTTGCAGGTTAAATGCTCTCAGCTATCCAAGAAGTGGCTTATTAGTTTTGTAAGAAAATATTTTCTTATATTTTGACTGAAAAATACCCACTTTAAGTGAACAAAACCATCCTTGTTAGTACAAAGCAGAGCCCCCCCCCCCAAAAAAAAACTTGTTTGAAAGGCCCAGTAAGGAAAAGCAAGACTAATTCAAGAGGAAAAGCTGCCTCCTCCACGGGAGCTTCTGAATGTGGGTCTAATAGTCCACAGAGGCTGGCTGGAGTCTTCCGGTCTTCAGGGTTTTGCCTTTCTGAATGGATCATAGACATTCTCTACAGGGAGGGATAAATCCATTTTAGCATCTACATGTCTCTTTCGGGGCTAGAGTTAAAAAGTTGAAAAGTTACACACTAACAGAGGGTGAGTGAGGGGAAGAGGCAACCAAAAATTTGCGTTATTTTCTGAGGCAATTTTCCAAACACAACTTGCTTTTTGCTTTGGTTTTCGATTTGTATGCTTTAAAAAAAAAAAAAAGCTCAGTTTCATCTGCGGCAGCATGGCTTGGGCTAGTGATATAATCAATGTCAACAAGTGATTACAGCTTGGAGAAGCATTGTGAAAACTCCTTATCAAGATGCTGGTGAGATGGCCTGGTCCGTAACATGCTTACAGCACCAGCCCAGAGACCTAAGTTCCTAGACCCAGCACGCACAGAAGTCAGGCATGTCAGTAACTCCAGCCCTGGGGAGGGTGCACAGAGACAGAGGGCCCTAAGGTCTTGCTAGTCAAAATAGTGAGTTCCAGGTCAGTAAGAGGCCACGTCTCAGAAAGGTTGGAAACAATCAAGGGAGGTGGCAAATGTTACCGTCTGGCCTGCACATGCGCACACATGTATACACAACACACAAACACATGCATGCATACAAGAATTGCATTTTGACCTCCGGATTCTGTGTTGTCCAACACCTCGCTAAGCACTCCTCTCCTCATTTCCAAATGAGCCTAATCCGGCTATTACAGAATAATGACTGTAAATCGGTATAATTATTACAAAGAGTTAAACGCACACATACCAGTAGCTGTTTTCTACAAATTATTATCAAAACAAAGAAAAGGGGCTAATTGTGGTGACAATAAGACAGGGCTTTTTCCTCCCAGTGTTTGGCTAAGTTTATTTTAAGTTGTCATCTTCAACTAGTGATGATTTCACAGATTCCATAAACCCTTCCTAGTCTAAGTGCTTCTCAACTGAAAGTTGGCCTCTTCCTTCTAAGCAAAGGCAGGCTTCACAAGGGCCTGCTTCTATGGAAGGAAAAAAAAAAAAAAGACACACCACAAAAAACAAGCCACCCTTTCAGAAATCTCATTGTAGACAGCACACTCATATTCCTTCAGGTTAGTTTTCAAATATTATGATAGCAAATTAAATGTTCACTCCATGTGCATCGAAACTTAGGTACCTGCTTCCCAAATAGAGTTTTAGCTCCTCTCCACTGTTACTTTCAGGTTTCCAGCATGGATAGATGGATAGCATTTGCAGGGGGGGGGGATTCAGAAAGCACACAGCATGAGAGAGCGGTTAGTCAGACCCACCTCCTGGACAGTGCCTCACGGTCATCTTGCATCGCCTGGACTCAGCAATGGTTGGGCATGGTATTGTGTCTTTTGCCGGCTTTTTGACAATCTGCCGCGTTCTGGTTTCCAGGCCCCATTTAAATCCACAAGAGTGGTTGTTTCTGCTACACGGTCCCCACTCACTCCAATGACCGACTTCACAGCCTTCTGATGAAGATTTCAAAAATACAAACACAGACAGCGGTTGGGGATCCACTATTCATCTGATATAAAATTAATACAACTATGTTTATCCACTGCCTACACACACACACACACACACACACACACACACACACACACACACACACACACACACATATATACCCAGCTTATGTAGCCCTGTATACAGGATCTGAACTCATCTGTCAAGAACTACGGTTGTTTAAATCACAGAGCACTGACAGCTAAGACAAACAAATGCCACAGAAGTAACGAAGGAGCTGTTGCTTTCCATTTGTCCTGTTTTGGAAGGGTTACTGATGGCCGGTCCTAAATGCAAAACTCTGTCATCTCCAAACTAGAAGGCACTGTTTTCACTGCACGGTGGAAGCCACCGTCTATCAGGCTAATTTTGTATTGCCCTACCACAAATCCCTAACTGCGTTTGGTTTATTTTACAAATACTGGGAAACAAGTACTGGGAGGTTGGCAAGGACCTCTCTCTCTCTCTCTCTCTCTCTCTCTCTCTCTCTCTCTCTCTCTCTGTGTGTGTGTGTGTGTGTGTGTGTGTGTGTGTGTGTGTGTGTGTGTGTTCTGATTTGGCCTATTTCTATCTATTCTTGTATTTATTTAGCCTCTGTACCCATAGCATATAATACAATCTTAAAAATTAACAGATATCTGCTGCAAAAAAACAGTATCTATTTTCCTAGGTATAGGCAACTTTTAGTGTCCCTTTTATAAGACCACTGAGCAGTGGTGCAGGTGGAAATAGCATAGTGAAGCTGCAGAGTTGAGTCTCCTCATCGACTTTAGACTGAAAAACTCCTCACACGAGACCTGAGTTCATGATTACACCGTGTTTTCAGTCTCAGTGGGCAACACATTTAAAATTGTTATATAGGGTGATGCATGGGATTCTGTCAAGCAATATTCTGGACCTTCCCATTTACAGTTTGCAGTGGGTGTGATTCTTGCTTCTCAGAAGCTAAGACCACACTCAGATGTTTTTTGTGGCTTTTTCACTTTTCAAATGGGTGGTAAAGCTGCATGTACTAACTTATACATGAATATTATAATTACAAATTATAATATTTTATAATTTAAGTGAAGGCTCCTCCACAAAATGTTCCAACTATCTATAACTGCAAAATGCTCCAGCAATATTTCTAAAGAAAGAACTGCCAAGATCCATTTTAAAATCACTCCATTTAAGGGGATGGGGAGCATAATTGATAATTCATAGCTCTGCCGCATTTCTAATCAGATATGTATGCAGCTACTAAAATTTGAGGCAAGTGAGCATGAAATTACAGCTAAGATCAAATCCACATTTGTCACTTGACCAGCTGATCAATTGTGTGCGTGCATACACACATCCCACAGCGTTTAATCAACACTGACATATAAACTTCATATGAAGTTTTCCCAAACCTGTGATTATTTTTTCACACTATGTATGTTAAAGTATATATTCTATACATCTAACATTCAATTACAACCAAAGCTGTTTTAATGAACTAGGTAACACACAGCCAATCACTAAGAAAATATATATTTGGGCAGAAAAAATATTCTTTCAACTTTTTTGGTACACAGCTGGCTAAACAAGATGCACCATGGTTTGTTTATTTGCATGGCTAAGGCAATAGAACATATGGCATGACAGAGCTCAGAAGTTTTGCTTTTCTCTAAATGAAATGCTTTTCTCTAATGGTACTATGGTGGTTCGAATAGCTATGGCCCCCATAGACTCATGTGCTTACATGCTTGGGCCACAGGGCGCCCCAATATTAGGAGGTGTGGCCTTGGTGGAAAAGGTGTGGCCTTGTTGGAATAGGTGTGGCCTTGGTGGAATAGGTGTGGCCTTGTTGGAATAGGTGTGGCCTTGGTGGAATAGGTGTGGCCTTGGTGGAATAGGTGTGGCCTTGGTGGAATAGGTGTGGCCTTGGTGGAATAGGTGTGTCCTTGTTGGAAAAGGTGTGGCCTTGGTGGAAAAGGTGTGGCCTTGGTGGAATAGGTGTGGCCTTGGTGGAATAGGTGTGGCCTTGGTGGAATAGGTGTGGCCTTGGTGGAACAGGTGTGGCCTTGGTGGAACAGGTGTGGCCTTGGTGGAATAGGTGTGGCCTTGGTGGAATAGGTGTGGCCTTGGTGGAGGAAGTGCCTCATCACAGGGCAGGCTTTGTTCTCATATACACACAATCTACAACCAGTACACA
The DNA here is from genome assembly GCF_003668045.3 of Cricetulus griseus. Taxonomy (NCBI): domain Eukaryota; kingdom Metazoa; phylum Chordata; class Mammalia; order Rodentia; family Cricetidae; genus Cricetulus; species Cricetulus griseus. Next base: position 9,637,828 of record NC_048603.1, on the reverse strand, counting down.
GTTTCCTTCTGTTGTCTGTGGGCTAAGATGTACAACTCTCAGCTCCTTTTCCAGCCCCATGTCTGCCCGCACACTGTCACGTCCCACTATGACGATAACAGACTAAACCTCTGAAACTGTAAGCCATTACAATTAAACGTTTTTTTTCTTTATAAGAGTTTCCAGGGCCACGGTGTCTCCTCACAGCATTAGAAACCCAAACTAAGGCAAGTACCAATAATTTATTAAGAGAATAAGAAATGGGTATATTACAGATGATAATCTTTATCAGTCCCTTAAGTAGGTTAACTCAGCAAATACATAACTAGCAAATTTTGGAACAAAGACACCCATCATCATACTGTCTAAACTATTTAGAATCAGCAAACAAACCTTTCTGTTCTAATGAGCAATAGAACTCAAGTACTTTTAGGGTGACTATATCCAATATGAATATTTTTACAAATAGGCATGGAAATGTACACTGGAGAGTTGAATTAAGACCCACTCACCTACACATTCCATGGTCTCATCTAATGGTGCAAAACCATCCGGGCATTCATCGAAGCATCGGCCTCTATGCAAATAAAAGCCTACTTTGCACTTGGTACAAAAGTCTTTGCTAAAGCAAGAGTCACAGTTTTCTATTCTGCATCCTATAATTTCAAAAAGAAAAAAAATAGTTAAGGTATATTTTGCATTTTACAAATCACATTACATAAACTCATTGGTGACCTTAACCAAAACACTAATGGTCAAAGAAATACATGTCCAGTGCTTTTATTTTCTTATGTTAGAGCATTCTAACTCACCCCTGCCTGATTCCTTCAACAGCTTTCTGCATTGCTAACCGAGTGCCAGCAAAGGGCCTGAGGCAGCAGGAGACTCCAGAAAAGTCTGGATGTCCAAATGGGATTAAAGTAGATGGTTACAAGGAATAGACTCCTACTACAAATTACGTCACCTCAAAGACTGAAATCTGCACTGCCTTCCAGAGTTCCACAATGGGAAGCAGAGTGGGAAGTCTAGTCGGTAGTTTCTGTTTGCAGATAGTCAGTGACTTAAGAATTCAAATTTCAAAGTATTTTTACATGCCTGCTGGATTACCTAAAGCACCAGTCAATGTTATCTTCCTGTTTTTTTTTGGTTGTTGTTTGTTTTTTTTTTTTCATCAAATGCTGTGACACGGGTAGGGGAAAGGAAGGATGAAGTCATTTTGTGGAAACCTCGCTGCCCAAAGGCCTCTCTATACATTTCCATGTACTCTTCCCAGTTGGGTGGAGCACATAATTTATAAATGAGGACCCTGGGAACTAAGAAACAGTAAGTCGCACAGGGAACAGCAGCTGCTTTGGTTCTGACTGGGCTTCTCTCTAAACCCAGTCTCCTTTCAAGATTATGGTAGAGACGTACAATCACATATATAAATCTACTGATGAAGTCCAGAGATAGAAGCAACGGGGAATCAGAAACATGCTATGTTTCAACCGAAAGACATAAGGTTCCAACCAGGTGTTTAAAGAAAGTAATTAATAGATTTGAATTCTACATTCAGATTCTCGGGAAAAGCCGGTGACATCTGGGCCAGACATCAGTGGCAGGCATGGGTAGCAAGGAGTATGCTTCCTGGGGGAACAGCAAAGGAGGTGGCAGGTTGGTTAACCGAAAGGCCGGGGTCTCAACAGATTGTAGTCAATGGTTACTTGCACCAGATTTAACTGTTGCTGATCATCGGGACCCAAAGTGATATGCAAACTTCACAGAATCACACACCCCATCCTTCTACAGGTCCCCAGGGCTACATTCGTGTCTGAAGGACTCTGAGAAGACTTCAGGCATACATTTCTACAAACTGAGAGATAATTGGAGTTAATCTTGTACCCTAACCCACTACACACAACACAAACCTGGTCCATGAGCTGGCTTGTTGGAGCCCATTTCCTATGGTGGGGATGCCATGCTCAGTCTTAATGCATGGGAGAGGGGCCTGGCCCTGCCCCAACCTATTGTGCCAAACTATGTTGACGCCTCATGGGAGCCATGACTCGTGAGGAGGAGTAGACTGGGGGTGGGCTATGGGAGTGTGGGGCGGGGGGAGTAAGTATGCAAGTGAGAACTGTGATTGGAATGTAGAATGAAATCCAAAAATTAAAAAAAATGGAAAAATAGATAATTGGAGTTGAAATATAACTGAAATAAAAAGTCCCTTTGGCTTAAATGTTTAAACACTGAGACAATAATTTCAGAAATTAGCAAAAGTCTAAACAGTTGTCTAAAATACATTACATAATGGTAATTTTTAAGCTATAACCAAAAAAAATTGACAGGTCCCTGCCTTTCCATTTGGTCTATACACCCATCTTTTGTGTACTACCTGACCACCATGGTGCACCTAAACTGAATACCATCAAATGTAGAGCCAGAACACCAAGAATCTATGGGTTAAAAGCCACCCGTAAATTATGGCGTTGCTTCTTCGCTTGGGGAAGAAAACAGTGGGCACAGAAGTATAGCCTGTCACCCTATTACAGGGTCATTTGTAGTCTTAAATGCTGTAGCCTACATTTTAATAAACAGAGGCCTACAGCTGGACAGGAGCCTCTCAATCATGGTCAAACTACATGACCAGTATGTCCACAAATTGTTGGTTCCCTTGCTATGTTTTTTTCAAGAGGCAAGCAGCCTTCTCCATTACAGAATTATTTTCCAAGACACGATAAGCTTCCCAATGGATGAAACAGAAGAGAGTAAAGGAACCCCCCCCAAAAAAAAAAAAACAATCTATATTGTTTTAAATAGAGGAAGACTCCATACTTCAATCAGCCATTACCTACAAGGTCTGATTTGGCTTTCAAATATATTCCGCACAGTTAAGTCTTTTGGACAAAAAGTGAGAAAGTTATAGCAACAAGCATTTGGGATTAATTTTACGAGATTTTTTTTTTTTGCTGATCTTTACTGTTCCTTAAAGCTCTCTTCCCTCATTCCACCCCTTGCTCCGATACGACTTCAGGAATGCAGAATTTCCCACGTGCCTTTCATTCTCCCTGCAGTCCTTTGGGACGGTGTCAGGCATAAATCCAGCAGGAGAAAAAGCTTAATTATGCACTCTCAAATCTGATACATTTGAGACACCAACAGGAGAATACTATAACCACTAAAAAGCACACTGGGAATTAGAAGCAATGGCTTCGAGTAAGTGCTAAGGTTTATTGCGAAGTGGAAAAATGGGGGTGGAGCAGGCTACAAGTTATGTGCAACACGAGACAACCAGGACATGTGGGGGGGGTGTACAGACGTGTGGACCAAGTGCATGGAGACACCAATGGGAGGGAGGGATGGTAGAATCGTGAAACGTCAAAAAGTGTTGCGTTCCTAAATCTTATGAAACTATGATATTTGCAATTTACTTATACAATGAAAATAACAGAAAAGATTATTTTAGATGTATACAACTGAATAAACTACCTAGGTTTGCAAACAAACAAACAAACAAAAAAGACTCTTCACTGACCCTATGAAACAACCCTTTTGATTTCAACAGGGAAAAACAAGTAACACTGCAGAGCATGCCTCAAGCCTTCAGATTTGGGGACACAAACTTAGAGCCTGAGGAATGCCTAACTCGCTTTGACCTTCAAACTATATTCATGTTCATTTAACCATTTCTTGCCGGGTCCTCCCGTTTAGTAGGATTCTGCCAGGTAACATTTTCCCTTCCGTTGTAAGAAAAACAAATCGCCCTACAATACTCTCTGTGCAGTAACGCATTCTTTACAAGCTTGGATTGGCACTGAGTGCACACATCTAGAACCCTAATGGTCTTCCTGGGTGCTATGGATGTACAGTTTCCGTCACAGACTCTTCATACAGTTCATCACTTTGACCTTCTAACTAGCAACGTGTGAGCCTCTTTCTCCAGAAATTACCCCTTGATGTGCTTTGTCGCCTGGAAACCTGTCTCACTGGCCCCAGGTCCCCTTAACCCGATTTGTTCGAGTCTCCGGGAGGTAATGCTTATGAGTGGAAGGGTAATCTCTTGGTGGCCTCACAGTCCTGTACTCATCAGGGAGCCACGCCCCCAGTACCTCATAAGCCATAAGCTTGTTACCCTCAATTAACTAATTTTGTGTCTTTTCACACACAAAAGTCATTCTAAATAAAATTTTAAAACATTAAAAAAAAAGTTTTGGGGGACATACAGAAATTTTCTTTCTCCCCTAAAGTTGTATTAGGATCACTTCACAGAAAGAGCTGCAGTCTCTTAACTGTTTCTCATGTGTGTATTCAGAAACCTCTTTGCAAAACATAAATGTAATGGGTTAAACACCATTTACCCACCAACGGGAACATACAATAGTTGGTTTAACCTTTGAAAATTTTATACTGCATAATAGGTATATCAAAATTTACTAAGCATAGGCCTCTGTTACGAAAGTATGTATTTTAAGTCCTTGTTCAGAATGTTAGAACCGACTTTAGCCAACTTACACGCGTCTTAATTACAGTGCCTCCTCAAAAATGCAATCCACCAAGTGAGGACTGCCAATATTGGTTTAAGTAAAATTACTGTCCAAGTGAAACCGTGGCCAAATGCAGCCTGACAGGGCTGTCACTGGGCCACAAGGGCTTATTCCAGCCAAGAAGCAGAAAAGTATGCTGGGCAACCCCCTCTCCTGTCTTCCCAACACCACCCCATACAGGCTCTAAAGTAACATTTTTCAAATTATACTGTAGTCTAGTTCATTCCAAGCATTCTCCGAGAACCTAGTATGTGCCCAGTATGCTGCCAGACCCTAAGAACATGGTTCGTTAACACCCATCCCTCAGTCCCAGGGATCCCGGTGCCAAAGTGATGGACCACAGCCACGCGGCACTAACATGATATTGAAGATAATAGAATAAATTGTAGAGGTACATGCTGGCTACATTGCTGGCAGAGACCAAGGGTCCATTTCTGTTCTCCCATTAAATTTTTATTTGGTTCAGTTTATGAATTCTCCATTTCTGGAACAACGCTGGCCATGGAGTGGAATTTTAGCACTTGCCAAGTAAACAAATCATGGATGCCATTTAAAAACTCAATTTCTTTACTATCTGGATACAAAGTATAAGATTGCTAGCTTGTACACTCTGTGCATCTCAGATATGAAAAAAATACAAAATAAACCACCCTTGCCAGCTATAGAGAACTACAAATCATACAAGAATAATCAGTAAATACCTGAAAACAATTAGACTAGACAAAACAGGATCAAGGTAAAGCAGCTTATGCATACTATAGCTGTTGGGCTGTTTTGGCTGAGTAGATTTTAAAGAGAGAACAGTAAAGCCCTGATGAAGTGAGCTTGTAGAAGCAATAGAGAAAATGCACATAGCTGGTGAGAAGCCCGGGGAAGAGTGGGCTAAGGGGGCACAGGTCAGAGATGAGGATGCTTCCTATGTTCAGCGGTTGTGGTTTAGGGGTATGAGTTATGCCCATTCTATTCAGTTTTTAAATATTTAAATAGCAATTAAAGTGATTAAGAATAAGGTTGGTTTCCAGATGAGGTGACTTGATGTGCCCTAGTGACTGGTTTCCCTAGATACCTGAGCACAAGAGCAAATTGTCCACAATAGTGCTGAGTTTGTTTCCTCACTTAGATAGATAGAAACTCTTGGGGGCCAGGAGACCTGGTGGATGAGTAACCTAAGATCTTCACGCTGTTATAGGAAAGACACTTCGGCAAGCAATTGCATAATAACGTGACTGCTTAATAATAGAAAGCTACAGAAAATGTCTGTTTGTGTCTGTGTGTCTGTGTGTGTGTCTGTGGCTATGTGTCTGTGTGTGTGTATGTGTCTACGTATATGTCTCTCTCTCTCTCTCTCTCTCTATATATATATATATATATATATATATATATACATATATGTCTGTGTTGTCTGTGTCTGTGTGTATGTCTGTGTGTGTGTCTCTCTATGTCTGTTTGTATATATGTGTGTGTTCCTATGTCTGTGTGTGTGTGTGTCTGTGTCTGTGTGTCTGTGTCTGTGTGTCTGTGTATGGAGAGTTTCAGAAAGCTAACCTTTTTGAAAGTCGAGTTCAAAGGAAAACCATCAGGCCCCTCATCAATTCTAAGAGGACACCATCAGGGGCAATCAAAGAACACATTGAGTAGAGAAGACAGAAACCAGAGAAAAGAAAAAGTCATACAGTTGAGTCTTTTCTTCCTTCCGTTCTCAGCAGTCTCGGGGCCTAAGCACACAGAGATTCTGTCTCTCTTCTCAGTCTAATCCAGACCCCAAGTGTCTCAACATGACCAATAACAAGCCTAAGAAAACCAAAGTCTTAAAATGAAATACAAAGAAATATCAAGACTTGTTCAATCTAACTGTAAAAATTTAACTCTACATTATTACAATCTCTTATGATAAGAGGATAGGAGGAACTCAAGTACAAGGACCTCATATAGACATTGGAAATCTCTTATTTCTTCATGCTGATCAAGACAAAGCAGCCACCAAACCTCACTGTCTGTTGTCCCTCCAATACCTTTATTCCTCTTTCCCAGGTTATCCTCCTATTCAAGGGCCTCCCCCTCCTGCTGTGCTGGGATGACACTGTGTTTTATTGTATTTGAAACCCCATGTTTATTTCACAGCAGCAACCCCCTTCTCAGATATAGAGGGTGCTGCCACCTTCACAAGGCATCTAGTTCCCAGTTGCTGCTCTGTCAATCAAAGAACACTCAGCCCCTGGGAAGCCCTACAGATTTCTCTGCTCATTATGGGGCAACATTGAATAGAAGCCAAAGGGGCAACTTAATCCCCAAAAAACCAAAATAGGACTTATCAAAGATTTTCACTTAAGAATCACTGACAGCCACCGAAACTGAAGTGTCTTAAAATTGCATGTTTTTAGACAACTCTAATAATTTCCAATGCTGCTGTGTAGCACTCCTTCTCCAAACTGGCAATGGCTTATAAGCGCCCCTAATTCAAAATTTTAAGTTACGAAGATTATATATTTCTAATATGTGTTAGCAAAAACACTCTCATCACAATGTGGATTGATCAAAACCCCAACCTAAAAGCTAAAGGTCACAACATTTTGCAACAGAGTCTAGCTACACACAGCTCATCAGGGACATCTGTTCAGTTTAGCCTAAAGAAAATAAAGCGCAGTACTTGAGTTTTCATTTTACAGCTAAAATACTGGCAGGGCAATGCAGAAAACCAGCATTACCAAGTTAACAGACAACTCTGCTGAAGTCAGGGGTGGGGGATGGGGGGGTGTACATGACCCAGTAGAACTGGTTCAAATCAAAATGCTTTTGCCAGTGAGTGCAATCGGCACAGATGTCAATCAATTATCTTGAGGACAGAACAAGGCACATAGGATCAGAAATGGAACTGAGTTTGATGAGAAAACACCAGCTATTACAGCAGCACTGTGGTCATCAGACCCTAGGACAGAGTATTTAATCACTCTTATGGAATGGTGGGCAGATCAGTAAGACTATGCTGAAAAGGTTGAGACAGGACTGCCATGAGTTCAAGACCAGCTGGGCTTCATAGGAAGTCTCTGCCTGAGAGACAGAGAAAGACAGAGAGGAGAGAGACAGAGGAGATAAAGACAGAGACAGAAAAAGACAGAAACAGAGAGACAAAGAGGGAGAGGTGAGAGAGAGAGGGAGAGAGGGGGAGAGAGGGAGAGAGAGAGAAAGAGAGAGAGAGAGAGAGAGAGAGAACTAATGAACTTATAAACTTACAAACTAGGACAAAACAAAAACCTGCCACCTAAGATGATGGATGGAAGGAAGTTATAAAGCTCCAAAATACTTCATGTGGAAAAATAGCTTTCGTTGATATATATTTAATTTTTAATACAATGATAATTTATGTATACGTATACTATCAATTTGTATATATGTAAAAACCACTATCTGTAAGAAACAGTTTTTATTTTAACTCTTGTTTAGTTCATTTGCTGCACACCTAGGTGGAAAGTCATCTACTTTGAGCATTAATTAGGTAGCTGGAGTTAAGACACTGAGGTTTCAAAGCAATACTGAGGTGAGAGAAGGATGGCCAGGCAGAAATCTCTCTGTTCCTACTTTCTTCACCAGAGAAGAGGGAAACACCCAACTTATCTCTATTTAAAGTAAAGTCCTGGCTACAGAGATTTGAACCCTCAAAGTATAATCGGGTCAGATGAATGAACTCCATCCAGAAAGAGGCTATTCTTCAGATAGTTATAGAATCCTATTTTATATCACATGTCATGGTTCTCCTTTTGAACACAGTGTCTTCCTATGTAGCCAAGGTTTATCTTGCACTTACCATCATACTACCTCAGCCTTTCAGAGAGGAGTTACAGGTGTGTACCCCCATACGAGGCATACTTTATTTTGATGCCAAAAATACATATGCTATCAAAATAGTTTTCTTCACAGACTCAGTTTAACTGGTCTTCCAAATTTATTGTGTATAAGCACCAAATTCAAATTTGTGACTTACATGGGCAGCACTTTCTCTGTATGCTAAATATTGCATCTTTTCCACATGCAGAAAAAAAATAAACATTGAGTCTGAAAGACAACTTAGTAGTCAAATAAAGATATTGGCTTCTTCTCCCGTAGCTGAAGTGTCGCACATTGGAAATTGCACTGCAGACAAATGAGATGAAGAAGAACACATCTTCAGGGAATGCAATGCTATGTCTTAAAGCCATTTGTGTTTCCATTTAAGGAAGACACGAGAAAGACAACAACCGCAAAGTAAAATTGACAAGGAGAGAATATTAAATTATAAAACAAATTCATATTTCATATCAGATTCTCAGTTCTTGCCAGCAGCAGGTCCCTCATCCTGGTTACTCCCTGTGCTTTTCCTATTTTGGTAACATGTCACCGTATCATATTAAGGTGAAACCAGAGCACTGTAATAAACTTCAGATCTGAGTCCCCACTGAAATCTGACACGTGTTGGGAAAAGACAATTTTCTCTACCCAACTGGAAGGAAAACCCTTGTGGACACGAACACGCATCTTACCCTCCACTCAGCCTCTGAGCAAGGTAAACAAGAAGCATCTCTCAACCTCTTCATACTCCAAGCAGGTTTAGGAAAGGGTTCAAGGCTTGAGAGTAAATCTCTTACAATATAGACCATAAGGTCCCTATCAAAGCTACTCTATTAGAACATGGAAAGAAAGCACAACTCATGCAAAACAAAGTACAGTTGCATTCTGATAAAACTCTACTCAGGAACACAAAAACACAAGTTAAAGTTATGTCCCATGTGCCATGTTCGTTTCCATTTTTTTCTCTGGCCACTTAAAGTTCTAAAAGATATCCCTAAGACCAAAGGCCCTGACACACAAGATGGCAGGCCAGAATTTTGCCAAGTTTTGACCTGGAGAACAGTTTCCTTTGTAAGCACCAAGCAGAAGCATTTTAGTTTAGGGACTCAGAATGAGTCTGAAATCTACCATTGGTCTACACATATACAGTGCAAACACCAAGGGATTTGGTGATCCCCATGAGGGAAAATGATTTCTGATCAGCCAGCAACAGGTGATATGCTGTGTAGTAATTTTGCCATCCCCTGCTTTGCTGTGTCATTGTCATGTGAAGGAAAGAGCAGGCTGAAGAAAAAAGAGAGAATCCAAAAACACAATGTTTAGAGTGAAACCAACGTGACATTAGCTTCTGTTTCTGTCATCTGCTGTCTTTAAGCTAGCTCTGTTTCAAGATGACTTTGCTAATGTGTAACCATGCAGTCCAGTGACAGAAGGAGATAGAACCTCTAACCATGCCATGCAGTAGTAGCCAACTTTCGGGTTGGCCAGTAGAAGCCTCAGAATACCTGCTGCTTTCACTGTCCATGACAATACTCTGGCTATCTTTCTAAGAATTTCAGCAACAAGGAAGAAGTTCCAAAAGTATCTTAAACATTCAAACATGGCTGGGTGGTGGTGGTGGCACATGCCTTTAATCCCAGCACTCCGGAGGCAAAGGCTGGAAGATCTATGTGAGTTCAAGGCCAGCCTGGTCTGCAGAGTGAGTGTCAGGACAGACTCCAAAGCTACACAGAGAAACCCTGTCTTGAAAAACAAAACAAAGCAAGCAAGCAAGCAAACAACCTCAAACATGCCCAGTCATTGCCTTTGTGTTTCAAAGAAGCAGAGAGTACAAGTTATGAGCCTTCTGAAATGAATAATGCTTGGATTAGAGAGCTCGCTCTTCAAGTGGGCCCAGTACTCACATTGCAGGTGAAGATACTGGGTGGAAATTGCTAATAAGAACTCTGATAATGCCACACATTGTGGCAAATGCCTATAAAACTGGCAATCAGAAGGCTAAGACTAGAGCCCCACATGAATTAAGACCAGTTAGGGTTATGTGGGGGAGATGCTGTCTCAAAACAAATGACAAATAACTACAAGAAACCATGGTACAGCCAATTTAATTATTGATGGCCTAACCATACGGCTTCCCGTCACCATGAGAAAAGAAATGATGGTATGAGGAGGACCAATTTGTTCTTTCAAGGCCATACTTTTTTTTTTCCGTATGACCTAACTACTTTATATGTTTACATAATTATAATTTGAATCAGCTAAAAGAAAGAGTTCTATCTTCATTTTTGTGCTGTGTTAAAATGCTCTAACAAAAGTAACCAAGATGAGGGAAGGGTTTCTTTGGCTTACAATTCAAGGCTACAGTCTATCCTTACCGGGAAGTTGAGGTAGGAATCCAAACAGAAAGTCTCCTCACATCCACACTCAAGAACAGAGAGAAATGAGTCCGTCACTGTTATCAGCTAGGTTGCTTCCTCATTTAGTTTCCTTCTGCCCAACACAGGGAATGGCTCTACCCAAGATGGGCTGGGTCTTTCTAGATTAATTAACAACTGAGACAGTCCTCCACAGACTTGCCCACAGATGCGCCCGATATAAATAGTTCCTCACCTGATACTCCCTTCCCAGGTAATTCTAGGTTGTGGTAAGCTGACATTTAAAAGTAACAGAACACAACAGAATGGTGGCAGCACAAGCCTTTAATTCCAGCACTCGGGAGGCAGAGGCTGGCGGATCTCTGTGAGTTTGAGGCCAGCCTGGTCTACAGAGCGAGTTCGAGGACTGTTTCACAGAGAAACCGTGTCTCAAAAACCAAAAGAAAAAAAAAAAAGAGTAACAGAACACAAAGGGCTCTAGTTTTTGTTGTTGTTGTTGTTTTGTTTTTTACCTCAACAATATGACATATGTCTGAGGGGAATAATATGCTCACACTGAGATAAACATTAGATAATATATATGAATATGAATATATCACATGATACACTGTAAGTATGTTCAAGTTTTGTGTCAACTTAAACTACTTCAATTTTTTAAAACTGTATTTTTAATGTATGTACATTGGTGTGTGTGTGTGTGTGTGTGTGTGTGTGTGTGTGTGTGTGTGTGTGTGTGTGTGTGCCATACGCAAGCATGGGTGCTTGCAGAGGCCAAGATTGTCACATTCCCTGGACCTGAGTTACTGTCAGTTGTCAGCTACCCAATATGGATGCTGGGAACGTAACTGGATTCCCCTGGTAAGGCAGCAAGCTCTCCTAACTGCTGAGCCATCTCTCCAGGCCCAAGGTATTTTAAATTCTAATTTAATGGCTCCACCTCATACCTAAAGTCAAGCTTAAACCCTCGATTTTCAGGCACCAGATCTTTTTTATTCAACTTGCCTATCTGTCTCTAGGCACATGCTCATACACACCTTTCATTTCCCCAACCCCCACTAAATAAAGAAACCAGAGCAGGATACACTGTCTTCTCAGTGTCTAACATGACACTGGGAGCTGACACAACAGATGACGACAGATGTGTCTGCTGAAGGACAAGCACGTTGGATATTCAATTTCTACCATCTTAGAATACACAATGAAACAGGATCCTCTCTGTGTATCTTAATGCAACCACAAGCTTTTGTTACAAACAGTTCACTTTAGATTATAAAATAGTTCCAACTTAGACATCCGTTTACTGTATACTATAGCAAAGAGCTCATGTCCCACTTTTTATTCATGCATATTCCTTAACTGCTTAACCATGTAGGTATGAGAGTTACAAAGAGAAATTGAACACTGGAGTAACTAGACTTAGAGAGCAATAAAATCACTATGAGAAGAATATCTTTAAGAAGAACTACCAAAAGATTTCATTCTTTTACTGTGATGGTTTCATAGATAGGCTCATGAGAGTATGAGCCAGCTCTTGTTCCAGAATGTGTTATGTAAACTGTTCTCGCTTGCAAAGCTAGTTCCTGGCAGGACATACTTGAGTACCCAGGATTCTTTCTAGTACAGTGTTCTTTTAAATGTGATTTACCACAAATTGATTTCTATCATTAGGAAATAAGACTGTCATGGAACACTTAATGGAATTTGAAAGACACTGGCTGTTTATTTATGAAACAGTTTTCCTAATACTTTGATTTATAATTGTGCACAATAATTTTGTGTGTACTTCATTGTTCATTTTTTAAAGGAACAACACAATGAAAAAAAGTATTTCACTATGAGTCAGGGTTCTCAAATAAGATGAGTATCCTGATGCTGACTATTGAGATACTTTGTGAGTCATGCTTTCTTTATAAATCACAGTATCCATACATGTTGTCAGGAGATGGAGAGAAAACAGAATCGGATGCTTGAAATTGAGAAGAACAGGGAGAAACAGAGGAAGACACGGAGAAGGTAAGTCAAGCTCTTCCATACATTTATCATTTATCTATCTGTCTATCTATCCATCATCTATCTGTATCTAACTACCTCTACCTTTTAATTAGTCTAAATGCACTTTTTCCTTCTTGAACAGGCTATGCATGTCTGTGAACACAACAACAGAGAGAGAGAGAGAGAGAGAGAGAGAGAGAGAGAGAGAGAGAGAGAGAGAGACAACACACATAGAGGGGGGATTTATCAGTGAAAGTATTTTTTATTTTCAAAAAACCACCATCCTTAAGACTATTTTAAATAGGTTGCTGTTACTTGTTAGGTCTGGCATAATGCAAAAAGAATGACTAATGTTTATATGAACTCAATCTATAAAATGAATACTTGGGGTATTCTACTAGCTCAGTGAAAGAAGAAAAAAAAAACTGACGGGAACTATGTCTCCCATGATGCTCTTATATTATCACCACTCTATATAACTTATTTAACATTAATGTTGGTAGAGAGGAAAATCATGATTAGGATATATTGTAAGAAAACATTTTTTATAAAAGTAAATACATAAATAAACCTGGCGATTATTTTTAAGTAATTTATTAGGAGCTGAGACGATGGTTCAGTAGATAAAATGCCTGCCACACAATCGTAAAGACTCCAGTTTAGATTCTCACCACCTTCCTAAAAGCCAGACTCTGCTACACAAACCTATAATCCCGGCACCTGGTGGTGGAAACAGGAAGATCCCTGGATCTTACCGGCCAGTCAGACCAGACAATTGGCTAGCTGTAGATTTGAGAGAGATCCTGCCTCAAAATGAAAACACAGTAGATGGCAATTGAGGAAAACTTCCAGCATCAATCATACACATGGTCACATGCACGCTCATGTGTACACATCCATGCCAATATGTCCATAAGCCGCATATGAAGAAGGGAGGAGCTATTGGCACTTGACAGCCTCTGGGAGAGGGATAATGGGTGTTCTTTCAGAGTGTGGCCTCTGGTGCATTGACCATGCTCCAGCGGAAGGCCACGCATCAAAGAATGCATTAGACTAAGGGCTGGGTGGGTAGGTAAGTGGGTAGATCTTGGAGGAGTGTGGTTTGGTTGAGCGAGATCAAAATAGACCATCGAAACTTCTCAAAGACCTAATTGAGAACGAGGGGGAAATGAAGAATTAGCTGTCCCACTCACCATTTCCAAAGCTTAATCAGTGGTGTCCTTCCTTTGTCAGTGTCTTCTTCAAATCGCACATGTGGTTAGGCAAACTCGGGCAGTAGCATCAGAGACAATCCCGGAGCCCATTGTTGGTTCCGTTTCCTACTGCACATCTCTGAGGGGGCCTTTGGTTTTTCAATAGCAAAATACAATGCCTATCTGTCGCCATCTTCCCTACCATGATGCTTTGTTTGTTTGTCTGTGGCTTTGGAGGCTGTCCTGGAACTAGCTCTTGTAAACCAGGCTGGTCTCGAACTCAGAGAGATCCACCTGCCTCTGCCTCCCAAGTGCTGGGATTAAAGGCTTGCGCTACCACCCAGCCCCTCTGAAACTGTCTTAAGCAAGCCTCCAATGAACTCTTTCTTCTATAAGCTGCCTTATCACAGCGCAGCAATAGACATTACTACGGCAAGGACAAAGATGGAAAATGAATGTCCAGACAAGAAGACGGAAATTCCAAACATATGGAGCAGGTGAAGACCGAGGAGCCTGCGTCCCTTCCTCTCTCTCCTCCACCTTGCTGACTTCGCTGCTGAAACTCCGTGAACTCATCTTCATGCTGTCAAAATGAACATGCTTCTACAATTCAATTTTGTCACCTTCTTACTAAAACCCTGTATCAACTACTGGGACTGGTTTCCAGGAACTGCTCAAATGGCATCAATTTGTTACGCCGGGTGAAGTGGTTCCCACCTGTAACACCTGCATTGGTAGCAGCCATAAGTCAAGGTAGCAGGATCTACCACAATGTCAAAAGTGAATCCAGGTTATACGATGAGCTCCAGGCTAGCCTGGGCTACAGGGAAGCCCTATTTAACGCAACCCTGTCACAGCGTAGTCTCAATCACTACCCAGAATAAATTCTCATTATACAAGAAAACTGTTACCTAAGCACTTATATTTTGTTTATGGATGGATGGATAGTTTCTTAACACTTTCATTTTCTTCTCTAGTCATAATGCTCAATCCTAAAAACTACAGAAAATACCTATAATCCTCACATGTCCTGGTCCCTTCTTCGCCACTGCCCACTTCCAAATTTTGCAAAGGGTATGCTACCCAGGAGGAAACTTTGCCCAGCCAATAGAAGTACACAACTTGCTTTGCACTATTTACTAAACAATTGAGGAAAATGTATACATCAGAGTTGCTGGCACATGACAGAAGCTAAACAATAAACAGTGGTTATGTGACACACAATCAACTTGATTATCTGTGGGTTTGACTAAACCAGAAGATTTTAACCTCAACACAGCTGTGTATTGGTTACAAATCAGGATGAGTGAAGAGAGAAAACTGAGTGAGAACTGTGGCTGAGCCTGGTAACATTCCTTTTGAATTCCAGGGTTACATGTGCCACTACTCTTTGTGGTAAATCTGTTTGCCATTTGTCAAGTTCGATTTGAATGTAATATTTCATCTAATTTCTTTTAAATGTTTAAAATAGGAGAAAGGAGGGAGTTTACATTTTCTGATGAATATCCTAAGTGCCAGCACTCATACTAATCATAAATGTGTAATTCGAAATAAAACAAGAGTACCACTTTATACATTTTTTTTCACTAATACCTAGGTAGGTACAAGGGGAAAATATCTGCTGTTAGTTGAGCTATGAACTGACACTTGTATATACATTATATAAATTTCCACAGGACCTGGGTAATAAGTGCCTAAAGATTTCAAAAGGTGTGTTATAGTTAAAAGTACATGTTACTACGACTAATCAGACAAATATGTAAATGTGTATATGGAAATGAGAAAAAGAAGTGATTTTAAATGAATATCCCTCAACGTACTTGTAATTGGTAAAGGTTGAAAGTGAATTTCTAACAGGTAATTAGCTAAATATTGTATATCACACCCAGAAAAATATATCCAGCTATGTTTAATAGCATGAAAAAACCCATAACTTATTAAGTTAAAATAAGTCACAAATATGACACATTTGTAAGGAGGAGAAGAGAAAATTACACATCAAAACATGCTCTCAGGGACAGAAGTCAAAATGCTATCTTTTGGGATCTTTGGGAGATAGATGTTTTAATTTTTGTTTTTCAGTAGCATTGTATTAAAATTCATTTGGAAGCTTTCCAAATACAAAATATGGAACAACATAAACCCAGATATCTTGTATAAATAAACTCACTAACCAATGAGAAAGAGAAAATATGTAGCATAATGTCAAACACGAGAGAAGCTCATATTAGCTCTTAGCATGCTCGGGGCATATTTCAGTAAGCTCAAGTGATCTCCATGATCATGCATGAATTTCACAAAATTCACACTGTACATCCCAAGATGCCCACTTCAGCCAACATAGAGAGCAACTGTCCATGTGGAAGGTAACCACTTTACACTTGCATCATTACAACACAGCCTCATGAAAAGGCAAATGTCACAGGATTTTCTGTTTTCTTTTTTTAATTTAAATTAGAAACAAGCTCCTTTTACATGTCAATCCCAGTTCCCTCTCCTGCCCCCTACCTACCCCCTATCCCAACAGCTTTCTGCTCCCCAGGGAGGGTGAGGTATTCCAGGGGAGGATCTTCAAAGTCTGTCATATCCTTTGGAGCAGGGCCTAGGCCCTCCTGTGTGTATCTAAACTGACAGAGCATCCCTCTATGTGGAATGGGCTCCCAAAGTCCATTTGTGCACAAGGGATAAACACTGAATCACTACCAGAGGCCCCATAGATTGCCCAGGCCTCCTCACTGACACCCACGCTCAGGGGGTCTGGATCAGTCCTATGCTGGTTTCCCAGCAATCAGTCTGGGATCCATGAGCTCCCCCTTGTTCAGGTCTGCCTTACAGGATTTTTTAATCTCCTGCCATTTACAATTTATGGTCATTAATGTCATTTATGGTCAAGCAACAATCTCAGTGAGAAAGTGACTATCATCTCAAATTCTGTCTCTAACCAGTTTTGTAATTTCCATCATTCTCATCCTCTCGATGCTACACAAAAAAGAGCACAACACAGGCAAAGACTGAAAACAAGACAACAGCACGAAAGAATCTTAATGATCTGATGTCACGCACAGTTAACATTTTTCTACTTTCCCTTTGTTTCTCGGAGTTTTGCTAATAAGTGCTTCCCGCTTGTACCATACAAATAATGATTTCCTTGAGGACAGTTGTCTCCAGCATCGATTGCATTCACTGACAATAAGTAAAACCATAGCAAGTCCATTCTCACATGTAAATTCTCTTTCCAAAGCCTGACTTATAATCATTACTCTCCACTGCCTAGAAAAGGGGTCACTATGCTCAATTGCGCATGTCAACTCTTGTCTGGAGTTGAGGGAAACTGGAAACACAGCAGGAACTCCTACAGAGATAAATGTTTACAGCAGTTTATCAGCACGCACCCTAAATGATGGTGTACGCCCTCAAATCATTACTAATTAGCATCACTTTTCACACACTAATATCCCAGGTTGGGTAGGCCACTGTCTAGCCAGATTGCTGCCCACACACAATTCATACCATGATAGTTCTAAAGCTTAGGATAAATGCTTCAAGCTATCCTCCACTTGCACACTGACCACCTCGCACACTGAAAAGTGTGCACAAACATAAAAAAGACACAGGAGAGCCAGATACTCAAAGCCCGCCAGAGTTAGTCTGTCACCACGTGGACCCATGGTACAATGGATCATCCAATCATACACCTTAAAGACTTATGATATATTTGGAAACTTGGTCAAACTATTGATAACTGTTATGAGTTACGTCCCTCTAACAGTCCAAACAATTTCATGAAACAATGGTATATACAATCGTCATCTAAGCCTAAATGTCTTCTATCTTGGCAACTGGCACAAACTATTCATCCAGTTACTTGACTAGAATTCTTTTAAAAAATAAATTACTAAACACTAAATTTCATCTTTGTCAGTAATGTTGCCATATATACATACATACATACATATATATGCATATATATAGTTGCATATCAAACAAAATCAAGAATCACAAATCTAAAATAAAAGAAAAAATAACTACAAAAAATAAGGTTAAATCAAAGATTATTTCTCAGGCATATTAAAAATTTCTGTGATTTTTTTGCGGGGGTAGTTGTTTTGTTTGCAAGCAGTAATTTCTCCTTACAAAGTTTTAGACAGCAAGCATTTTTTTACAGAAACATAATGCAAACTGGTTAATCTAAATAACTGAAATAATATGTGTGACTGCTTGATACTCACCTACATAAAATACAACGTACCCCACTCCACTCATTACTGGAAGCTTTGGTTTATATCTATAGACTGCTACAAATATATTTTCCCTTAAAGTCTTAGCACAGTCCTCAAATTGCATTTCCAGTAAAATAGGATGGACAAAGTCACACACTCACTTGCACATCTGTTCATATCTGGGGCTCGATGTCCGTAGTACCCCGATGGGCAGGAATGCAGACACTCCCCATACTGGCGCATTCCTTCTCTCCGCAGGAAGAAGAAGAGCTTCTGTTGACATCGGCTGCACCCGTTGTCCTTTGAACAAGACAAACAACCCTTGCAAATGGGATTTGATACATAACTAGCTGTAACAGAGAAAAGAAACAAAAATATTTAAATGTGAACATGGTTAGACTTTTGGTCTATACACCATCTCGAGAGAAAGAAGTCTTGAGTTATAGACACAAGAGGTAAAGCTGCCACTGTCAGCTTTCTAGACCAATATAACTTCCAACTGTTTTCTAAATACTCATATTTATCCCTAGAGATACATATAGCTCTCACCCCTTATATCAAAGAAACAGTTGAAGAGTATGAGAGAGATCTACAACTTAACCAAAATGTGGAGACAAAGTGACTGCAGAGGAAGAAACTCAAACCGATGCAGCTGCAACCCCTACACTTAAGGCTCAGAGGAAATCATAAAACAGAAGAAAGATATTCTACAAGCCAGAGGCCAAGGATGCCTGTGGATAGATCATGTCTCCTAGATATGACAGAGAAAATCTGGCAATGAACTCTCAACAATATGGTTGCTGAAATAAAACCAGCACCATGGCATCAGTTGACATACCAGTGCAGGCGGGAAAATTCCACGTGGCCCTAGCCCTAGATAGGACATGCAGGTAGCCAGTGGCTGCTGAAAGAGATTCAAGTGCGTTCAGGGAAAAAATTCCCACATAGGTTTTCCAATTCTAAGAGGTCAACCCCAGGCACATACACAAATGAATAAAACTAAATGGATGCTGCACTTAATATATATATATATATATATATATTATATATATATATATGTATATGTTAATATATAATATATATGGGTGCACATATGCATGTGAATATACATTAACAATAATAAAGAAGATCCCATGAACTTGGGTAGATGGACAGCAGAGTAGTTAAGAGTATGGAAAGGGTGGGCAAGAGTTAGAGGCAGTTGTTGTGTATAATGCTCTCAAAAAAAAAAAAAGCAAAAAAACAAAAAAACCTTGTCCTCACCTGATAGTGAGATTGATGACTACCTTATATGCTATCCTAGAGCCTTCATCCAGCAGCTGACGGAAGTAGAAGCAGATACCCACAGCTAAACACTAAACTGAACTGGAATCCAGTTGCAGAGAGGGAGGAGTTAAGAGCAAAGGGGTCCAGACCAGGCTGGAGAAACCCACAGAAACAGCTGACCTGAACAAGGGGGAGCTCTTGGCCCCCAGACTGATAGCTGGGAAACCAGCATGGAACTGATCCAGACCCCATGAATGTGGGCGTCAGTGAGAAAACCTCAGCAATCTTCGGGACCTCTTGGAGTAGATCAGTACTTATCCCTAGCATAGGAATGGACTTTGGGAGCCCATTCGACATAGAAGGATACTCCCTCAGCCTAGACACTCGGGGAAGGGCCTAGGCCCTATCCCAAAGGATATGACAGACTCTGAAGACCCCCCCCCCTTCAAGGAACAAATATCTGTAACAAATATCACAAAGAGGTTTAGGTGGCAGGAATTCATTCCGTGTGGTGAAGATGAGGGCCCTGGTGTTAAGGATAGAGCAGAACAGACTTCTGAATTCTGGGACAATCCTTTCTTCCCTCTCCCTGATGCTGGTGGCCCAGGCATTTCCTGGTTGGGTAACTGGTTACTGTCTCCTTCTGGCTGGCTGCTCCAATACCTCCATACCTTTTTATTTCTGTCTCCTGTAGATACTCATGCATTTATAATCTCATATGATAGGCTTATGATAAGCTTATTTTTTATATCGCTTACATCTGCCATGATCTTGTTTTCAACTAAGGTTGCATTCTAAAGCCCTAGGTGGACATGAATTTAACAGGGAATAGCAGCTCACTATAAGGTTATATTACTATTCTCTGCCTTCGGGTGATTTATTATACAACTGTATATTTACAAAGTTCATATGACTATATAAGTATGGCATATATTTTTGCATCTTTCTAATTAATATGTATGATTCCTGTGCAAATTATAAGACATTAAAAGGTTATACAATAACTTTATAATGCAATTACTTAAGATTACATCTGTTTTTAAGATTCTAGGAATTGGATGTTCATGTGTAAGATATTTTTACCTTACTTTGATGTATAGTTTTTCCCTTTGACTGATAATAGCTTTTATCTCACATAGAATGTCCCGATTATGGTTTACTCCTCCCCGTTTTAGACACGTTGACATAGGATCTCATTATACCGCTCTGCCTGGCCTGGAACTCACACATTCACCTGCCTCCACCTCCCAACTACTGATGCCATCTGATGGGGGAAGTCCTTCTGTGTATATGTCTCTTATTGGTTAATGAATAAAGCACTGTTGACCAATAGGGAAGCAAGACAGGTGGGGCTAGGAGTCGAGGAGGATTCTGGGAAATGTAGTAAAGAAGAGAAGTCACCATGTGATCCCAGGAAGAGAGGACACATAAGGCCAGTGTCCTCAGTAAGATAAGTCCTTATAAAAAAAATAGATAGATAGATAGATAGATAGATAGATAGATAGATAGATTAGTAGTTATGGTTGATAATTAAGACAGCTAGCAAATAAGAAATCCTAGTCATTGGCCAGCAGCATTGTAACTAATATAAGACTCTGTGTGTTATTTGGGGGCCCTGAAGTGATGGCGGAACTCAGGCGGCTGGTGGAAAGAGTTATCTTTACAGCCATCAAGCCTGTCTTTTCTATGCTTGTTTGATAAACAACAGAAAAATTCTCTTTAGGAGATAAAGTGGGGATACAGATAAGATGTACAAATAGGATCTAAAATTCAATATATCCAAATAAAGCTCATTATTCCTAATTCAGAAACAGTAGCTTAAAAATAAATACAAAAGGTTCTCTGTGCACATGCTATAAAATTTGGAAACTATGTACTGTGGTGTTGCATCTTCTACCTTTTAGAATATTCCTTTCTGCTGAACACATAATCTTACTGCAGTACTATGGAGCACATATTCATACGAGCAGATACACAAGACAGAGCATTGTACCCACTGTACCGCAGCCCATTCCTTTATGTTGAATGACTCACCTCCCAATTATTAGTAGCTGTGCCGGACCTATGCAGGTTTTAGTTCCACGAGATCCCCTCCTATCACCTGTCCTCCCAGAGACCTGTCCCCTGGACATTCCGTTTACTTACAAAACTCAGACTGGGTAGAGAAAACAATTCAGATGTAGATGAAAAAAAATGTCTTTTTAGCTATAAGTAATAAAATTGGGTGAATGCTTTTCTAGATGGTCCTCCATACTCAAATACATACAATGTATGAGTCATAATTTTTCATACATGTGATCATATTATACATGATGGGGTATAATGTTTCCCTTTTAGGTAAAAAGCTGTATAAGCTTTTTCCAAAGCAATGATCTAGATTAGCGTCTGTAACCCTATTTCCTGGAAGCAGTTTTACCTGCTGCCTCTACTTACGCCAAACTTACACCCTCAGTTATCTTCAAGAATACTCTTTCTGAAAACCACAATCATTTCCATATTTCTAGAAAAAGCCTCCTTTGTAATTTCTGAACTTGGATGGACTTAAACAATGAGGAGAATTGGGGAATACTTCTTCTCAGTCCAGATCTTACCTATCTTTGTAACCCGCACTCGAGGAATGTGAGTGCATCCAATCTAAATGCTCTCTTTGCCTTTTCTAACTCCAATGGCTTGGGTTGCTACAGTTGTCTCCCTTCCCTGACTCTTATAATAACCTTACAGCCTCTGCTATAAAACTCTTTCTACTATTCATTCTTATTGGTTCCACTGATCTCTTCGCTTAGGCCTTTCTTATTTCTCTTTTGCACACTTATGGAGCCCACCTATGGGGTGATGTTTTCTTCCTTCGCTCTGTATTATAATGTTGAGTGAATTTTACCACGTACATAACTCTGTCATATTTCTGCTAGAAATTATGATTCCATATAGCTTTCTACATTCCCAGTTACCTTTGGGAAAGGATTTATTCTCATACTGTTCTTGGTGTCCTGAGCAAGCATGAGTTTTGGCAAACTTAGAGCCAGTTGAACATTTCTGTGTAGTGAAGGGAAAAGCGAGGGGTAATCAGAGTCCAGATAGCTGGGAAGGAAGCAGACACAGAAATGGAATGTAGAAGCTGTGGTGCAGTTGAAAGGCTGGCTGGGAAAAAGTCAGCTGTCTGATTTTCAGAGTTGCCCAAGGACCGTGTCCCACCCTAAAGTGCAGCCTCTGTAGATGGGCATTTGAGAACTCTTGCGTGCACAGCTAGGAGACTAAAGGAGGAACGAATGCAAGTTGCTGGCAGAGGCTGCATCCAGAGCCCAGCACAAGCTCCTCTGCATCCAGGGGGAGGAGTGTGCTCCCTGTCTGCTGCTGATGGAGTTAATTACAGATTAGGAAAAGCTAGCTTTGAATCAAGAGGAGAATTTGAAAGGTTTGGACTCATGGAAGGAGGTTTAAGGAGGTTGTCTATCCCATGGTGATCACAACTCAACTGAAGCTACACTTGCTTTTTTATACTATACCTTTGAGTTCAAAGGTCAAACCAAGAGCACTTTATCATCGCAAATCAGACTCCATGGTAAGAAGTACAGAGGGAAGGGAATTACAGAACCGAGGGAATCAACACAAATTAAAGGCTTTTTTGTTTTGTATTTATATATTGGAAGACTACTTTCATCTTGACCACAAGGATTTCAGAGTCAACAAATTTTGCCCTGCATTTATTTCTTAAAAGGTATTCTTAAAAGTATGACAACACATTGCTTAGGTTCCTTGAACCTTGACAGACTTCAACAATAAAAATGAATTAGGGAATCCATGCCATCGTCTATATCTTCATCATCTTTATAACCTGACCCAGAAGGAATTCTTTTAAAACAGGAGTGATGTGCCATACCCAAACCTAAGTGCTCTGTTAGCAGGTCCTCCAGACTTGTGTTTCTAACACTTTTCAGTACCAAAGGGTCAGAGCAAAAGTGAATTCGGCAAGTTGAAGCTTCTTGCCTCAATCCTCAAATAGAGTTTCAGCTTAATTGCCCTGCATCCATTTTAGACTTTTCTGCAGTGTAAATCAACATCTCAGGAGCAACTCAACCAGCACTTTTCCATCTATTCTATATGGTAACTAACCTAACCTTGTATCCAATTCAGGCAAAAGAGATACTTAGACGTGACTATTTTATCAAGGTCATAAGTCAAATGGCCCTGCCTATTGCTGTGAGATTTAATTCAAGTGTGCAGGTGGATAAACAGTTCTTAATTCCCAGCTTTGATGACCACGTTTATTTGTTGACTTTCTGTAAGCTTCAACTTCTCCAACCTCCAGGCCTGCTGAGTGGCAGAGCCTCCTACTTCCAAGCAAAACACATTTCCAAATCTAGACCCACCCGAGACTGGAAAGATAAAACTCATCCCATGAAATATGGAGAACACTAAAAAGGGCAATGGTGATCCTGCATGAGGCCAGACACATCTCCTTGGTGTGTTTGGACCAAGCAGCAATACCACATACCTAGAACTTGGATCACGAGAAAAGGCAGCATAGTTAGAATTTGTCAATAATTCTGTCTATCCAGTTGTGTTCTCGTGAAATTGCAAACTAAATCTGACCTTTTTTTTTAATTAACCTTGATCATGTGTTAAATAAAACCAGTTATCCATATTTTCATCTCATAGGTAGGTGTTGAACAACCATCTGTTTCCAATATATTCTTGACACTGGCGTTTGGTAATGCCAAACAAGAAGAGCTCTAAATTCCTTCTTGGTAAAGGCATCCATTCTTGACAAAGGGACGGGATTTTATTTCTGGAAATGAGGGAACTCAACAACAGGCTGTTGGCACTTTAACCTCACTCCTTATTTGCTGACTGAATAATATTATCAGTTACACATTTTTTTAAAAAAATTTTGAGACAGAATTTCTCTGTTTAACAGCCCTAGCTGTCCTGGAACTTGCTCTGTAGACCAGGCTGGCCTCAAACTCACAGAGATCCGCCTGCCTCTGCCTCCCGAGTGCTGGGATTAAAGGTGTGTGCGACCACTGCCTGGCCAGTTACACAAATTTTGACTTTATTAATGACTTTATTAATGAAGCTAATCATAAAATTGCTAATGTAGCAATATACCCAGCAACAAGTCCAAGGTGTATATTAAAAATGAGTAAATCTGTGGAACCATTATTTGCATGAAATGCAATACAACTTACCTTGTGCCCATGAGCTGGAAACACTGCTGAGAAAAGCAAGCAACCATGTGTAGCATCACATAGCAACTCAGTGCAGTAACCAAGCCAGGAGCCATGTAAGATGGAATTCAAATTCAGAACTCCTATCTGGGTACCTTGCTATTTTACATGAAACTAAGGTACTTACAAAAAAAAAAAAAAAAAAAAAAAAAAAAAACCTATCACCATAAAACACGGGATGCAATTATTAATATAAAAACAAATTCTAATAGTTGATGTTTCCATCAAAACCACATAAGCCTTTGTTTAAAAATAGTTGAACTTTAAACTGTATTAAAATTTACATATACACTGTAAAATGTCATGCAATATACCCTTGTAATATAAAGTAAGCATAAATTTAATATTAAAAAATTGAATAATCAAGGGGAAAAAATTTTGCGCAAAGGCTTCCAAGATTTTTGAGCTGTGGTTCTCAACCTTCCAATGTTTCGACCCTTTAAGAGAGTTCCTTGGGTTGTCGTGACCCCCGACCTTAAAACTACTTCATTGCTACTTCATAACTGTAATTTTGCTACTGTTATGAACCATAATGTAAATAAATATCGGACATGAAGGATACCTGATGTGTGACCCCTGTGAAAGGGTCATTCAAAGAGGGGGTCACAACCCACAGATTCAGAACCACTGCTCTAGAGGTAAAGAAGATTTTCTCGGGATTTCTGTTTGTTTCCCAGCACAAGTTCTTCAACAATAAGTTATTTTTAAAATAAGGCTTCTACCAGATGGGGTCCCAGTGCCGAGAGGGGAAGCAGACAAAATCTACTATCTCCGATTGATAGAACTACTTTTCATCAGCAGAGTCTCCCTGGGTATACAATCCACACTGAAGGGCAGGCCCAATGACCAGTGGTACATGGTCAACACAAAATGTACTCAGTGGTGTTTTGGGTGGGTTACTTTTTGTTTTATTTTGTTTGCTTTTCTCATAATATTTTAACCTTTTTAAAATTTATTTATTTATTTTTAGCCTTCCAAGTCTTTTGTTTATACATTATGGTTTCTGGTTGTCATGGGATTCCTATGTGTGCAAATGTGTCTATTCATCTATTCATATTTCTTGTGCTTTTCTTTGGCTCCTTTTTGTTTGCTTGCTTTGTCCTATTCTAGCTTGTTTGTTTTGGTTTTGTTTTATTTAATTACTTTTAGAGGCCTGCTTGTTTTCTAATATAAAGGGGGAGGATGGGGAGGAGGAGAAGAACTGGGGGAAGGGAAAACTATAATCAGAATAAAATTGTATGAAAAAATCCATTTCCAGTACAATCAACAAACAAAAGAAAAGCAACATAAAGAATTAAATAAAACAACATTTACAAAGCTGTGATTTCCCACACAGCTATACTAGCTTCAAGAACTCGGTGTCCACTAGTTAGCTAGAAATGTTATTGTTTGAGAAATCTATTTTATCCACCTAAGCTATGTCAGTTTTAGTTAAAGCTTGGCTCTGTATTTATCTCTAGAAGTATTCACTCATAAAACAGTATTTCTGAAATGTTTAACCTCCCGAATATGGACCTCTTTTATAGAAATGATTTTTTTTGTTTGTTTATTTTTTGTTTTTCGAGACAGGGTTTCTCTGTGGCTTTGGAAGCTGTCCTGGAACTAGCTCTTGTAGACCAGGCTGGTCTTGAACTCACAGAGATCCACGTGCCTCTGCCTCCCGAGTGCTGGGATTAAAGGCGTGCGCCGCCGCTGCCGCCGCCACCGCCACCACCACCCAGCTAAAATGAATGCTTTGTTTTTCTATGTGTTTGTTTCTTTGTTTTGATTTTAGCTTTTTGAGATAATCTCACTTTGAAGCCCAGGCTGGGGACCTGACTCTACCACCCTAAGTGCTAAGTCATTGGCACTTGCTACCACACCCTCCCTTGAAATCAGTGTTCATTAGAGCAGAATTAAAGGTCTTAAAATTACATCATTATGCTTCTAACAAGATATGTGTCGCTGTAGAAAAATTCAACACTAGAAGAAGGTAGATCATAAATTATGAAGGGATTTAAGAGTTACAGATCTATTTAAGCACATGAAGGGCTAATGTCTTCCAAAACATAAATTACTCCAATTAGAAGCTCCTAATCACTTTCCAGCACCAGCCATGAGCTTCATAAATCGGCTCTGCAGAAGAAATTTACAACCATGATTAACTACATCCACAGGATGGTTCATTGTACAATTTTTTTTTGAGGATATACTTTAAAACTATCTTTTCTCATTTTACATACCAATCCCAGTCTTACTCCCTCCCCTCCTCCTGCTCTTCCCACATCTCCCCCCTACCCTAACCCCATCCACTCCTCAGAGAGGGTAAGGCTTCCCAAGGGGAGTCGAGGAAGTCTAGCAAATTACTTTGAGGCAGGACCAAGGCCCTCTCTCCATGTCTAGGCTGAGCAAGGTATCCCTGCAAAGAGAATGGGCTCCAAAAAGCCAGTTGGAGCACTAAGGATAAATTCTGGTCCCACTGCCAGTGGCCTCAACAAACTGCCCAAGCCACACAACTTTCACCCACGTTCAGAGGGTCTATTTTGATCCTATGCAGGTCCCCAACTCTCAGTCCAGAGTCAATGAGCTCCTACTAGCTCAGGTCAGCTGTTTCTGTGGGTTTCCCCAAACTGGTCTTGACACCTTTCCTCACGTTGTTGTTCCTCTCTCCCTTCAGGGGTGGTTGAAATGAGGCAGGGACAGAGAGGGCAATCAAGGAAAGTGATATCTTGATTGAAGGAGTCATTATAAGGCTTTTGAGAAACCTGGCAGTAGGGAAATTCCCAGAAATCCACAATGATGACCCCAACTAAGACCCTAAACATCAGTGGATTGGGTGCCTGAACTGGTCTTCCCCTGTAATCAGATTAATGACTGCCTGAATTATCATCACAGAACCTTCATCTAGCATAGGAGTTTTTTTATACAGTTCATGGAAACAAAAGGTCTTCAGGAAGCAAGCATCACTAATACTTCAGTACAAGTCAGGTAAGGCGTCCCTGAGAAGCTCAGAATACCCAGTAACTGCAGGTTTAGGAGATACAACGGGGCAAAATGAAGATGCTGTATTACATGGCTCTGTTTAAGGGTAGGACGGACCTGCCCAATGAGTGATAAACGCATTCTCTTTCTACCTGAACAACTAACAGACCTCATTAACATTCAGGATGAGCTCCAAAGCTGGAAGAGATGAAAAGACTGCCATCAGTTGTTAGAGCAAAAGTAACTTTGGTTCAACCCATTCCACCTTAAGAAAAAGTACCATCCTTTTCAATGTATTTCACACACACACACACAAAAAAAAAAAAAAAAAAAAAAAAAAAAAAAAATCCCTGAAGCCAAGGAGAGCAGCCTACACTGTGTCTGGAGCCCCAGAAACGCAAAGGAGTGTCCAAAAGCCATGTTCACAGCACAAAGCACTTTAAGTTCTTCATCTGCACCAATCAGATCCTTATCTTCAAGAATGCACACTTCAAGGAAGATAAACTAAGTGCTTTGGTGTCGCCCATTCGTGATCTGATCAACTCAACACTGTTCAGTCATATTGTAGCTTCCCCTGAGTAAGGACTGCAACTAGTATGTTCGCACTCAACGGAAGCAAACAGGATTTAGAAACCCAAGATCCATCAACAGAATGGGTAAATAAAACATGGTATAAATACAAAATAAAGAAAAAATTAAGTCGTGCCATTTGTAGTAAAACGTATGCATCCAGAGACCATAATAAGCAAAATAAACCAATTGCAAAAAAGATAAATAATGCATATTTTTCTCTCATTTGTGGGTCCTGGAATTCTTCTATAGAATACCTAAAGCCTTTTGTGTGTGCATACACATACACATTCATGATGGTTATTTTTAATTGCCAACTGGACACAATCTAGAATCACCTGAGACGACAACATTCAGTGTGGCATTGTCTGTGTTGGGTGGCACTGTGGCCATCTCCATTTAAGACTGCCTTATTTAAGTTAATTGATGAACCAAGACCCAGCTCACTGTGGGCAGCACCAATGCCTAGACAGAGAAATCTGGGTTCTAAAGGAGTGCAAAAATTAAATCTAGCAAAGGAAGCAAGCGAGCGAGCGAGCGAGCATATACAAACTCATTATTGTCTGCGCTTGGCTGTGGATGTGATGTGACCAGCTATTTGTGAAGTTCCTGCCTTAACTTCCCCACAATGACGGACTATGCACTAGAATTGAAAACTGAAATAAAGCCTTCTCTCTTTGCTCTCCTAAGATGCCTTCGTTCTGGATAATCTATCATAGCAAGAGAAACGGAAAAGAGGGGGGAGGGGTACTGTAGGGAGGGAATGGAAGGAGATGAATGTGACAGGAATACATAATATATTGAAAGGAAATGTCTGTATGAAACCCAACACTGCTTACAATGAGTACAAGCCAATAAAAAAATATCAAGAACAAAGAAAGACTTCAGAAACATTTTTCAAGATGTTAGTATTAAAATTCAAGTTAAAAGACATCAGAAAATGACAGCCATCCACAGAGCACAATAAAACCTCTCAATCCAACATGTACAGTACCCACAAATGTTTAAGTGTTTTCTGTAACTAACACTCAATTTGAGAGTCTGAGACTTGAGAGGCTTTATTCTTTGCCACCTGACACAAAAGCTCACTGCATATCCCTACAGCGGATGTTAATTCTGATACATAATGAAAAATATGCCATGAAGGGTGAGCGCACACTTACCCCAAACTAAACTATTAAAGTGCACATGTGTACACACACACACACACACACACACAAAGAAAAAAGAAAGACAGGCCACCAACATCATAACTGCTTCAACTATGAATATCCATAGCATTAATTGTTGTTTAATTAAAGAAACATATAGGCTATTAGCAGTGCTCTTTTTTTTTTTTTTTTAAGAAAACGTCTGGGAAAATGGTCCTTTCAAACCAAAGGAAGAAACCTATCAAATGCTCTATAAAATAAGCCACCTGCTGGAATCCACAGGAAAAAATAATTTATTCCATGAAACGGTTCTAATGCCAAAAGAAAATCATAAAGTCAGAGTGCGTGTGACCCTCTAAGCCATGGTTGGAAACTTGCTGTGCTGTACAAATTACTCATGCTCAAACTTGGCTTATGCTTTAACAACATACTTGAAAGACCCATGACAAAATATAGACACAATGTTGTGCTCATGGTAACGCCAACATGAGCAGATCTAAATATATACATTGATGAAGACTGCAAAACCACCACTTTCACATGGTTCCGTGTTTATACAAGGAGATAATCCCATTATTTAACTAGAAAAAATGCTCACAAACCCAAATTTCTGTTCCCTAAAATATATAAATACTTCTTAAAACAACACTATGTGAAAAGAGTTTTTGCATTCGCCCTGAGAACCACGACATATGTGTCAATGTCTGGCCCATAATCGTTGCCATGTAATATTCAAAAGCTTCCCTTCTACCTAGGCCAAGATTAAGTTAAATTAAAGGGGAGGAAGGGAGTATCACAGGGTCTATTAAACAATTCCATACATGCCACCTACTTTCTAGAAAACACAATACTTTTGTCCAACTCCTGCTCACACCATCTTAACTTTTAAAGCAATGAGTGGAAAGCAAACTAAGTGGCCTATTGGATGTCAAACATAAAACCCACAAAAAGAAACTAACCATAGACTCCCTGTGATCTAGAGGTAGAACCTTCCACAAGTCTTACCACTGGGTTTTTTAAGTAAGAATGAACACACCCTTGTGAGCTCTATTGTAAAATCTTGACCTTTAATGAAAAACACCAACTCTTAAGTTTGGCAAAGACTACTCTACTATAGTTAGGACTTTCAATTTTTATATTACAGTAGTCATCACTGGCAATAATCACCTATGAACACAAGCATCCAGACAGATTCACTACCAGATCTCCAGACTTAAAAAAAAGACCTTGTTATGAAATTTTTGAACAAGTGGCCTACATGTACTATTTATGAGAGCACTTTAATATGTTTTAATTGGTGGATATGCTAACTTCAAGGTAATCCACACCAGGGACACAAAACGAAATCTAACTACTCTAAGATGATTCTGTAAATTCAGATCAAGAAAAAGAAAGTCAAAACAGAGGGCAAAAGGAAAGAACATTATCACGGGAGAACATGCTATACATGACAGACAGATAGGCCACATGTTCCTGTACTTTTTGAAGACAACAATTAATCATTCTGAATCTCTAGGCACATGGGTGAATAAACAGAGGTTAAGGAACCTTCCTGAGGTCACAGAGCTTGAATCTAGCCTTCATCTTTTCCCTCAGATGCCATGGATTTTGTTTCCCTACTAAGCAAAACGTATACAGCATTTAGAAAGAAGCCGTTTTAAAACATCGTGAAAACTGTCAAAACAACTCCCACCAACACTTCCAAATAAAACTGCTGTTACATCAAAGAGCATGATGAGGGAAACTGAGTTACAGGTTTCATCTGGCAGAAGTTAAAGAGAAATCTCGAGAACTATAAATGGAAAGTCTTTATCTGTTTGGTCAGATAGCACAAGGGCCAGCACTTTTTAAGCAGGGAGCTCCACTTGACAAGTTCAAAGACAACAACAAAAAAAATCATCCTTCAAACCATGCAATTTCCTGCAAATGGACCACTCTCTTCATTGTCTTTGAAGACAGAGCCCAGCCTGGTTAAGGGGCCTTTGAAGTCACACAGAAAGCATACCTATGTAATTAAAAGGCCACAGCACCCATTCAAATGAGCCAAACTGGACATTAAGGATATAGCAAGGAGTGTGGACAGAATAGATGGAGTAGCATGGCCACTCACCAGGCTTGCCTCCACTATCTCCAACCTTGGAAGCCAAGGGTAGCCCATATATACATTAACGGAAGGCTGTTATTAGTACTTGATGACTCTCACAAAGTATCCCTACACATGAATCTGAATAGGAATACGTAATAACACGAATACCCAAGACAGCATAAATGTATATTCAAACATTTATACACTCCCCCCCCCGAATCATTTGCATTTTTGCAAACATTAGGTGTTTTACCTCCTGTTTTCAGATTCGATATATATTTTCAAAAACATGTGTCTTTCAAACTTATTTGATGTGTTATTTTCTAATCCACTGTCCTTATCAATTATTCTGATAATGTCTCTTACAGTCTTGTACATCTTTTTTTTTTTTAAACCAGGTTAGAATCTCATCTTACATCATACACTGTATCAGGGTTCCCTATTTCTTTAAATCTCTCAACTGGTCTTTTCATGAGGACCACGTTTTTCTTTATTATATTTTTATTACTTAAAACAATTTTTAAATTTAAATATATTTTGATCATATTCTCCCCTTCCCCCATCCTATTCCCCTCCCTACCCACTCAACTTTATGTGTTTTTCTCAAAAGACAAAATGCCAATACAATAACAAAAGTAAGAGAACAAAATAAAACAGCATCCAGAAAGAGAAAAAGAAAGGAAGGAAGGAAATAACAATAACAAAATGTCAAATTGTAACCAAATAAAAGCACAAAAAAAAAAAGGAAAGAAAAAAGACTGTGGATTCCATTGTGTGTTGCTCAACTGTTCCTGAACATGAGGACTGTCCTGAAGTGGTGTCACTCTACAGAAAACTGGTATTTCCCCTCAGAGAAGGTATAGATAGCAGTTCAGTCTTGGCACCTAATGGCTGGGTTTTCATTCATTCATTCATTCATTCATTCATTCATTCATTCATTCATTTTTAAAATATAACAATGTAAGATAGAACAAAAACTATCATATCAAAGTTAGACAAGACAAACCAACATAAGGAAAAAGAGCCCAAGTGAAGGCACAAGAATCTGAGACCCACTCAATCATACACTCGGGAGTCCCA
The DNA here is from genome assembly GCF_003668045.3 of Cricetulus griseus. Taxonomy (NCBI): domain Eukaryota; kingdom Metazoa; phylum Chordata; class Mammalia; order Rodentia; family Cricetidae; genus Cricetulus; species Cricetulus griseus. The sequence continues at coordinate 9,605,385 of NC_048603.1, read as the reverse complement.
TGAAAACACTAACCTGGAAACCAAAATGTAAACACAGAGCATACCCCCTGCATGCTGCCTCGGTCTCTGTGAGTTACTACGAGCTTTGTTCTTGTTGACCTAGAGGGCATTGTTATCCTGAGCATCACACTTTCTAAGACTTAGCTGCAATTTGGGCCATATTTAAGTTTCCCTATTGGTCCCGTATTGTGGATAAGGGTGTATTGTCCTATTCTGTGTGTCACACTAAATGGCACTTGATGACCTGGATGACATGGTTTATGATGCTACCTTTGATCCGTTGGATAAGCTCATGGTGGCTAGGCTTCCTTCTGTCGGTATTTTTGTGAAAAGCTGTAAAACAACTGTTAAAACAGTTGTGTTTTTTAAAAAAAAAAACAACTTACTGAGATTTCCATGATTATACATTTTGAACGTACCTCCACCCAACCCCTTCCTTTCCAACTCTTCCTCCACCCCCCTTCCACCACCTTCCACACTCAACTTTGGGTACCATGTTTGAGACCCACTGAGTCTATCTAGTGCCACCAGTAAGTAGATGCATGGGTGTCAGGCCACGTACTCAAACATGAACAGCCTTATCCCTCCCCCCAGAATCCTCTTCATCACAAAATTTCCATGCACTAGTTTTTGCATTTATTCATATCTCAGATGAGCAGTACTGAGACAGGCATTGCAAGCGACCTGGAACCATTCCTTTATTAGGATAGAGGAAGTAGGTCTTCCTAATGCTGTCTATCTACCACCTGGTTTTCCGTATTGACAGGGAAGTATGGGTTACATCCAGATGTTACTTAAACGACCCTCCTGTGAGTGTTTCTATTACAGAATATAAGTTCATACTACATTCCTTGGTGTAGAGAGGACGTGTAACTCACCTTGGAGGTGACGTTGGGTCTTCAGTAAGCAAGAGTTTGCCAGTATGACATGAATTTCAGGTAGAGAGGAAATCATCCATATAAAATTTATAATTGATTAGATACACGGGAATTCAGGAAACAATAGGACAAGGTCAGTGTGTCTGATAAATTCTAGCCTATGGAAGAGACCATCTATCTTTCAGATTTTTCCAGTAACTGTCGAAAATAAGAGGGAATGGTAACTTTACTGCAAGGCAAAGGTGTTGATAATAGGGAATAGTAATGCTTTCAGAAGTGCATTAAGAAGAAAATAGAGAAACTGCGACCCTAAAAGTATAAACTCAGGCGGGAAAACGTCCACAGGCCCAGGCTGGTAAGTTCCATTATGGAGAGCAAGTATGTGGTGGAATAATCGGAGAGGAAGAGAAGCAGAAAGGTCCCTGTGCTATGGAAAGAGGCAGGACAGAAGAGATAAAGGCAGAGTAGGCTTATATGGGAGACCTTCTTGCCACTGGAGGCTATGGTGATGTCTGGGCGCAGGCTGCTGCCAATGGCCACATCTGGGTCTGTGGTCCTACCACAGCCAGGATCTATGAGGATATCCAAGGCCCATGCTGCCACCAAAAGGCTACAAGGATGCCCAATGTCTGGGCTCCTACCTGTGGCCATGTAGGTGGCCACCACCAGAGCCATACCGATCTGGGTGGTCTGTGCTGCCACATGGGGCCATGGTGCCGTCCAGGCCTGAGCTGCTGCTGAGGGCTATGTCTTGGTCTGTAGTCCTACAGCAGCCTGTGTCTATGTTAACATTCGTGGCTCATGTTGCCACCAAAGGCCACACCAGAAGCCTGGTGTCTGGGTCACAACCTATGGCCTTGTTGTTATCCGAGGGCCATGTCACTGTTGGAGCCATAGTGGTCTGGGTGGCCTGTGCTGCCACCCAGGGCCCTAGTGTTGTACAGATCTAGACTGCTACCAAGGGCCATGTCTGGGTCCAGGGCTGTATGTGTGGCTGTATATGTGTCTGTGTGTATGTGTGTGAGTCAAGTTACCCAAGAGATTGTCTAATAATTCTGATGACGTAAGCTGCCTTTACAATGGAGTGATTTGGCCAAATTGAGTAGTCAACCTTCACATCACCAAACATGAGACAAACAATATTTTATACCACGTCCTACCACCCAGTGTGATGTGATCAGGTGTCCACCTATGCATAAAACTCTTGTCAACAGACACTTGCAAATATTTTGTAGTCACTGTCTCCAACTGCATCTCAGGGATGCAGAATTTGGCACTGTGGAAGCCCTTTTCTTACTCTTTATAATTTTTCATTCTCACTTACAGTACCCCTCCCAACAACAGATTCCCAAAAGGAGTGTACCAAATGAGGAAAGAAAAAGGCAATAAACACAGATTAAAAGGAACTTGGTTTTTGTCTAATGCAAGACAAAATCCTTATACTGACCCACACATGCAAGTGTGTATACACACACACACACACACACACACACACACACACACACACACACCCATGGCGATGAGTGGAGTTAGCTGCTTCATGAGGAAATCCATTCATTAATGTGTTGCACAGACTGTTGAGCTACCACAATGCCTGATTTTTGTTTTACTTGTACCAGATAGAAATATGTTCAATAGAAATTCTCAATTTCTTCTTCATTCTCAAAGATTCAAATGGCATGCCCACATTGCAGCCAACGTTATCAGTCAGAGCTGAGCAATGGAGACCTTTATACAAATTCATCTATTTTACAGAGAATCGATCTCTATCTGTTATGCTTGTGGCCAAGCTCCCTCAGAGAACTGAACAGCTGCCGGGCCTCTGAGGAGCACCCTCCATATGTGGACAAGACACCACAGTTGAGGCTGTCACCAACAACCTTTCACCGACATTCAGCTCAGTCACTCACAAGAGTGTTTGAGTCATCCTATAAACCACTGCAAATGTCCTCCGTGTGAATTGTTAATCCATAACATACTGCTTTTTTAACTGGAACTTAGTAGAACTGGCATAAAAAGAACAGATGTTATCACATAAATAATATTAATAAAAGCCAAATTAGATTCACATACGAAACTATTATAAACACATGTAGCCGTTTCTTAATTTCACAGCAACGTCAAACAAATGCACTGTGTACAATGTCTACAAATCTTTAAGACTATTTTTATGGAGCAGAATTTCTTGATAGGCCAGTGACACAGTCATAAATATGAAAGGTAAATCTACAAAAAGAGAATCAACAAATTGGAAATGTTGCATCACACAACAAATAGCAGTTTTTGTACCAAGAATATCTGAAAGACTTCCAGCAAAGAGACCTTCTAGCAAAGTTACAGGATACAAATAAGCTGTTGAAAAGGTACACGTGGAGATGCATTCAACCTGACTAGTGACAAAAGATAAATCAAAATAGAGTTATCTGCATCTTACTTTCAGGTTTAGAATATTGATTTAAAAAAATCAAAAATAATCAATAGTCAAAAATAATCGATTATCTGGGCACTGAGGCCAGAGAATCATAAGCTCTAGGCTAGACTGGGTAAAAAGCTATACTGCCTTGTGTTTTTTAAGTAAACAGTGGCCCTTTCTGTTTCCATTATTTACCTTTAACCATGGATAGGAGTGGAGAAAAGAGAAGGGAATATGGGGAGAGATAACTAAGAACAAGCCATGTCAAAACCTGCCTCTGTAGGAGCTCCCTAAAATATATGTGTATAAATATACAAAACATTAGTTTTTGTGCAATTGCCCTACAATGATGGCACAATGCCCAAAAACCTACGTAGTGATATATATCTACTGGGTATAAATGTCATGGGAGTATTCAACCACGTTATTTTGGGCTGTAAGGCCCACCCCATGAAATGGAACTTATATCTGACATTGTTAAGGGGGCCAAGAACCCATGGGCAGACAATAGGCGATAAGACTTGGGAGATAACCTAGTACTCTTATTCTGCTAAAGGGATATAGAAGCAAAATCACTATGAACTGCTATACCTACAGATCAGTTTCTCTCTCAACTCTCATCAGAGAAGCTCCTGCTCACAGTAGATATCATTTGACACAGAGACAACCAACTGGCCAATATGCAGAGAATCCAGAGAATGTAGAGTGCTCCATGCTAAATAGGACAGTCATCACACACCTCCCCAAAAGGCTCTGGGATCTTCATGGAAAAGGAAGGTGGAAATTGTAAGAGCCAGAAGTGGTGAATATCTTTAAGAGAACACTATTTGTCAAACACAACAGGAAAATAGCACATATGAACAAATAGCAGTTGTCACAACACTAGCACAAGGCCTGTACAAGATCAAGCCAGACAAAATCCCATTATGAGAGGAGAGGATATCAACATGAAATCAAACCATTAGCTGAGGAGCTTTTGGTATCTGGTAGTTTCTGGGAAAGGAAGAGTCAGTTGTCTTTACTTACATACCCCCTTGTATGTTGACCATACTACAGGGAAGGCCCCACAGCCAACAGTAGTTGGGCAACATAACCTGGACTAAATCAGGGGAGGGGGGACCTCAAGCTGGGTGCACAGGTGAGAGTGAATTAGTAGGAGCAAATATGCTTACAAGAAACTGTATTAAATTTTCAAAGAATCAATAAAAAATATTTTTAAATAAAAAAGTCAATTTAAGAAATGGATACTTCAAATACCTATCCTGGTAATATAAGCTGGCATAAATCTTCTAGAACAGAACTTGACAATACTTAACTTTTGCCTAACCTAATAATATCACTTCTAAGAATCTAGCTAAAAAATAATAATTGAGTAAATGCATGAATAAAGTCAGCTTAGATCACAGAATTATTTTAGTCAGGGCAGCTAGCAACCTAGTGTATATCGATAAAATATTTTCTATCTAAAAACTTATATTGACTACAAATAGACATTGGTTGAGTATACACAGAAGTGTTAATATGTGCAGAAGTCTGCACAAAAGATTCAGAGAACAGATGATAAAATTGTATGTACTCCTATTTCTCTTCATTTAAATAAGTACATACATCATGTATGATACATTGTTTTGGAGTATTCACGGAGAGGGTATTTTTTTCTTTTATTTCATTTTCAGCCCTTTGTCTTTTCCACACTCAAATACACAAGTGGAATTTGCTGGCTCGAGGAAGACTGCTCCAAGAAAGTAATACAGATGCTCAAATTTTAAGTTTCCAAACAGAATTTTAAAATCTTGGAACAGGCAAGGTTCTGTTCTTTCCTTTAATTTTATTGAATTGTAAGACACTTGGCTTTGAGTATTAAAACCAGAAACTCAAGACTCAGAACAATAAATGTTCTCATAGGTAAACATAGAAGGCTATCTATAAGAACAAATTAACTACTTTGGCAAGACACAGATGTTGAGCAAAAGAGCTGGGAAGAGGGGTTGAATAGTTCCTTTGGAGGGGGCATGGGTTCTCACCTTAGGAAAACGGTAAAAAAAAAAAAAAAAAAAAGTAATCCATAATCCATACCTTGTTGATAAGTTTGACAGCTGGGGGGAGAACAGAGGGAGACCCCGGGGCAGAGAGAACTTGAGGTAGCCTCCCTAGCCTGAAGCAGTACAGAAGGCCATCCAAAGTGTATCTATAATGAACTGAGAGAGCAAAGACAAGGTGTAGGGGAAGCTGTAGCCACGCCTGCTTAGGGGCTGGCTACGGGTGTGGTCAGGGTGACAGAGTGAGAGGGTCAGGGCTTTGTTTTAGTTTTGTTTTCCCTTTATGACTTGTGTACAGACTGCTGCCATGTCGGCTGGCTAGGTCGCTCTGTAAGTAAGGCTTTTCCCTATTAAATACCCTTATATTTCTACTTGGCTCCGTATTGGTAATTTCCTACTATAACAAGGGACAACCACATACCCAGGGCAGAAATTCAGGGTCAGCACTAGGGAGCAAAGCCCCTTTTGACACATGTCATACCATACAATGATGTATACTAGGTAAGGAAGTGAACAGATGAGCAATGACAGCCCTCCACCGGACAGAGCAGCTTCACAGGCCACTGGCCCTTTAAGACATTTCCTCCTCAAACATGATGCAATGTTTGATGTAGAAGCTGGGGGGGGGCGGAGAATGGCATGGGAAGACATTTAATTGATACAATTTGCTGGAATTGATTTTCCACCAAGAATGAGGCCCTTGGGATAGAAACCAAATTTAAGTATTTAAAAAATGAAAATAAAGAGACTGCACCACTGAGCGAGGACATTTCTAGAAAAGTTCTGCCTTTTACATAAATGTGGGGGAAATACCTTGTAATTATGTCAATAATGTTACTGCAAGGCCATGAAATAAACTGTTGCTGTTGTCATCATTTTTATGGTAGCATTTTGGTTCACAAAACCAGTTATCTTGTTCAAAAGAAAAAAAAAAGTTGTTAGTGATAATGTCAAAATAATTCAGCGAAATTCAGGCATAATTATATTTCAAAAATAATGTTGATAACAAAGTACAGAGATCATTTCTCTCCATTTCTGAGTTCCAGACTTAAGTCGTCTGGCGTTTCAAATGCAGAACTAATTGAAAACAAAACAGGAAAAATAAAGATTCACATAAATCTGTGATTTCCCTGAAAGAACAAAGCAGGGCAAATGTAGTTTGATCCACATGGACGGACTGTGCGTGGCAAGGCAACAGTTGTGAACGGAAGTGGTACTGTCTCTTTAAAGACATAAAATCCTAATTTTCTTAAAACACACAGGAACCCAAAGACCTTAATAACCTTAATTATGATTCCCTCCAAGTAGAACACTCACAAACCTTAAATCCCCTTTGCTCATTTTTACTGCCAGCAATTAGACAAAGCACACAGAGCTGAACCCTGTGTGTTGGAGTTTAACAGCATCAAGAGACATTTGTGTCACATGGGAGGGAGAGGAAGAATGAGATTCAGAACAGGTAGAAATGAACATATAAACGAATTCAATCTTCAAATAAACAATTTGAGCTCTTGTTCATACAATCTGCCCTCATTATTCCTCCACCCTTCAAATAACATGTCGAGTAGGAAATCTGAAACCAAGATTGATTGTATAAATTCAGTCTATGCAAAATGTGGTCCTTGGTGCTACAGCATCAGCATCATCCAAAAGCTCCATCTTGGGCCTTAGCTTCCATCCCATTAACAAAGACGCCTGACTAGACTCCAACACACTGATTTAAGGTGTGCATCCTCAAGTTTTACATTTACTCCCCACCTCTCATTCCCCCCCAAAAAAGAACAGGTAAAACAAGCCAGAATGCTTGAAGAGCCTACAATTACCTTTGTAATTGTATACAATACACATATCAAAAGAAAAAAATCAAGTCATCATAATTAGAGGAGACATTTTCTACTTCATAATCTGAAGACAGGAATGGAACCTAGAGTTACGGACAAGAGAAATTCAAAGTTATGTTCCTTGAGATAATTAACAGACCCTACTCAACCTCCAAGACGAGAAATACCTAGATGATTTAATTACTATTGTAGTCAAGTATTGTTTATGTAATAAACAAATCTTCTGCCCAAAAGGTAGAGAAATGAGCTCCGAGGGGGCTCCATCTCCAAGAGAATCAAACAGTAGGAAATATAAAAGTTAAAAGTTCTCAGGTTCTTTCTTATTCACAAAACTTACAACTCCTCATTTTGGGATTTACCCTGAATTTACATTCTGTCCATATCTGGCCCAGATCTGAGTCTAATGGTCCATCTACATCGGACCAGACTTCACAAGCTTTTCCACCTGGATTCTGAGGATGTCTCTAAGGTCTATACTGTGGGAAACATGGCTGTTCTTTGATGTCAACCTTAAAGGCTAGGAGAATGTCTGAACATCCTTCCTTGCAACATTCTTTTACGAGTCTTCACAGAGTTATATCATTTTCAAGGTTATTTCTATATTTTTCACCCCTACTTCCTCTCAGGTAACTAGTTCTGTAAGTTTATGACCTACTGGGGAAGGTCATTTTCTTTTCAGTCTAGGGCTGACTACATCTTGGACTACAGCAGTGTGCGTATCACCAATAGCACCAAGCTGTCAAGGTGAAAAGATAACATCTCCCCACAGCACCGCCAGTCTCTACTCAGATTTCTCTTGCCCCTTGTTCTATTCTATGGCCATATGCCTCCTATCCTGGCCATTTTAAATCTTTTTTCTATCTTCCTGACAGGTGTTACAATGCTCCTGGGGCATTATCAGTCCAATATGCATATTTTATTTGTTCTGTATTAAATTTTCAAGATCATTTCTGGGAGTTCAGGGTCTCATAATCCTGGGTCAGTAACTGGATATCAATACCAGTGACTCCAACATTCTAGAAACCTACCTAAACTAAACTTGCTATTTGTGTTGTTACTTTCTGCTTCCACTGGCTTACGTTTTGCTTTCAAACATATTCCTGTTCACCACTGGTAATGTAAGTGTGTCTGCCTCTGCACACTTGAGGAAGGTCCAATAATTTCCCCACTGGCCTAGATGTCTACTTCTTAGCAGAGCTCGTTGGTATTTGTAGCCAACAGTGCAACCTGTGCATACTCTAATGTAAGACTAATTGATCCTTTTAAATATGCCCAAATGCCTCTGTATTTCCTCTAAAGGAAATTATGCAGCCTACCAGTCTTAAGCCAACTCTGTGAACCAGAATTGAAGCAACATAATGCATCTTGCAAACCCACAGTGACAATTTTGTTTTAGATATGAAATTCTATCACTTGAGAGCTCGTTTGGAGGTTCTAACAGGGGAGCGCAGTTACTGGTAAGTGTACCCTTGACTGAAGACTGGTCCTCCTCTATTTGGGGAAGGTTGTCCCCTTCCACCATGCATGCAGCTTCAGGGGGGTCGCACATGGAGCAGTGAGGTAGGAGCAGACATCCACCTAGCCAGCTAGATCAGCAGAATCCACCCTGGTGATCAATGAGGCGACAGATGCCACAGCCAGATCGCCCTCATGGACTTTGGGAGCCCATTCCCTATGAAGGGACGCTCTCTCAGCCTAGATACATGGGGGGGGGCAGTGGCTAGGTCCTGCCCCAAATGATGTGACTGACAGACTTTGATGATCCCCATGGGAGGCCTCACCCTCCCTGGGGAGTGGATGGAGGCAGGATGGGGGTTGGTGGGAGGCATGGGAGGATGGGAAGGGTAAGGAACTGGGATTGGTATGTAAAATGAGATTGTTAATTTAAATTAAAACAAGAAAAAAATTATCACTTTGGTGATATAAATAAATTGGGTTAATAGGCCAGATGTTTATAACATCTAGGCATGACTAAGCTTGTTAAGCAAATCTCTGTCATTATTCTCCATAGCAATTTTTATATAATTTCACTAGTATTTGTTAATTTTACAGAATATTTGGTTTTGTGTAAACTATTTCTTTCAAGAACATCAATATTCATCCTTTCCCAGGCTCTCCATTGAGTCTCATCTCATCTTTCTCTGTCCTTCTCTTCTCCTACCCTTCTTTTTGCTATCGTGCAAATGAGATTAAGCAATGCAATATTTGTCATATTTACTAGATTAGTACTAATGTTTATTGAAAATTCTCAGCATATGTTATAGACATACAAAATGACAATATTCTTCATATTACAAGGACTATCTTAACAATTTTTGCTAATATTTGATCCCACGTGATAATTGTCCCAAGAACGTGAATCATAACAATGACTTTTTGCTTGACCAACCTTTCAACAAACTCCTCTGAGCACTCCTCTTCTACAGTCCTCAAACTTGGTCTCTTGCTGGACAGGATTAATGCTTGAACTGACTAAGTGAGTGGAGAATGAATGCCTTCTCTGGATGTCTGATGGAATTCCCCATTCCCCCATGGACATCTGGCCACCCTGATCAAGTCAGCAAGACTCATAAATCTGTTTAGAATCTCCTTTTCTCGTGTCTCCTCGGACTGATTTCCTATAGACTGTCATCCCAGCCTGCCTACCCTCACACTTCTTGCTAAAATACCCTTGCTTTTATTTCTTGTATACAAAAGTTAGCCCAGCCACACTGATAGCTCTTAATTACCACTGTAAAAGGTACTAGGGGGAAAAAATCTGCCTTTGAAACTTCACTATCCACCCTTTGTCCTCCCCAAAGAAAAGTAAGATGGCAAGTATCAACAACTCTGATCACTTTTTAAGATAAAAGAAATTGATTACAAGGAATAAATGATACATTACAAGAGAAGCACCAGCTCCTAACTTAACCACTGTACTTGAACTCTTAAAAAAAAACAAAAAAAAAAAAAAACAGAGAGAAAGGGGAGAGAGGTTGGGATTTAGCAGTTTCCTAGGAAACACAAGGTCTTGGGTACCATTACCAGCAGTGAGAAAAAAAGAAGAAAAAGACAAAGAGAGAGATATGTAGTGAATATTACAAGGAAGAGAATCCACCCTGAGTGAGGACATCCAGTAAATAACAACATCACCCAAAATAGCCAACTATGAAGCAGAATAAAGATGCTTTGTAATGTGTACGGTCTTAAGACTATATAACACGTTTTTCATTGAGCTACTTCTGGTTATGTCCCATGAAGGTAGGGAAATAAAGCTAAGAGGATCTAGGGAACAGGATATCCAAGTTGGGGTAATCTTCAACATGCTACTTCAGAGAAATCCCAAGAAACTTGTGAAGCAAGCTTCAAAGCAGTGCAGCCGACTGCAGATCAGAGCCTTCGAATAAGAATTCTTTTCCTCAAAAGGAAAAGAAAATAGTTAGAACAGATTCAGACAAACTTAAGATTTTTCCAGTTTAACTGGGGATACACTGAGAGAGGAAATACCATTCCAGAGAAAATGACTCATAACATAAAACATGTAAGAAATACACACGAGTGGATAGGGGGTGTGATGTAGTTTTGTTGGTAGAGTGTTGGCCTAGCAGGCATAAAGCCCTGGAGTTTGTGTCAGCAGAATGTAACTGAACACAGTGATGTGGGCATGTCATCTCAGCATTCATGACAACCAGAAGTTCAGGGTCACCTTCAGCTACATAGTTCAAGACCACGTTGTGATACAGGAGACCCTTGGTAGGAAGGGGCAGATGGATGGAGGAGGGGAGGAAAACACAGATCAATTCATTGTAAGGTGAACCATTAAAAGAGTGGTCTCATTACCTACAGAATTAATCCAAGTGCTTTTCACACTTTCTTAAATAAAAAAAAAAATTGGACTGACAGGGAAGACCGCCTATATTAATGATGCATGACAGTTGTAATAAATCCTTTTGCACTGTGGTATTTAACTGATATTTCCCAAACCTCTGTTAGGCCAACAGGCAGACCTCAAACGGTCAACTAGTTTAATCAGAACCACATCGAATAAAACTAGGCCACACAGAAGTACTTTTCCTACATATGAGGCAAAAACAATACATATATGATTTCAAAAGTTCAAGCCAATCCACTGTGCACTAAAACTTACATCTTTCTAGACTTAGCAAAAATAAAGACATCATTCAAGCCTGAGGAATTTCACATTTAGTTGGAATTAAATCTCTTTATTCTTCTGTGCCAAATGTCTGTGTTCAATAGGACAGAAAGGAGGTATGGATATGATTGAAAACCCAGACAAAGCATTAAAACTATAAATGCATATATCACCAAGTACTAAGATTTCGTCTGTAAAATACCCCAAATTGGAAAGTGCCAATACTCTAAATTCCATGTCTTCATCTTTTAGTAATTTTGGCTCTTATATTGAATGATTCATGTATTAAAATGGATTTCATGCCAACTCAAGAATTATATGTTACTGCATGCATGTTTACAATAGTTCTAAAACTCAGCTGATGGTATACTTAAATGCAGCAAACACAGATTGCTATTATATTTACAGAGAAACAATCTTGATAGATTGATTTTTTTTAATTTCTGAATCTGTGAACATCACAAATCTTTGATATATTTAAGTTTGCAAAATGAATTCATTTCAAAACTCAGTATGTTACCCAACACTGATTCTTCTTTAAATTTTTAAACACACACACACACACACACACACACACACACACACACACACACACACACACACACAAGCATGGGTGTTTTGCTTCATGTATAACTGTGTGCCTGATGCCCACAGGGGCCAGAAGAGGGTGCCAGATTCCCTGAAACTAGGGTAAGGGACAGTTGTTAGCTGTCTTGTGGGTGATGAGGACCAAACCCAGGTCCTCTGGAAGAACAGCCCACAATATGAATCGTTTAACAGCAAAAGGAGTACGATCCATTTAGCCCTTTCCTATTTAAACCTTTATCTGATCTTTGGCAAAGCTGACCCATACGCATGACAGGCTCTCAGTTTTGTGGGCTTTCCAGAAACTTTCAGGCAGAGGCAACTGTCAACCATGTCTGCATACTACTTTTAAACATTCCTCTGATGTTTTCTGTTCTCTTGGCTGTTCGGATTGTTTATGTCTTTGCATTCTTCTGCTCATCTCTCAACCAAGTTGTTTGTTTTGCTCTTGTTTTCTATCATATACAAGATCAATAAACAGTCTCAGGACAGGCCAAAGGGCCTGCTGATTGACCATATATAAAGAACATTATACACGTATTTCCTACAAATACAGTAGTCCTTCACTGGCACAAGGAGTTACCCGCATGTTCTTTGGAAGGCTGTTTGAGACTCCTAATAATAAGACCAGTGTCATATATTACTACCTGCCTACACATCTAGGACCGCAAACTAAACCAAATTGAAGGCTACAGCTCTGCTTTTCCAGGTTGTGGCTGTATTTAGGCAATATTTGTTGCTTAGTACTCTAAGCAGAGATATGATCGATACATGTTTGGTTCTTGTTTTTGATGAGACACCAACAGCCTAACTAGAATTCCTGTCTGGGAGACTGATGTTTACGTATCATCCATCGAAAACCATCTTTCTAACCTAGACTCATCCAGTCACTGGAGCTAATGGCAACTCTCACCATCTGCACTCTGCAGGATTCCCTTCACTCACCCTTTGCGCTTTGTCCATTGCTTTTGTTTTAACTGACACAAAATGTCAGTATATATTTATGGAGTACAGAGAACCAACTTGGTGCATGCAACTAGTGATGCTGAAAGTATGACAATTAGAATTTTCCCTTTTCCCTCGGAAATCTATGGGGCCTCTTGTAGTAGTTCAGTACTTATCCCTAGCATAGGAATGGACTTTGGGAGCCCATTTCACATAGAGGGGTACTCCCTAAGCCTAGACACACGGGGGACGACCTAGACCCTATCCCATAGGATATGACAGACTGTGAAGATCCCCCCAACATGGAAAACCTCACTCTCCCTGGGGAGCAGAAAGGGTTTGGGATAGCTAGGGTGTTAGTGGGGGGCAGGGAAGGAGGGAAGGGAGGGGGAACTGGGATTGACATGTAAAACAATCTTGTTTCTAATTTAAATTTAAAAATGGAGGGAAAAAGTAATTAGCCTGAATCTAAGACCTGAACCTTTTTGGGGGAAAAAAAAAAGAAAAACAGAAAAAAGAAGAATTTTCCCTCTTCAAGCATTTAATTCTTCTTCCTATTTATAAATTCTATTCGTGGAGCTGAAGAGATGGCTCAGAGGATAAGAGCACTGCCTGCTCTTCCAGAGGTCCTGAGTTCAATTTCCAGCAATCACGTGGTAACTCACAACCATCTGTAATAAGATCTGATGCCCTCTCTGACCTGCAGGTATACATGTAGGCAGAACACTGTATACGTAATAAATTCTATCCATTAGATATCTTGAAATATATCATGAACTATAGTTACACTTGCAGGCTTCTGAGCACCAACACTAGTTCCTCCTACCTAGTTGTATTTCAGTTACCAAATCCAGCCTTCCTCCACCCTCCCTCTCGTTCAACTCCCCTCTCTTCCTACAAGGCTGAGTTTTGCTCACATCTCCACAAATGATATTCTCTGTTTGTTCATTTTATTTGTGTCCGCCCTCTCCATCTATGTTGCCACAAGCGGTAAGATTTTGTTCTTTTTATAATTTAATAGTATCCTACACACACACACACACCACACACACACACACACACACACACACACACACACACACACCACACACACTACATATTGTGGCTTCTGAGAATAATGGTAAAATTGTAATGAGAGTGCACATGTCCCTTAGGTGTGTGTACACACCTAAGATGGAATCACTGCAAAACGAATTAAGGAAGAGAATAAGGACATTCAAATCTGAAAATAAGGAGTCAAGAAATTCTTATGTGTAGCTAGCAGGCTTTTGATAGACGGAAACAAAAATCTAAAAACTAGATCACCTCACTCACTTCTCACCCCAGAGTACATCAGCCCTCATACATTCATGCTCCGAACTGTATTGTCTTTCATTAATGTTTTTCCACAAAAAAAATATCAAAAGGGTTTATTTAGAAATAAAATCCCTTTATATCACTCTAAAATCCATTATGGTTTCCACCACCTCCAAAGCGAAGCTGAGCAGCACCCTGACTTGGGTCTAACCTGTACACAAAGCATGAAACACCAACTTAGAATTCTTGCCCCTCTTATCATTCACTCCGAAAGCACATCCCACACTTCTGCCCTTATTTTTAGTTATTCTTCAAATCAGTGTTTCATAGCATTTCCATTTCATCCATTTCCCATTAACAAATATTTTCATTATTTACTCTATAGTGGGCTGCACAAATGATGACTTTAAATATACAATTACCTCACTCAAGCGAGAAGAGGAGCTTAAAGAACATTGATTCCCCCATAGGAATAGCTCTCTGATACTCCTATTTTTAGAGCTAAAGACCCCATATAAATCCATAAATCCCCCCAGAGATATTTCTATTACATTTTTCACAATCTGGCAAAACCACACAACTATGCTATGTATCTTCCCAGGAGACAGTAAGCTTCCCATAGCAATGCCATTGCCTATACATCTTGACAAACCCAGAGTCCAACTCAGTGTATCTAATACTGGCAACAGCTATTACACAATAATATTGCCAAAATAAAGGAAGTTTCAACTAAGGTTCTTTTGGACTTTTTTCATTCATTGAAAATAGATTCTTTTCTCATACAATATATCTTAATTATAGTTTGCCCTCTACACCTCCTCACCACACAGTCTTTTTACTTGACTCCTTAGAAACTAAAATAAGGCTCCCTGTCTTCAGGAACATACAGTCTAACAACATATGTCCGCATGGCATACCAAATTTAGTAGAACACTGAGTGGAAAGGGGATAAATATCCCTAAGGCTTTCTCAGAATCACTTAAAATATCATAAAATATTGTGTGGATCACTTGTTGTTCAAAAGGATAATCAATTGCATCTTCTTGTCAAACAAATTATTAACTTACTGACTCAGTAGATTGTATAAATAAATGATGTCTTTTTAGCAAAGATTTCCTTTCTTCAGCAATCCCAAGGCCTCAGTTTCTATCTGTATATACCTTCCATAGTCATAGGACACAGATCCCATAAGTAAAGAAAATAGAAATACAATTTCTTACATATGGAAAACCCATTCTTTTCAGCTTAAAGTGTCTTTAAACATAAATCTGTTTTCCATAGGCCCCCTTCCCTAACACAGGTAAAAACTGTCTTATTCTTGAGAGCCTGGAGAACATGGGTGTTGGGGCATGTGAAACTCTCCCAGAATGCTAGACGGGAGTAATGGTGCTCACCCCATTAAAGCATTGGTTTCCAAACCTCCTAATCCTGTGACCTCCAATCATAAAATGATTTCATGGCTACTTTTTAACTGTAATTTTGTTGTTGTTATGATCACAAATAACTGATATGTGATCCCATTGTGGTTTCGGCCCATAGGTTGAGAATCACTGCCCTAAAGGATAAGGATTTGGCCTTTTCTTTGGTTGGCCTTAAGGGTCAAATGGTCAATGGACTCAGACAGCAATAAAGATGGCTTCACCCACCTTCATTATCTAAGGGAACTCTTCCTGGCAGATGTTATACCCACCCTAGATCGCTCAGCCTTGGCAGACCATTAAAGAAATCCTCAACTCATTTGTAATAATTTCCAGAAGTGGGATGTACATCATAAAATTCCCCTCCTCTTCTGGAGATGCTGGAGAGATGAGTAAACAAAGAGCCAGAAGAATAAACAAGACACGAGAAAATGAGAAGATGCCATATCTAAACAGGTTCCCAAGAATGGAGGAAGTTAATTCTCTGCTTTCTATCAATAGTGCCAAAATTTAGGGAATTTCCTTCATGTCCTCATCCCTGCAAACTTTCCTTTAGGGAGAAATAATGCTTCTACTCTATCACCAGGCATCTGTGAGTTTATGTGGAATGAAGGGCCTGGTAGCTAATATAAAGAACATAAATTGATCATCTTAGGTGCTCTTAACATACACAAGAATGGGAAATGGTGGGCGTGCTTGTTTGCTTGGC
The DNA here is from genome assembly GCF_003668045.3 of Cricetulus griseus. Lineage (NCBI taxonomy): Eukaryota > Metazoa > Chordata > Mammalia > Rodentia > Cricetidae > Cricetulus > Cricetulus griseus. The sequence goes on along the minus strand of NC_048603.1, from coordinate 9,589,129 downwards.
AATAGCCATCATTCATGCTGGCTGTCTCCAATACATACAGCAACAACAAAATAAGTATAAATTACAATTCTATTAATGGAAAAGCAATAAAAGTAGCATGGAGAACCTGCTTTTACCTTCCCCCTCTATGCAATAAAGATACATTTGTTTACTAGAGATATATCCATGGTGAAAGTGGCAGGACAAGAAGAAAGAAAAAAAAAAACGAAGAGGGGAGATTGATTCCTTACAGTAAAATTACTTCATGATCAGTTTAAAATTAACTCCCTTCGTGCATTCCTATTCACACACACTCATTGATTTACTCTTTAGGATTAGGAAAGATGGCCCCTTCTTTATCACTGCTGTGAGATAATAAAATTATATTCAGCTAGTCAAATGCTCTGAATTTGGAGTTGAGAAAGCATGAAACTTTTTTTCCACCATCCTGGAAGAACACACCACTCTGCCCCCACAGCCCTTCTGAAAGCAAAGCTCAGAAACCACCAGCTCCTGGTTAGAGTAAAATCAGACCAGAAACAACAGGGTCTTTGTGGAGGAAACCTGAGTTCAAGTGTGTGAGGATCAGATAAAATACAACACATGGCTTCTGAACTCAAATGATATGCTTTGATTTTGAGATTAAACGTTAAGCGACCAGCAGCATTTGAGCACTTAAGAGAAAAGGATATACATTAAGACTGGCTTCCTCAAAGGTGGACAACCTAACAGAAAGTGGAAACCCTGGAGGTGTCACAGAGTGGCCCTGTCATATCTTTTAGTTTACAGCTGCAATAGATACAGCTGCATTTGACAGGACGTTTTGTTAGGATTACAGATAACAGTTATTTGATAACCATGTTTAGAAAAATATGTCCCAAAAATTACTGATAATAAAAGAACAACTATTAATCTGGCAATACACATGGCCAGGCTTCGTGGCCTTTGAGGCTTCTGCCCTGTTCACAGGGAGGAAGTGGTAGATGGAAGGAGTTATGCAGAGTTGTGTCTCAATTACCGCCATAAAACCAGTTACCCAAATTCTTTTAGAACCTCCTGTTAGAAGATACTCAGATTACCTAAGATAATAAAAACCCAGGAAGCATACGGGTTCTTCTGACCACGCATTAAATATGAATTAAATTACTGAAATTTCATGGTGTGTAGTCCCAATACATAATGTTTCTCTATGTTTGAAAGTAGAAGTTAACAATTTTATATACTCAGCGTAGTTTTAAAGGAATGAGAACACTTCAACAAATGTAACCCAAAGACCAAAAGTCTAACTCTTCACCAAAGACAGCTTTTAAAAAGCTGGATTATTAAAATGAAGTAAGAATAGTAGCCATAAAATATACTTGCAGAAGACTGCTTTTGCAGCAAAGTTTTACACAACTTATGCCTGCAAAATAAACCCTCATATACAGGAGAGCAGTTGAATAAATTATGGTCCATCCATGTAGTGGAGTATAATACACTCATCATTAAAAATGAGTAAGATTCCTGCACTTGGGAGGCAGAGGCAGGCAGGTTTCTGAAGTTTAAGGCTAGCCTGGTCTACATAGGGAGTTCCAGGAAGGCAAGTATTACATAGTGAGACCCTGTCTCAGAGAGAAAAATTAGTAAGATTTCTAAACTGATACAGACTTATAATCAGGATACACTGATAAGCCAAAAAAGTTTAGTGCCAAAACATATCATACATTGCTATCTTTTGATTCCAAGACAAAAGGTAAACTTAAAAATATCCAGACAGGCTCCTTTGTAGAAAAAAAGACCCATATTATGAATTCATAATCATAATTATGCATTATGAAGTACAGAAATGAAAGAGACTAGTTACTGCCTACAAAAAAGGAGAGAAGAGAATGGAAAATAAAGGAGAATGTGAGTAGTGTACATGTGCTGGGTGCTAGAAACATGAACCCCTTTTTCCATGTCCTTTCACCTTTCATAACTATGTGACTATCTGCCATATTGGAATCAAGAAAAATCACAAGGACTGGGAAAAGGGAACCCAAAATGGATAAAAAATATTTATGAAAAATTATATATATACATATACATATTGTACCTAGACACATGCCTACTTCCGGGCTCCCTTTGCTACAAAGTCCCAGAAGCAATGACCTTACCCAGCATACAGATTTCGTTTTCTAAATTACTCTTCTCAACCAAACGACTCTTAAGGAGAAATGCTGACTCCAAGGCTGGATCAGCAAAAGTACTAAATCTGCTGAAGACATCTGGTTCCAGAGAGCAGTGCAGTGCTCCCAGAATGCTAAGAATGTGCCATAAAGACCAGAGAGGCTCGTGTCCAATCAGAGGCTATGTGAGCCTCGAGATAAATGGCAGCAGATTATAGCTAGAAAACAACAAAACATGATTAGGCAGTGCCTGAGTAAATAGATGAATAAATAAACCAGGGGGAATGGAAAGTTCGTCCTTACTGTAGAGTCCCATTCAATGAATACAAAATAAACGAGACACTAGAAGATTGAATGGAAATGTCCATGTCGTAGTTTCTCGCTCTAGCTAAAAGCATTTAATGAACATGGGGTAAAGAACAAAAGTTCAGACCAGCAAGATGCCATAGCAGATAAAGCACTTGCCAGTAAAAGCCGGTGACCTGAGTTTGGGCCCTAGGGTCTGCATGGTGGAAAGATGGAGTCAACTCCAGCTATTTGTTCTCTGACCTTCATACATGTGCCACTGCATGCTATAACCTTAAATATATGCACATGTGTGTACATCGCACACACACACACAAACACACACAATGTAAAAAAATTAATAATAAATATTTTATTTTTGGAAATTGTAGTATAGTTACATTTCTTCTTTTCCTTTCCTCCCTCTAAGCCCTCCCAAAACGTCCCCTTTTAAAGAAACAAGATTCTACAACACAGTACCGAAGTCCTTTGTGTAAGATATTTAATAATAGAAAAGGGAAACTAGTCACTGTACAACTAAGAAATTTTAATGCTGGGATGATAATGAATGTCACCATAATTGGATCAAAGTGGCACCGGGGGCTTCCTGATACAATGCACTGAGGAAAGACAGTCCTGTCATATCTCAGACAGAGACAAAATGCTTCATTATAATCATGATGAAGCATGAGAGGAGCCCAAATGGAAGACATACGCACAGACCAACATTCCTCTAGGACCAGTATTTAAGGATGGAGGAGAGTACCTTAGTTAGGTTACTGTTGCTGTGATGAAACACCATGACCAAATCAGCTTGGGAAGGAAAGGGTTTGTTTGGCTTGCATTTCTATTACACTGTTTATCATCAAAGGAAAGTCAGGACAGGAACCTGGAGGCAGGAGTTGATGCAGCGGTCTTGGAGGGGTGCTGTTTAATGGCTTGCTGACTTCCCAAACTAACGAATGCATTTCATCAAGTAGAGTTCCCTCCTTTCAGATAATTTTAGCTTGTGTCAAGTTGACATAAAACTTTCCAGCAGCGGGAGGCAGGGATAGGACGACCAAGTGGGAGGGGGAGGGGAGGGGAGAAGGAGAATGGAGAACACAGGGAAAGAAAACTAACAACTGAGGGTCATTTAATAGGTCATTGGAAACCTGATACAATACCTGCTTCCTAAAATTCACACATGTAAGAAGTCAATCTAAATGAAATTGTCAAATAATGAGGGAAAATCAACTCATCACCAAAGGAAGATCACGATGACATGAACGGGTTACATCTAATTGAATTATTGGTAAAGGGGACTATGGAAATCTCCAACAACCCATGCTATTGCCAAGGCCATTGGCTGCTTCTCACAAACTGAGAGTAAGACCCTATCGCTGAAGATAATACTTACACAACTCATTGTGTAAGTTCAATTTTTCATTGAACATGGAAAATTTGAGCTTCTGCCTATAATAGAGCCTTCACAACTACAGACTGCTCCTGTTCACAGTACTAGAAGGTACTCTGCATGCTACCAAAGGAGAAATGTAAACACCACCTGGTTCAAACCCTTTAACCTACAACAGTGATCTGCCCGAAAGCTATTCTGGTGTAGTAGTGGTACAAAGCCTGTACCAATCAATATCTGATCAGACTGAAGGTCTGCTCCATGAGATTGAACCCCTTCCTGACACAGCTTGGATGGCCAAGAATCTGAGACTAGATAAACTAGAGACCTAGGGAAAAAAAAAAAAGAAACAATAGTCTTCTGCAAAAAGGAAGGTGCCCTTAAAACGACTCCTAACAACATTCTGCTATACTCATGGATCAGCCATTATAAAAAGGAGCTCCTTCCTGCAGCAGATGAGAACATACCTGGACAAGGTGCACAGAGTTAGAGACCTTAGAGAATTAAATGGGTATCTCACATCAAATCCCTCCCCTAATGGCCCCAGGAACCCTGCAGAAGAGGAGGCAGAATTGATGGTTCTAAGAGTCAGAGAAGATGGAAGATACCAAAGAAAATAAATGTCTTCCAAATACAACAGGGACCACATGAACTCACAGAGACTGTGGCAACACACATAGGACCTGCTATTTATTGGCTATATCATCAAGTAATCTGTAGAATCCTACTATGTCATCAGAGCACATTCCTCTCTCTCTCTATCTCTCTCTCTCTCTCTCTCTCTCTCTCTCTCTCTCTCTCTCTCTCTCTCTCACACACACACACACACACACACACACAGTTCAAATACAGATAGACACAGATATGGATAGATAAATGAATAGATGATAGAGATAGATGAATAATAGGTGGTTAGATAGGTGGTTGATAAATGATTGATGGAAATAGATGATAAATACATGAGAGACAGACAGATGGTAGGTAGATACATACATACATACATACATACATACACACACACACACACACACACACACACACACACACACACACGTACTTAGATGATACTTTCAATTATAACATCTCAGAGTCACTCAAATCCAGATCCTTGATCATTAAAGTAATGTGGTTTGGAGCAAGTTTCTTAATATCAGAGCTCATTTTATCTTTTTCTTTCCCACTCTTTAAAAAGGATATCCTATGCAGCAGAGGTCAGCAAACTATGACCCAGCAGTCAAATGTAGCCCATATCACAAGGTTTTTTGTTTGCTTTTTTTTTTTTTTTAGACTAGAACCGTGTCTGTTCCTTTACATACTATCTATACTACTACTTTTGGATTTGGAATAGAGAACTGAAGAATTTATATAGAAATATGACCCGTGAATCCTAAAATATTATTTTTCTCTTCTTCCACTGTAAGGATCGTGTAAGAGTGGTTCAGATGCTATCAGTTTCTGGACTCTTAACTTTAAGTGACTATTATCAAATATCATGGCAAAATTCAAAGTAGGACACTTAAAAGAAAAATTCTCTGGAATTGCAAGTAACATTATGTGGCCTGAGCAAGTCGTACGTATATACCTAGAAGACATACATAATAGCTAAGTTAAAAACAAAAAAAAACAAAAACAAAAAAAACATGAATTAGAAAGAAAGCAAGGGGAGCTACATGAGAGGATTTTGAGGGAGGAAATGATGTAATTATATTATAATTTTTTAAAAAATCATTTAAATAATAAATGCAAAACATATTCACATGAATTTTAAAACATATTTATACTCCCTGCAGACCCACATCAGGGCTATCATTGTCCCTGAAGACAGTTTCTGGTTTTTCAAGTTCATAGCAATGAGTAAATAGGTCTTCTTTTGATTCATTGTTTTTAGGTAGGTTTTTACCTGTGTGTGTGTGTGTGTGTGCGCGCGCGCGTGCGTGCGTGCGTGCGTGCGTGCGTGCGTGCGTGTTTACTTCACTTCATGATGAAGATACAGAAATGAAAACTGACTTCTCTCTACCAATCTTCCTAGCTGTTTTAAGAAAAATAAACATTTTTTACTAAAGTACTACAGCACAAATTGTTGACAACTACTTTCTTTTGTCTCAAGGATATGTTATGTCCCCAAATTACAGGGTTGTACCTTAAATTCCCTAGCATCGCTTGTCAGCCATGACCTTTGTGGGAGGGCTGTATCGCTTATAGAACCCTGTCTGGTCCTGGTGCCACCCTCCCCCCCAGCACTCATCCTCCATATCCTTCAGAAGACAGGTACCAAGTCACATCTGACTGGGTATCTTTCCACATATTCACAACGGGAATATTCAAGGTGCCAACATAGGCATCCATTGATATTCAAAATCTCCTCCGGAGTCACATTAATCTCTTTAAGAAAAAGTACAGTGCCAGGTGGTAGTGGAGGTACACACCTTTAATGCCAGCACTTGGGAAGCAGAGGCAGGCAGATCTCTGTGAGTTTGAGGCCAGCCTGGTCTACAGAGTGAGTTCTAGGACTAACTCCATAGCTACTGAGAAGCCCTGTCTCAAAAAACTAAAAGATAAATCGTGGAACCAGTGAGATGGCTTAGCAGATAAAAGTGTAATTATGTAAGCCTGATAACTATGATCCCCAGGACCCACGAATAAAGAGCCAATACAATTGTTAATGCCTATAATGTCAGCACCCCTGTGATGAGAGGACAATAGAGAGAGGATAATCATTGGCTCTATGAGTTCAAGGTCAACCTTGTCAAGAACAGAAGGAGGCTGCTGTAGATACAAACAACTCACCTGTATACTTTACTTGGCAGATCTTTGTCATTGTTTTAGGTGGAAAAAAATAGATAAACAACAAATGAAAAGAAGACAGCAGTCTGTGTTTCAGTGCTGTGGTGGGAATGTGCGGAAGGCCTGGGCACTAGTCCAGCACTTTCTGAAAGGCAACACCAAGTGTGCATTCTTTCTGCCATCCCATCATATCTGGAAAGCTAAAAATTACAACCCACTGGCAACACCTTTCGCTGAGTCACTGTATTCTTTGTGTGCATTTTTCTAAGAGCAATCAAAACAGTAATTGGGGTGCTAACTTTAGAACATGAAATCATGGCATCTGCGCTGCCATGAAATGCAATGTGAAAAGCAAACCCTCATTAAGCCAGAAGCTGTGGTTTGCATTGTTTTAAAAAGTCCTTCAGATTGCTCATTCTCAGGGAATAGATCATAGTGCCCCTTAAGGACAGAAAATTGAGAGAAAGTATTAGTTCCTTCCACAAAATACTTAAGAAATCCCAGGAGGTTCTAAGTTTTGTTTTGGGCTTTCCTTTTTATTTTATTCTCTCCTTACTTCCTCTAACTATATCAACACAAGAATGTCCTGTAAGTCTCTAAGGCACCCTTTTCCTAACTGGATGCTGATTCAATTAGACCAAGTTTTGCTAAGCATTTTTGAGATAATCTGGAGAATTCAGGATAAAGTACTCAGTGACACTGGGCACTTTCTACTTCTGATAAATGTGGCAAAGCACTGCCAGATATGAAGATTTTATAAATGAACAAATCAGACTGTTAGGATAAAATATGTCTCAAAAACTTGCTTTAAAATATTTATAGGGTTGCTGAGGGAGGCATTTTTATCAATGGTGTAACCATTGGTATGGAAGTCACACCCTTATAAATAAGCCTATACCCAAGGTATCTTAAGAAACCCTAAGAAAATCAGTCTCCCCCCCCCCCCACGCACACACACACTCACACAGTGGAATTAGAAAGCTAATTAGCTGGGAAGAGGAAAGGGGCCTGTAGAAATGGCAGAAGGGGGCAGGAAAGAACAAATGGGGCGAATGGGATAAAAATCTGTTACATACCCATGTGAAAATATTGTGATATTTACTTGTAATTGGTATACATGATTAAAAAATGAAAATAATAAATGCCTGCAGCAGAGACAAAAGACAGAGGAGGCCCTTGCAGAATAAACGTTAAATCTTTGTGATGGCTGCAAGGTTAGCCTTTATTGACACTTTGATCATAAACTTCTTAAATGAAAGACTGTGATATCTGTTTCCTCGCCTTTATTTCAGACTCAGAAAAAAATGACTAAATGGGCACAGTCACACTATGGAGACACAATGGCAATGACAAAACAGGAGATTATTGCTGTGCTCAGATTGTGATCAAAGCTATGTGGAAATCAAATGAGACAGTGAGGCTCCCTCACTGGCCAGCAAGCCTAGCCTAGTCCAATCAGTATGCTTGAAGTTCAGTTGAAACCCTGGCTCAGATAAAACAGAAAGAAACCAGATAGTCGACATCAACCTCTAGCCTCTGCATGTGCCCCATACACACACTGACACCACCACACACTCACAGCAAATCTGAAATGGAAAATACAATTACACTATCAAGTCCAGTGAGTAAACGCATGTGTGCACTGAAACATGTAATAACCTCTTAGGACCAGATTCCTCCCCAGGCGCTGAGTTATATTTTCTTCATGTTTTAACTGAAATGACCAACTTTTCCCCCAAGTGTTGTTTTACTTATTCAACCCTCATAACACGAATATTTAAATCAAACTGAAAATTGTCCCCAGTATCACCTGTCTTTAAGTTTTGATATTTGGTTGAGAAAGGAGTTAGAAACATCTGGGAAAGAGAGGTAGGTGTGTGTGTGTGTGTGTGTGTGTGTGTGTGTGTGTGTGTGTGGTGTGTGTGTGTGTGTGGTGTGTGTGTGGTGTGTGTGTGTGTGTGTGGTGTGTGTGGTGTGTGTGTGTGTGTGTGTGTGTGTGTGTGTGTGTGTGTGTGTGTGTAAACAGATCATCGTTTGTCTGGTAGTTGCAATAGATGCTACAGCTGGAACTTCATAGATTCTGAATATAGCTCAGTGGTAGAGCATCTGCCTAGCATGTGCAAAGTCTTGGGTTCAGTCCCCACCACAACAAAAATGAAGGCTCTGAATCACAGTTTCCTCCCATTACTGCTTTGCCTTTTGTATCTCCTCGTTGGTGTAAGTCAGGCAAGATATGGTATGACTTCCTGCAAGTGTCAACTCATTCTTTGTGTTTGCAACTTTTCAATTAGTGTCACAGGCTCAATTTCCACAATACAGAAGGATGTAGTGATTTCCAATTCCTCCCTAGTACTCTGCTCTCCTTCCCTGATTTGGGCACATGCTCTAAGCTTGCCCAAAGGAGACTTTCTGTTCTACTGTACTGGGTTCAGGGCTTGTATCTGTCTAAGTAAGTATTCTCTCGGGCCATCCCCACCCAAATCAGGTTCAGACACCGTAACATCTATCCTGCCTATGGCAAACACGCTTATCTTGATTTTTGTTAATTGCAAAGAAAGACACAGAGAATTATTCTGAGATTCTGTGAAAACTGCCCCTGCAACTACCATAGAGGAATGATTTTTTTAAAGAAATTTGCATTCACTTTGCCAATGTTTGTAAAGGCACTAAAACTTCCCTTTAAAAAAACAAGTAAGGACTGGAGCTGCAGAGATGGCTCAGAGGTTAAGAGCACTAACTGCTCTTCCAGAGGTCTTGAGTTCAATTCCCAGCAACCACATTGGTGGCTCACAACCATCTGTAATGAGATCTGGTGCCCTCTTCCGGCCTGCAGGCATACATGCAGGCAGAACATTGTATACATAATAAAAATCTTTAAAAAATGATTTTTAAAAAAGTAAGGATCATGGGTGCATTGCCATTTGCATGGATCTCAGCAAAACACATCAAAGCCCAACCCACATCACTTATGAGCACTAACATCTGACTGTAAAACCTGCTTTTCTAGGATGCACCCCACTGTGAAAGCAGTGGCCGAGCTAAGATGCGATGCTACGTACTTGTGCCCATGTAGTTGTCAATGAGGGGCCGCAGTTATACTTTTAACAGTTTCTTGCATACGTTTGGGAATCCCTCAAAGGCCACAGGCTCCTATCACCTAGGGAATGTTGTATAAATGCTTTGCTTTATAATTGCAAGTTAACTAAGTTACTACTCACATTTTTTGAATGACTTGGCTAACTAAATTGGTTGCTCAGCCCCTAGAGGGGACACCTGAGTATGTCATTTTCCCTACATTTCCACTCATTCTCCCCTTTACTCTACAGTGTGTTCTAAGAGCTCCAGAATCTCATTGGTATTCAACCATATCTTCTTAGTAAGTAACCTAGCATGGGAGACAGAACCCATAAATTGTAGTAATACTTGACCCTTTTACTCATAGCATTTTTTCATTGCTTAGCAAAGCAGTGTTAATTTCTAATATTTAAAAAATTTACTACTTGCCATGCTTCATTTGCTTTACATGCATTGACGTATTTAACATTTTTTTAAAAAAAAAAAACCTATGAGGTACTGTTATTATTCCAGTTAGACAGAGAGGGAAAGTAAAACCCTGTGAGGTTCAAGTATCTTGCCCAAGCCACTCCATCACTAAATAGTAATGCCAGGATTCACGAATAGGAAACCTGGCTTCCGTGCTTACAACATAGGGTTCTCCTGGGTTGTCATAAAGATCTTCTCAATGTGGGAAAACAGAGCCATGAGATTGTATCCATCTAGCCTCCACGCTGGGATGGCTCTGTCCCTATCTCCTCTGATCAACATTAAGAGAGGAGATGACATGCTGGCCGTTGGTGGCGCACACCTTTAATCCCAGCACTTGGGAGGCAGAGGCAGGAGGATCTCTGTGAGTTCGAGGCCAGCCTGGTCTACAAAGCTAGTTCCAGGACTGGCTCCACAGCTACACAGAGAAACCCTGTCTCAAAAAAACAAAAACACACGGGGGTTGGGGGGGGGGGCGATGACAAACTGACATCCATCTTCCATCTTCGTAGTCTGTTATAGATATCTGATGTCCCTGTCCTTACCACCCTCATTCGTGTGTTAAAACTTGAACCGCCAAGGAATTAGAATGGGGAAGACAGATCCAGATCATGAGAAGCAGCCAAATTAAATGAACTCCTTAACTCTTTGTACCAGGTGAGAATACAATGAGAAGTCAGAGGTTTGCAGACTGCAAGAAATCAGGACAAAACCAAACTATGCTGCCACCCTCCTGGGCCTCGGCCTTCACAATATTAAATTCAGTTGTTTAAAAGCCACCTAGAGCCAGGCGTTGGTGGTGCATGCCTTTAATCCCAGCACTCGGGAGGCAGAGGCAGGCAGATCTCAGTGAGTTCGAGGCCAGCCTGGTCTCCAGAGCGAGTGCCAGGATAGGTTCCAAAGCTCCACAGAGAAACACAGTCTCGAAAAACCAACAAAAAAAAGGAGGAGGAGGAGGGGGAGGAGGAGGGGAGGAGGAGGAGGAGGAGGGGAGGAGGAGGAGGAGGGGGAGGAGGAGGGGAGGAGGGGGAGGAGGAGGAAGGAAGAAGAAAGAAGAAGGAAGAAGCAGCAGCCACTTAAGATCATAGCAATGTTATGGCAGCCTGAGCTAAGACCTTTCCTCCCTGTCGAACAATAAATAGCATAAATAAGAAATTCATGCAAAAGGATGCTAAACACCTGTTGCTAAAGGGACAGGAAAACGGAAGACAAGGCTGAAGTCACTGAACAGTATCCAACATGGAGTTGCTATCACAAAAGCTCCAAGGGGGGAAGAGTCATGCAGCCTGTTAGGAGACCACAAATCCCTTCAAAATTTTAGATCTATCATTCTGCTGACAGTGCTAAAAATATTAATAATGGTTACCAGATGAGCATTAGAGACCTGTGGTGACAAGGTCAAAAATAAAATAAAGTCGGTGAAGGGACGATAAGAACAGTTGTATAGCATTAGTTACATTCAAGAAGAGACACTCGCTTGAGGATACAAGGATCCCAGGTGGCAGTCAGCATATTGGTAACTGAGAAGATGAAATCAGAAATGAGATGTCTAGGATGAGCCACATGGAATCCACTGGTCCAGGGCTTAGAAGAACCCTGTGACCCACAAGGAAACTGGAAGATGGTGAAGCAAGGTCCGCATCTGGTAGATTTGTGACAGAAGGTAAAGGGAGCAGGAATGGATGACACAGAAGACTCTTAAATAATAGAGAAAATAACAGCCAAGAAAGCACACAGGGTGGGAGGGGTGCCTTTTTTTTTTTTCTTGAGAAATCTAGAGAAATGAGATGAAGAGGTTTCACAGGAGGAAGATTCCAGAAAGGATACATTATCATCCGCAACCCAAATTTCACTGTGACTCGAGGCTGGCACTCATTAAACACTGAAAGGCAAGATGAGGAGCAGAGCCAGTAGAGAAAAAAAACCCATTTGTTTTTCCCATGGCTTTCTTCAGATGCCCAGAGGCACACGGGAGCCTGAGGCATGAGAATCTAACTCCAAAGGCTGTGGGTACATGAGGACAGGCTGACAGGACAATGGTGACAAGAGGCAAAAGGCAAACTGGCAGAATCACAAACTGGGAAATGGCCAGTTCCGTTACAGGACAACGGGAGGAGCCTGCGGTGTCAGCATGCCAGGCCCCCGACAACCCCATCCACACCAACTCCATCGGGATGGTAAGTGTACACCATAAACACCGGTACAGAGCATGGCTAAGCATAAAGAAACAATAAATCAAAGACGAAACAGTAGCTATTATTGCCTGAGGGAAGGAGGTACAGAGTGGGAAATGGTCCTAGATAGAGAGGCTGATGAAAGTGTCAACAGCCTGGGGCAGTCAGTGAGTGAGGAAGACACAGAGATAAAAGCAATTACATAACGGCAAGGGCCCTTACAAATGGAGCTTTTAAACCTTAGGCCTAAGTATACTCAATTTGCCAGGGGGAGGTTTGTTTTGATTAAAATGCTCCCACTATTTACATGTAAGGTTAATGTTTTGCCACTTAAAAATTTGCATTCGTTTTTAGTAAAAGCTTTCAAGAGATAAAAGCCTAGTGAGGAACAGCACTGTGCCAAGGGACGGATGCCCACTGCAGGCTCTGCAGTCTTACCAGGCGAGGGTGACTTTCAGTTGCTTTGTCTGCGAGACACTGCTGAACAAGGGCTATTTGCTGCATACCAGGAAACAAAACAAAATTCATTTCTGAAGCCGCATGTAAGTTTTTAGATCACCCTTTGGGTAAACTGCTCCAGGAGGACGGCTGTCTCTGCCTAGACTCTTTAACTAATGTATTTGGAAGAGGAAAATTACACATCTTGGAAAAAACCCAAAACATCGTCTTAGCACCTCTGATTGTGAGGGACGCCAGCATTCTCTCCTTCCATGTTTAATTTGAAAGAAAATTAAAGAGATACCCGTGACAACTTGGCTGAACTTTCTAACTGAGATAGCCAGACAAAAAGTAATGGAATGTGAAAGCTCCACAGCCTGGTGACAGCTATTCCAGTCCGCAAAGGAAGGAATGATGTCCCCATACAGCAGGATACTCCAGGGAAAGTGAAATGGAGGAGCCATTTGTGCAAAACATTGTGTTAATGGCCAGGAATTTCACAAGACTGGTATAGCTTTGGTGACATCTGAATCAAGTTTAAAGGGAGAGAAGGTAAAGGAAAAAAAAATCACCTCCGTTTTCCACTTAAAAAAATAATTCAGACCCCAGGAACATGGGTTTCAGTGAAGAGACCTCGGAAATCTACAGGACCTCCTATAGTAGACCAGCACTTATCCCTAGCATAGGTGTGGACCTTGGGAGCCCATTCCACATAGAGGAATACTCCCTGAGCCAAGACACACGGGGGTGGGCCTAGACCCTATCCCAAAGGATATGATAGACTCTGATGACACCCTATGGAAGGCCTCACCATCCAGGGGGAGCAGAAAGGATATGTGATAGGTAGGGTTTTAGTTGGGGGGATGGTAGGGGAGGAGGGGAGGGAGAGGGAACTGGTATTGACATGTCAAACAATCTTGTTTCTAATTCAGAAAAAATAAATAAAACAAAAGCAACATGTTTACTAACTTACAAAGAATAACTAGTTTAAACCTAATGCCCGATACCCAGTGGGCACTCAAGGGCTCTGTGCTCTGTGAATATAAGTTCCACAAGAAGTTGACAGGTCCCAGGACATGTTACACCAAAATTCTAATGCGGGTGCATGAGCAGTCCTAATAAGACACTCATCCTGCAGTCCAACCAGAAAGCAAAATATATTTAGGCTTTGGTTACAAAGCCTATGTATTAGAAATGGGTTCAAAGTCCAAATACCAGTTCCTTTCTCCCTCGATTATGACATGACATATTCAAGATCAGCAAGGTACTTTATTCACTCGATAAATATAAAGACTTAGAAGTACAACAAATTCAGGGGCTGAGGCAGAATAGCCAGACGCATATGCCACTGCAATGCAAAGTTACCTGAATTTTGCTGTTCATTTATTCACGATTCAGATGATAGCCATCTCGTCTGTGTATATTATCCTGACATACAGTTCTTAAACATGAATTTTTTTCCTCCATTGTCATAAATGGAGTTGCAGGAGAGACATAAAGGATTGGCTAACTGCAGACTGTATCCAAACAGTCACAGAGATGAGTTCCAGGAAATAAATAGATAGATAGATATAGATAGATAGATAGATAGATAGATAGATAGATAGATAGATAGATAGATAGATAGATTGGAATTCAACTGTGTAATACAAAACGCAGCTACACACCTCTTCTCTCCACTTTGCCATCCCTATACAAGGAAATGAAGAGCACTTGTTCAGATCAATATAAGTAAATATGTAACAAAACATGAAATACCTTTTTATCTCCTAGAGCCCAACAAATAGAAGAGGTATAGCTCAATGGAAAAGTCCCAGCTCTATTCCCGACAATGCAAATCAAGGCAGATTCTGCCCAAATAAGGCTCGCCCACACACAGGTTGCAGAGTATGGAAACCATTTGTTAATGAGCAGCCATAATTTAGGCCGATGGCTTTATGAAAAGAAAACGTTTATACATTTGCAGAACAGCATAATAAGAGTTCAGAAATGCAAAGATAAAATGTGCTATCGTTTATCTTGGATTATAATATTTGGGATTTGATTGCCTTTCGAAAGGTCCAAATCAAGGACAATTATAGATTTTTCTCTCACCACGTACACCATGGAACATTTAACAAACACTTCTTTTACACTGTTTAGAAGATTAGAAAGGAGAAAATGGTCTATTCAGTGTCAGACAAACTGTTAGAATGTGACTAAGGTATGAGGCAAAGTGGGGAAATTAAGAGCTAAGACTCAGTCAAAATAGTCACTGACCAGTTTTTGAGCCAAACATTTTGGAAAGGAACAAACTTATACTATGTAGCTAGACTGGTGTTTAGATTAAAACTGGGTTCCATGAGCCACAGGCATTGTTGGCAGATCACTCTTTCAGTAACTGTCCTTGTGCCCTTGAATCTGACCAAGGCACAGTTCAGGACCACAATTCAAGTCACACCCAGTATCCTGGCACAATACTGCCAGAATACACATAAAATGCACAAGACTTAAATATTTATTCTATGAAATTCCTCTCTCCGCAACTGTTAAGAACAATTCACAGTATATTTCTAGAGAAAAATAAATAAGATGAGCTGTTCAAGTTGCATGACATAATTAGTCTTTATGTAGCCCTCAAAGGAAATCTTAATTATTTACAGAGAAATAGTTGATTACAAGGACCTGGAGAAAATATAGTTAAGGTTCAAAAGAGTAGAAGGGTGGGACAAAGATGAAGACAGAAGCTGCCTTCATTGTAAAGCTGACAGGAGCATCAAGAGAAAAGAATGAGTGGTCCATAGGGCTGAGTGAACACAGTTGTTTCAACAGTTGCCCCATGGAGTATGACGTAACTGGTATCATCACCTTCCCACCCTTCCATAGTATACCATGAATCTCATGGGCATTTGTCCAGACTATAAAGTATCACAGAGGATTGTGACCAGAGAGAAATGTAATTCAAGACTCTCAATCTTATTACAAATATTTAATTGCAACTCCCAGTTGATCTTACAATCCAGGTCAAGTCCACTGAAGGGAACTCTGGGAAATGTGTGCCTTTCTAGTTTTACCAACAAAAGGTATTACCCCCATACATGCTCTTCAAAACACATTATTTTCACCTGACATTATCCAAACATTCCTTCTTATCTAATTTTGATTGGAAAATAAAGAAGAGGCTCAGACAGTACTTGTCCCATTTAGTGACTACAGGGACCAATCAAGGATAGGACAAGTTAAGGGATTAACACAGTAAGATTTTTCTTCATTCTTTAAATGATTTCCTTTTGTTAGATTAGTAATTGATTTTGCAGAAAATCTGAAACAAAACAAACTTGTGCCCGTTATCAAGGACCACGGTAAGCACTCTTGAAGTATTATCTGTCTAGTCCTTATAATTATCCTAACTAAGTCAGTGCTATTAACACCTATTTAACATATAGGGAAAACTAAGGCATAGGGAACTGAGCAAATTTCTGAAAATAGGCATCTTTGACCTAGAGTGCTATCCATTCAGGGCCTTGCCTCTCATGATACACTTCATACAAACTTGTGAAGAGGAAAATCATAAGGAGCCTTAAGAAAGCAAATTCCAGGAAAACTGGAGAGGGGAGTGGAGACAGCCCATCTACGTCTACCCACTGCATCACACAAAGAGGACAAGAACCCAAAAACTGTAGCTGGAAATAAGAGAAAGTGAGAAAGCCACAGAAAAATTACAGAGAAAGATCTATGCCAGAAAAGTAAATGTGTTAAAAATTATGTGTTTGTTTCTTAAATTTTCAACATATAAAATAGTCGTCTTCATTTACCTGGAATTTTGGCCTTATAACATGAATTGCTTTCGTGGCAAGTAACTTAGGCATTGCTGTCACCCACTTAAAACCCTAACGTGAGGGAAGGACACACAAATCTCTTTCCGCCCTTGGAATTGCTTTACAGCATTTTTTTCTATGATGTACATTACTCCTTAATCTCTGGGAAGAGAAAAGACATCAGAAAACTCACTGTTCTGTTTCCACCACAGTTGATCAATACTGGGAAAACAGTAGTGTCCTCCAAATCACTTCTTTTAAATACCTGCTTTGGATCTGCTGCATTTTCAAATACTCTTCCCTCAGCTCCAGAAGAGCCTTCCAGGGGAAATAAAATGCTTTTGGGTTAAAAGTCCCACAGATGCCTTCATAACATTTGCCTTCATAAGATTGTGGGCTTGATGGGATCAATAATAGTGGGTTATGATGGGGGAGGTTCTTCTGTGTATGTTTAGTATTGATCATTGAATAAAGCACTGTTTGGCCAATGAGGCAGCAAGTTAGGCAGGACTAGGAGTCGAGGAGGATTCTGGGAAATGTAGTAAAAAGGAGTTTTGTGATACAGGCAGGAAGTGGCATAGCAGGCAGACTCGTGTATAAGCAGTAACAAACAGGAAGTCGTCCTTCTCTTGTTCTTGCTCTTCCTCCTCGTCTCTGCTCTGGAGTCGCCATGTGATCCGCCGGCAAGAGACAGTGCCAGCAGAAGGTGTCCTGGGTAAGTCTTATATATAGATTTATGATAATTAAGATTGAGCTAGAAGATGAGAAATCCTAGTCATCGGCCAAGCAGCATTTGTACCTAATATAAGTCTCTGTGTGTTATTTGGAACCTTAACGTGGTGGCAGGCAGAACTTGGGCGGCTGGCAGAAGGCACCCACAAGGCTGCAGGGCTCGGACAGCTTTGGAGTAAAGACTTATTGTTACAGGATTATAATAAAATTTGCCTGTAAAAGAGATTTTATGAGAGTGAAATACATTCTGCTGTAAGACTTTTTCTAAAGACAACTCTAAATCCCTTAAGTTTACCTACTAAATGCTGAGTAATTAATTGGCAGAGACTGATGGAGCAAATGTAGCAAGATGCTAGAATGGCTACATGTATGTGGGTATTTATTTTGTTTTCC
Organism: Cricetulus griseus; assembly: GCF_003668045.3. Taxonomy (NCBI): domain Eukaryota; kingdom Metazoa; phylum Chordata; class Mammalia; order Rodentia; family Cricetidae; genus Cricetulus; species Cricetulus griseus. The sequence goes on along the minus strand of NC_048603.1, from coordinate 9,571,461 downwards.
AACCTATGTGTTGGCTATTTCTAGTTTAACAAAAATTGAAAGTAAAGGGGGTTTATTTTTAGCATCTGAAAGAGACAGGTAGCTTTAATAATAATAACAATAAATAATAATAGCAGTAATAATAATAATAATAATAACTTCATGTGTAATGAAAAAGCAAGGCAATTAAGTTGCAAACAGAAATAAGAAAGTGTCTGGGGAAAATTACTGCCCCCACACCAAGTCAAAGCTGAACAGGACCTGAAATCTGGTGGTACCTGACAATGTATCCGCATCTCACGGCCCTGCCTTAGTACTGAGCAAGGAACAGCAAGGTTTACACTAACACCAGGAGCAACAAGTTATCTAAGTTCATCCAGAGCAAGAGATTCCTGGATTCACTGAAACTGGCTTGAACACTTTCAGGTTTCTTCCTGGAAGAGAAATTACAGAAATTGCAACAGCGTCCTTGGACTCCTGCACCAGAACTGAAGAATCAATTGCATAATATAAAAATCAGTTCCAGTGACCATATGCACAAGGGCATTCAGAGCATGTGCAATGCCTACACTGGTCTCCCCCCCTTCCCCCCACCCCCGATTTCACCTTCCCCCATCAACTCATTTGATGAAGAAAAACAATTGAAAATTTAAACAGGGGAAGGAATGGAAGTTCATGTGTATGGTTAAAATGGGATTCCTTTGCCAGAAAACAATCCAAACAGCATGTCATTGATGGTCACCAAGTTGAGAGTGAGAATAGTAAAGGAAACTAGAAGGAAGAGGGTGGTGTCTAAATTAAAAATGCAAATTTAGCATAATTGAAACGGAGATGTGTGGGTGTGGCTCCATCATCGAATTTGGCTGCTTCTTACTGTGGGTCCTAAGAGATGTTAAATGATTTACAGGAAATATTTAAAACAGGTGTGGTCGGGGTGATACCGCACTACAGAAGTTAAGTGAGACTCTCAGGATATAAAGTTCAAAGAGCTCCTCATCACCAGCATGGAAGGGCACACACAGCCCAGTTTGTGCTTTGTTCTGGCCCTGAGAGCTTACTACAGAAAACATAAGAAAAACGTGCTGCTTGTCTCCACGGCGCACAGGGCACACAGTGGTCTTCACATAGAAACACCATCTGCGTGTTTGAGAAACAGAAAGAAATAACCAAGGTTGAAATACCAAGGGAAAGATAGAATGTAGATAGGGTTCATCGTCCTCCAGACTGGGCAGACTGGGCAAGGAGTTTGAGATTTATCTGTGATATTAGGGACATATTCTATTGAAGCACATAATTTGGGGAATCAAATATAAAACTTTTATAGCAATTATCTGGATGCCCAGTAGAGAAGAGAGCACAAGATGAACTAGAAGGCTACTGGGTAGGGAAGAAGATACAGCATGACCTGCAGATGGTAGCAGATTTGGAGGAAAGAAACATGATAGACTAGAGAAGGGTATATGCATTACTGAGAAAACAAGGAAAACATTTAAGCAATGGACTCAACATCTAATCTTATTTGGAGGCAGAGGGAAACAGGAGGGAAGTCTTTTCTTAACTGAATCTGTGTTAACCGGATATGAGGGAGATGCTTTTACTCTCGATGGAAACAGATTTAAACAAGATATTTAAAACAACAACAACAACAAAACATTGTCACAGGCCCAAAGCATTCCATCCCCCAGTCTCACCTAAAGAAATGCAAACAGGACAATGTTCTAGAAAACCACTGGCAGTAAAATCAAGAGCCTCACACCTCCAGCTTGATGGTAAAGGGCACGGCTGAGCCAGGAGGCCTAGCCTGAACTTCTGGCTCTGCCACTGCCAACCCTGTGACCCTGGAAATACCACCCACTCACTGGTGGCTTTGGGGTTCCATCTATAAGATGGGAGCGAACAAGGTCTGTCAAGAGGGTTTTGGATGACTAAATAATCAATAAGCCTTAAGAACTATGCTTCGATGGGGCTGAGGATAGGTCAGTGGTGGGAAACTTGCCTAGCATACCCGAGGCTCTGAGGTCTTGAACTCAGCACCACAAGCCAAAACAGAGGGCAACAAGAAACTATGTTTGGCACACATTAAGTGGCCAACGAATGTAATCATTATAATGTGTTATTGCATCCATTCTGTCAGTGGAATGTAAGAAAAACTGTGGAAAAATTCATAGGATATTTATTCATGCATAGCAGGATCTTAAGAAAACACTTTAGGGTTTTAAAGTTTTCAGTATTAGAGCTAGAAAGACAGCCCAGTGTTTAAGGCTGCTTCTTACTCCTCCACAGAACCAGACCAGGGTTTCCAGCACATCAGGCTGTAGGGTCATTCACACAACCCTGTAACTCCAGCTCCAGGGGATCTGATGCCCTCTTCTGGCTTCTGAAGTGCCTGCACTCTCACACACATACACACAATTAAAACTAAATCTTAAAATATAGTTTTCAGCATTAGCTGTTCAACAGAAAATAGATTTTTAAATTTCATGATAAATATTCCATGGTGAAATCATTCCAAATTGTGAGAACAGTTAAGAACACTTGCCTGTGATATTTTTTCTGATTACACTTATGCCAAAGAAGAAAAAAAGGAAAACTGGAATGAAAATAATCTAAAATGTTAACAGTGGTCATTGACTTAATAGAAAGATTACTGGTAATTTTGTTGTGGTGATGTGTCTATTTGTGTCTTAATAATTAATGAGTTTGGCAGCCATAATCATTTTAGAAACTACATTCTAAAATGCTAACTCCTTATATGAGTGCAAGTATTAAAAAAAACTTACCATTTGGTCTCAAGACCTACATATCGTGACAAGGTATAAGGTTTTTACTGCAAAACAACTTTCAGAATCCAAGCATTTTAAAAAGGTGTTATTAGTAACTCATGAATTTATACTCAATTATTAACTGCTATTTATTTGTTTACTTCAAAAAACACTGTACAGGTAAAAGAAAAGAATTTATTCTTCAACTAAAAAGTAGTATGTGCACATGCCTGATTTTATTTTATTTTCTGGCTCACCAGTTTCTTTAGTGTGAAATATGTTTTACTCTGTTAAAAGTACTCCACAGCCTAGAAAGTAAGCTCTGTAATGGAGAGCCTTTCTAGAAACCTGGGGCCCTGTGTTCAAATCCCAGCAACATTCTTTTAAAAAATGTTGTTGTACTATGTACTATGTTGTACTATGTACAAACACAAAATATACCTCCATGGCACATTATAAACAATGAAACCATACCAACCGTATGGTTATTTCTCTGGAAACAGGGTTCTTAGGATCGACATATGGTTTAATTTTAACAATATATATTCAAAATTAATAAAAGGTTCCTTTATTTACTCTTCCCAATAGTTTGAGAAAAATCCGAATTTAACTGTTAGGTGGAAAAACTATTATAAATTCTATACCAGTGCTAACTTGAGTAGTAGTAGTCAGTTCAATTTTTAGCCAGATAAAGATTTCTATAAACAGAAAGAACTCACTGCAACTGCAAAATAGGAAAGTCTTATTCATTACTATTATTTTACAATTTGTCTATCAACCACTAAAAACGGAATCACAAGTGCTTTTCTCTATATGTCTACAAGGTCAAATATCTAGCAGAAAAATCAACCATTGATGGATTACACGCACCATCTCTAAGTGGCTAGCCGCCATGTCCGTCAAGCTTTGAAGACACTAATTCCTCTCGGGTGGCAGTATCTGTATTCAAAACATGAAGTTGATCTCAAAGATGTTCCTTCCTCTTCTCTCTAAACCTTTCCACAGGGTGTTTAAGTTGTACCAAATGTTTTTTTTTTTTTTTGAGGGGGGAGTGTTTTTTTTTTGTTTTGTTTTGTTTTATTAGTCAATGAACCTCCAAGTACACTAAGCTGAATGAAGCATCTGCTAGATCACCTGAAGGCTTCCCTGAAGGCTGTTAACAGAAAACATCATGAGATGATGCCTAACAGAATTCAGGTTTGCAGAAGGCTAGCATTTCACCCGTTAGCACATCTTTTTTTGATATTGTCCTGCAGGAGACAGAAGCTTCAAGAAGACGTAACCTCCCACCTCTGACAAGCAGTTCCCTGACACACATAGAAGCTTTTGGTTTTTGTGCTGTGACTTCAACTCACTGTCTTGGTTCACACAGGTCAACTCGCACTGTTCGAATGTTGCAGTTCCTGCAAAACTAGGGTTTTGTTTTGTTTTCTTTTGCTTGGGTTTGGGTTTTGTTCATTTGTCTGTTTTGCTTACTTCTGCTATGAAAGCTCTGTTTCACAACAGAGTATCTATGGCTGAAGGGAACAGTTTTTAATAAAGTTGCAGCTAATCAATGTAGAATGAATTTTTTTTAAGCCACACTATTTTGCAACCTCTAATGAAACTGATGACTCAGACACAGATCATCAATAGAAGAAAGCGTTGGATGAAAGGTTAATAGGAACCTGACAATGAAGGCATCAAGCCGGTACCATAATACTCCATTTCTTGGTCTTAGCAACACAAGACATGTGTGCTGTGCCCTCGGCTGTAGAGCATCATGAAGCTTGCAGAAACCCTGGTGACGTATCCTAGCCAGTGTGAACCTTTATCTACTCAAGGCTTCCAGAAGAATCTTTCAGTTGTTCAAAATTGTGGAAGGTAAAGCAAAAAGTTAAATGTATTACAAGCAGCAGCAAGTCCATAAACGCCAAAGATTAGACACTCCATAGGAAACTGATGTTAAAAAAGTAATTCAATGGCACACATACGCGCGCACGCGCGCGCGCGCGCGCGCGCACACACACACACACACACACACACACACACACACACACACACACACACACACACACACACACGGAGTGGCAAAGAAATAATAATCTAGAATCCAGAACCCTTGAAGAAGCATGATATACAAGTGGAGATGTCATAGGCAAATGGATTAACACAAATAAAAAAAAAAATCCGAACATTATTGTTTGTTTTTTGGGGTTTTTTTTCCGTTGTTTTTGCTTTCTGTTGTTGTAATAAACATCACAATGAAAAGCAGGCTAGGGAAGAAAGTGACTTTTTGTTTCTTACAGTTGCCATGTCACAATTCACCCCTGAGCAACAGTAGGGCAGGAACCTTCAAGAAGGAACTGTAGCAGAAACCACCAATGAGCACTGTTTCTTGGCCTGCTCCTTCTGGCTTGCTCAAATGGCATTTTTTTTTGGGGGGGGAGCATTTGAGACAGGGTTTCTCTATGCCTTTGAAGGCTGTCCTGGAACTGGCTCTTTTAGACCAGGCTGGTTTTGACTTCACAGAGATCCACCTGCCTCTACCTCCCAAGTGGTGGGATTAAGGTTGTGCTCCACTACCACCCGGCATCAAATGTCATTTTCATATAGCCCAGGCCCACCTGCTCAGGGATGGACTGCCCACAGTGAGCTAGGGCCAACTACATCAATCAGAAATCAAGAAAATGATTCCCCATATGCCCACGGGTCAATCTACTGGAGATAATTCAACTGGTGTTCCCCTCTTGTCTGGTGTGTCAAGATGATAATCAATATTAACCATCACAATTGACAGGACATTAAAATTATAACAATTACTTAAGAGAGAACCTTGAGGGACATTCAACCAAATGAATGAGTGGTTGGCGAGTAGGTTTTTCGTTAGTGTTGACTTGTACGTGCCAGCTACACAAACACAGCTGAGCTGATTGATGAAATCTATTACACATGGCTAAAAGCAGATATTGCCAAGGAATAACTAAGTTTGTTAGGTAACTGAATGACATTCCATTATGGCAAAAACATGCCCAGGTTTATGAGAACGCATTTAGAAATATATAGCATAAGATGGTGTGAACCTGGTATTTGCGTTATAGCATTTTCAACCAACAGGAATGAAAAGAGAAAACAGTAAGCACAGAAAATTCTCCATTGTTTAATTCTCACGAGACACGAAGATGTGTATACTACTCTACTACTCTTCCTTGCCGTGCCCTTGGAAAATTGCACAGAAGCTTAAAAAGAACAAGACATGTAGACAACACCACCAACGGATCCACTGGTGTAGATGGGAGAAATCTCCAAAGACCCCAGCCCTTCTTCAGAATCAAGCCTCCTGAATGATGACTGAATCCCAAGTGGTCTGTCTGCCCTAAACAAATACACATACAGACAACATCAAATAAATCCAGCAGGCATGCATTTATATACATGCACATACGTGCATGTAACAATCTCTCTCTCTCTCTCTCTCTCTCTCTCTCTCTCTCTCTCTCTCTCTCTCTCCCTCTCCCCCCCTCCTGCTACTCCTGTCCACAGAGGTCAGTGTCTCCTCTCCCCTTTTCGAATTATCTTTCCCCCATTAAAAACAAAAACAAAACAAAACAAAAAAAAAAAAAAACACCCTCCACCAGGCTCTGTCTCATGGCATCTTTGTCTCGAATGGCACTTTTTAAAATTACAACACTGACTCCAGCCAAGTTACCCCCGCTGTGCTGGAGAAGGTGGGTACCAACATCATATGGAAGAAAGACTCTAAGAAGAATTCTACCTCCTCTACACTGTTAGACAGGTATCCTTAGAAGAATGGAAAATCTCCATTGGTCTAGCTTTCTACTGTTTTCTATCACCTTCTCATATCATAGCCCAGAAGTAACACCCAGAGCCCTTCAAAGTACCCTAATAGGCCTTACCCTTAAGCATATATACAAGGAGAGGGGATTCATAAATAAAAGCGCCAAAAGTTAGCTTGAATTTTTCACAATTTATTTCTTTGTAAGACAACACAAAAGAAAGAAATCAAAGACCAAGACTGCTTACTTTTAATACATACTTTAGATATGGGAACCTGGGAACTCTGATTGAAATTCTCCCCAGAGCGGGTTCCTGAGCAAGTATCTCTCAAAAAGGGTAGGGTATTTATTTAAAAAAAAAAAAAAACTATCAGTGGAGTTGTCATGAATAACTGAGAACAGCATAGTTATCTCAAAGGCATCTATCTCTCTTGGGGGATGTATACAGGATATGTCATTTGATCGTAGGATATATACTATACTATAATTCTATTAATCCTCATGGAGAGAGACAATAACAGATTGGACACCTCCATGGGGTAAAGCAAAAAAAGTAGGGGTTAACTATGCAGGTTAACATTGACACAGAACAAATCCTTCCTACATTAAAAACTAGCTTTGAATACCAGGCGAGTGTCCTGGAACACATGTGAAGAGAATGATGAAATAACAGATTTGTAAACCTTGAGGTAGATTTTATATTTTCAAATAAGATGAGATAACCACTTTAAGCACTGAACTATGAGGAGTGCATGTGTGGTGATGGATCCAGGTATAAAGATGGATTTGGAGTGCCCTGGGCAACTCCAAACTTCATCAAAAGTTTAAACTTTTAAGCATGCACTTTAACGGAAAAATTTAAATAATATTTTTATAATTTATTCTTTTAAATTTCATTTTACATTCCAACCACAGTTCTCCCTCCTACCCTTCCTCCTACTCCCCCAGTCCACTCCTCCTCACAGGTAAGGACTCCCATGAGGAGTCAACAGAGTCTGACACAATCAGTTGGGGCAGTTGGAGCTTAAATATTTTTAAACTGACATTTTTCTAAGATCACGTAGAAGCTGGTGTCTAACTGCAAACTAAGACAGTTTCTCACTTTAATACCCACATCAGAGGCATTAAAACTGTGAGGTTGGTTCAGACTGCCTTTCTGGAGATAAGATGAGGAACCAAGGCCAACAGTGCTTGGGATGAGTTAAAGCCTTGGGTACTCATTGCTTTTGTTCCTCTATCTAATGACATCAAGATAATCACAGCATCAATGGAGATAGCAGGGCCGGGCTGCCAAAGAATCCAATAGGTGTAAATCCTACAGAAACTTAAGAACAGAGCAAGAAAAGAATGTCAAGTGTGCCCTCTATTGGTCTATACATTTTAATTGCTGACGTGGTTGGTTCATAGGCTGTACTTCCTTGGCACAGGTAAGAGACAAAAGCCATTATGGTAAAAAAAAAAAATCATTTAATATGCTGGTACAGAAGCTAGGATCTGGCATAAGCACCCCACTCCAGAATGCAAGCATCCTGAACCCTAGCACTAAGCATTCCTTAGACTGATATCCAGATGCATCCTGTCATAATATCACATGTCATAATGATGCCGAATATCACTGGCTGAAAATTACAACAGACTTACATCACTATAACGATCTCTCTGTAGACAGAAATGAACAGAATGACATAGATCCTTGTTGCTGGGAGGAAATTGGATCATTTGAGGTTTTAACAGATTCTTTTATATTTAGTATGTTTTACAAGCCCTCTAGATTTACATAAAATTATCAACTATCTTTTTTTTTTTAATCCAATTGTGTTAACTGAGATGGTTTTAGTGTTACTCCCTCAGGGAGGAACAGCCTTCTTTAAGTCATACTTTTTCCATACCAGAAGCTGACACAAGACAGCGGGGCAACCAACACACAAACTAACATCTGCGCACAGCTAAAACTTGTGGAAATTGATATCACTATGGACATTTCATATCCAGGGAACAGAACTGGGTCTTTGGACAGGGCACTGCTTCTTGTCTCTCTACAGACAAGTGAAGGGGGGAGGGAATTTCCACTAGAAAGGTGGAGCTGTTCTCTTTGAGGAAGGAGACTGCGCCAAAGAAAATAATTAATGTGACTTCTGGTGTGACCTTATGGTAGGTGTCCCCCGTAGTGAATGGCTGAAACCCACACATAAAATAAATCCTTGTAGAAAACAAAATCTGCATCATTTTGAAGCCACCATTAGACACCATGTTCTCGAAGACAGGTTCTCCACTATGCAATTAACCAACATTCCTTTAACTACTAAAGGAAAGAGTTGAAGCCTGGACCGCTTAGACACTTTAGGAGAAGGTCTAGATCTACGCTATCCTCCCTGACCCCAAAGGAAACGAGTTTTCTTTTAATTTCAGGAAGGATACAAAAGCTGTTGCCACCCTTTCGAATCCCAAATTAACCACTTACACTCAGTGGAAATGTGCTGAGCAAGCAAATCTCTCTTTGATAAGTATTCCTGTTATCAAAATATCAGAAACATGGAACAGCTTCAGGTAAATTATAATTGTTTTCCTCAAATGACAAGTTAAGAAAAGGTACCTCTAATTGGTTCCATTATATTTTGGAGTTAAAAAAAAAGTAAAATATTTTCATAGTTTTCTCTACTCTTTATTGGTTATTCTGATTATAATGTATGCATACGTATAAATTACATACCACCACAAATGCATGCATATAGGCAAATGCAAGCATAAATATAGACATATACTCAAAAATCACAGGTTCTGTCTCTTGGAGTATCAGAAATAAAGAAGTTGCTATAAATCCTGGAATGGTGACAACATATCAATTATGCAAATTTTTACTACAACATAGTTATGGTCCTTTAATGGCTCTACCCATAACTTCCATTTATTTAATGTCAACTCTCTATTAGCATAATTATGAACTGTAGGACATGTTTAGACCAATAAATGTCTGCAGTCCCAAAGACCTTTTAAATCAAAAATTTTAAATATCTTCTATTTTTTAGCAAATATTTACATAAAGATATATTCTACCAGCTGTGAGAAATGCCAATTAATTCAGAAGTGTTAGAGTTTATTCTACTCATCTTCTTCTTGACTATTAGCTGTAAAATTCACATTTTATCTGACTAAGCAGCTCATCTTCTTTAACAGGCAAGTCCTAATCTCCACAAAACAATGAAATGCCAGGATTCTGAAAGGAATTCCCTAATCAAACTCTACCTAGTCTCTTCATATCTATGGAAGAACTTGACTTCATACACACATGAACACGCCTCTGTCTCTAAGAGCCATGATCTCAAAGTATTATGTCAAAGTTGCAAGTATAAAAATAAAGGTATTAGCCAGGTGTTGGTGGCACTCGCCTTTAATCCCAGCACTTGGGAGGCAGAGGCAGGTGAATCTCTGTAAGTTCAAGACTAGCCTGGTCTACAAGAGCTAGTTCCAGGACAGCCTCCAAAGCCACAGAGAAACCCTGTCTTGAAAAAATCAAAATAAATAAATAAATAAATAAATAAATAAATAAATAAATGTATTAGTATAAATGTCTTTTAAGTAATATATCTTTCATTTAATTTCTCCTTGATGATTTACTCATCCATATGAATAAATTATCCAGGGTATACTAGCTCATTTTGCCCCTTTCTCTAAGAGAGCTGATTTTTAGAAATGCAGGCATGCCTGTCCCAGAGATTTCCCTACCTTGTCCCCTAGTTTAAAACCACTTAGGAAAGTCTATCATTGAAACCATAGGCAGGTTCTGGCATAGTGTGAATTTCAGCGCCTTACAATGTGTGATAGCTGGATGCTTAGATATCTGCAGTATATGACGGTACTACAACGGGCAGTTTAGCATTCGAGCTTCAACAATATGCAAAACACTGTATTCAAATCTTAAGTCGCCAAAACTTCCTAAGAGCAGACAATGAAATCTATTTATTTAACAGAAGGTTTGTACATGGAAGACTCTGAAGGGTACAGCCAGGGCTGTCAAGATGGCAATACCATAACACTGACTTGAAGCTCAAAGTGGGATGGCACACCCAGCAAAATAACCAGAATTAGGAAGAAAAAATAAGAACCATTTAGGATTAGCATGAAAAGCTAAGAAATTACACAGGGATAATGCCATCAGACCTCAGGAAAGGCAAACAAGTGCTTCCACGATGGCTTCCCAGAAGCAATGACATTTTAACTGGGTAACCTAACACACCCAACAATGTAAGGGAAGTAACTGGATGCAATTTAACTATGTGGTGTTTTGGGAGGAAGTTGGGAACAGGCTTCAGTCAGAAGGCGAGGACACTGACTACCACGTGAGAGGTTGACGTGGACTCTGTGGATAAGATAGAGGCTGCAGTGTTTGGGGTTTATGAGCAAAAAAGTATGTGTAGATTGTGGCTGAGAATCACGTACTTGGTACCGTCCTAAAGGATGGAGTATGGAAGACAGAGATGCTGTTAGATAAGGCGACCATGAGGTCCAAGAGAGGAAGTATGTTTGGAAATGGAAAAGAGATACTAATTAAACATAAACATATCTAAGGCATACCCTACAACAGAAGTTCTCTTCCTGTGGGTTGCAACCCTTTCAGGGGGTGAATGACCCTTTCACAGGGGTCTCCTAAGACTATCAGAAGACACATATATTACAGCTTGGGGGTCACCACAACATGAGGAACTGTATTAAAGGATCACAGCATTAGGAAGGTTGAAAACGATAAAGGGTAACGTCAGCTGTAATGAAAATTTTAGAAGGTAACAGAAATGTCAAAGCAAGAGCAGGGCTCACAGTCTTTAACACACAGAAACCCCATGAGTGGAAACCAGGAACATAAGCAAAGGCACATATCCAGGGGAGAGTCATGAGGAGGAAATAAGTTGTCAAGCTCAAGTTTACATAAAACATCTCTCCAAGTATTACTAGTTGTTGGGGAGTCAGACTCTGATGTAATCTGAGGCTCAAGTTGAAAACTTGAGAACCAAAGTTGAAGACTGCTTTTGGAAGTAAGAGTTGAAGCTACCCGGATAGGAAGGAAATAAAGAGAATAAAGGTGGATAATACTAGGTCCCATCGATTCTAAATAAGAACCAGCAAACAGGAATGGAGAGAAAACCAAAGCCAAAACCCACATTGCGGTATCACTAAGTAAAAGGAGAAAACCCTTATGTGGAGGGGTGGTGAGTACCCGAGGATCAAAGTGATGTCACCGGGAAAGTGCAGAGTATGAATGGCTACCAAAAAAAAAAAAAAAAATTTTCCAGGCTTCTGAGATGGCTCAGTAGCTAAGAGTACTGACTGATCTTCCAGAGGATCAGGGTTCAATTGCCAGCAATTGCCAGCACCCACATGGCGGCTTACAACTGTACGTAACTCAGTGTCAGGGGATCTGCATTACTGGTCACCAGGTTGTAGGCACCAGTTGCGTATGTAGCCCACAAACACACATGGAGGCAAAACACCCAAACACACACACACACACACACACACACACACACACACACACACACACACACACGAAATAAAAATTTAAAAATTATTTCTTAAAGATAACTTTCTCATCCACCCCGACTTAACTGTTGACCTAAAGCTACTGCTAAAGCAAAGTTCAACAGTCCTGGATTGAAAACTCTCTCAGGAAAAGGATGGAAGGGAAGCCAGGTTGTGCCCCCCTGCTGAGTGAATGAAGATCCCACAAGATTACCAAGCCACTCTAGGAAGAGGAGGCAAGTGACATAGGGACAATTGGACAGTCCCTCCAAGGGAGTAGAGGGGACAAGACAAAGCAAAGGGATACATGTGACCCAAGAGCAGAGGGGGCCACTATCTGAGAAGCCGGTGGCTAGCAAGACAGGAAGGGATGGAAAAAGCCAGTAAGAGGGGTTCAAGATGCACAAATTTGATGACGTGTATGAGTGGAAAAGCTATAACAAAGCCCATTGTTGTGTGTGTTAACTACGAAAGAAATTAATTTAAAACTTTGGGTCAACAGCACTGCAGCATCCCTAAAGAGTCCAACAGAAGGGTCCCAAAAGAGAGAACAGAGGTGAGGTGGGTCTTGGAGAGAAGTAACACCCTCATTTCCTCACCCTACCATGATCCTGATCTTTGCATCCTGAGAGATCAACAACAGGAAATGAAAGACAAGAGAACATTGGTTAAAATAAACCATGTTAGTTCTGAAAAAGCGAAATCTCCGTCACCAACCTTTTCTACTGTGTTCTCTTCACACATGTGAAAGTACGCACACATACGTACCTTCATTAAAACACATATCTACACATGTATCATCTCTGCATGTTAGCATCCCAATTAGCATCTTATACATCTGCTCCCCCTGAAAATACAATATTGTCTTCCTCTAGTGACTAGTCCTTAATTTGCTATTGGTAATGAGAGGGTGGGATAATGACCCTAATGGCATCTTGAAAGGTACCAAAAACTTAAACTTCACTAGCATCCCAAAGCTAACCACCTCTTTTCAGCAGAGGGTTGAGCAAGCATTACAGAGAAAGATTTGTCATCTATTTCCTGGACTCAGGTGCTAAGAGTCACTATATCCAGAAAAGGGGGGGGGGGATACTTAAAGGCAGTCAGTTGAAATAAAAGAAAGGAAAGGAAAAGTAATCTATGAACTGGCCAGTCCCTGAATAAATCAAGAGGTAGTTTTGCATTAAGGAATTAAAAGTGTCAATTCCAACGTATGATTGCTGCAAATATTGGATTCTACTCAGGTTTGGTTTTAAGAGCACATCAAGTAAGCCAGAATTAAATGGAACATCACCTATTCTGAATCCCTTCCAAATTGTCAGTGGCAAATAAGATGTTGGTGTTTGCGCAGAAATCTTCTGACCTCCTTGTACTGGTTAAAACTCTGGCCAGAAAAACTGATGCAATAATGCTGGAAGCAAGAGCCGCCAATGGGAAAAATAAGAGTGAAGAAAAGAAACGGCGTGTTTACGTTGAAAGTTAAACATCACATCAACTTTTCTGTACTACTTTGGAACTTTCAAAAGTCAGCATGCATACGAAATGTATTTTGAAGCTTTTAGGCGGAGGTTAATATGTTCCATGTGCTAGTTTGTGTTTTGAAAGGATACTGGAAGAAATAAGCCGTTATTAAAAAGTACTTATGAAAAACAAATACCTCCAAATCTCTTCATTAAATTATAAATGACAAACAAATTAATCTGGCTTTAGACAGTCAAAGAGAAATTGTTTATCTTTTTCTCCAACCTCCGCTGCCAGAAACACACCACACTGTTTGTGATACACACTTCCATCTTTGTAGAAGGAGCCAAACATAATTTTGTGAACACAAGATGTTACGGGCGGGGGAAACTGGAAGCGAAGCTGCTGAGAGAAAAAGGCTACAAGCAACAGCACTTGGAGTGCCATGCCCACCAGCAACACAAGTTCCAGGTCCCTAACTAAGCCTGGATGCTTCCAAGAGCTCCAAGAAGTCTCTTCTCTACGTACATGCCCGACTTTGCTCTGACCACTAGGATCTGCAGAGTGGAAGTGGTGGGAGCCTGTCACCAGATTCCAAGCTCAAGAAATTCACAGAGGCCATCATAAAGTTACATTTTGTATTTTCAGTAACCCAGCTGAAAATGTGGCTTACAATCGTCCCATAAAGTAAATAAATAAAACTAAAGAATCCCATTTAAGAATAAGAATAAATCATAAGAACCCAAGACAGACCCAGACAGCAATGGTTAACAGCAGCTAGTAGGGACTGCATCCTGAATGAAGAGGCATGAAGGGGCTGACAAACGTGACCCATTACCATGCAGACAAAACCTGAGTTGTCAGTCAGTCAGCCTGCCAAAATATTGGCCTGTGTCCCTTCTACCAACATAAGCATTCTCATTACTGTGTTTGCACGTAATTAATAGAATTATTTCAGTTGGGCCCTATTAGTGACCATCAAATGCACTTGTAGAAAATAAAGGGAAGAAAGCCCAGTGGCAATCCATGATGGGCTTCACAGGACAAAGTTCTGCCCCCAAGTTGACATGGTCGATATTTTATTTTCTCAGTCCTCTGGCTATCTTTGAAATAAAACATAGGGGGCTAAATGATGCATTTGCTCTCTGCTTCAGACTGGATGCAATTGATTTTAACTGACTAAATGATCTGATCTCTGCCAAGGATTTTATTTCATTAAGAAAATGATATTAAGGAGCATCTGAGATCATGGAGCAGACTAAACATAATGCCAGAGGAGTTCTGAGAATGTGCCACAGTGAAGGTTTGATTATTTGCAGATGGACTACGGAAAAGAAAGAAAAAAAAAAAAAGGAAAAATCAGGTCCCAGGGGCAAGCCTAACCAATCCTTGTGCCATTGCTGCCTGCATCACAGCACAAAGCCAAGGAAACAACTCATCTTTTATGCTACAATGCCTTTTTTTAAGTAGTAATCACTTTTTTTTTTCCTAGAAGGTAATATTTAACTGCCACTATGCAAAACAAAAGGCCAGGGGAAATGTTGGTACCACAATGGGCTCGAGCATGTCAACTGTCACTCCTGACACGATTTGGCTGGTAGTCAGGCATTCACCAAAAAAAAACCAATTTAAATCAATCTCCTTTGGAAAAGGCAATTGTTTGGTATGTACAACAATCGGTGTAGGATCAATCAGTGGACATGAGATCAATTAAAAGCAGCTTAAGTTTGTGAAGAGGGACAATTCACACAACTTGAGTTAGGTCTCTATTCATTTCAGGGTTCTCACAATACAGTCCCTTAAGCTTCCTCGCAGGGCAGAAAGGCTACTATGACCCTGCACTGTCTAGCCAGCCCTTTAAGTAGTTCCACTTTTAATTAAAAACACAGTGCACCCTTTGTTGGCACAGATAGTATGGTCACTTTAAAAACTGTAGTTATTCTAGGCATAAACTTGGGATTCAGAAAGAGACATCTGTTGAGAGAGAGAAGGAAGCCAGAAACATATTTTGATAGGCATTTTTAAAACAGCCATACCGATTGACAAGTACTTGAAAGCCTTCAAACTTCGTGAAATGACAAGGTTGATTTGGCACGGAGTTACCATTGCACACTTTCTAATTGGGTTTTTTGTTTTTTTTTTTTAATTTTAGAGCTTGGGACTGTAGATGGAAACTGCTACAAGTGATTTTGCTAAAGCAAGCTCTGAAACAAAATAGATTTTAATTCAGATACCCAAGAAGCAAAGCACAGGCAGAGAGAGAGAGAGAGAGAGAGAGAGAGAGAGAGAGAGAGAGAGAGAGAGGGAGGGAGGGAGGGAGGGAGGGAGGGAGGGAGAGAGAGAGAGAGAGAGAGAGAGAGAGAGAGAGAGAGAGAGAGAGAGAGCCTCAGAGATGGCTCTATAGGAGAAATAAATGCATGCAGTATCACTTCTGGCCGCAGGAGTGCTGCAATGCACTTCACCAAGCAGCATCTCAGCGTTTAAGTTCTCAGGCAATGTGCTTAGTTCTTCACCACTCAACCACAGGGGCAGCAGTGGGAATCAGAAATCCACCACTGAATTAGTAAGCTACGTAATAATCAAGAATGTGCCAAGGAGCTCTAAGGTACTTCTGTACGTTTCGAATGTTATGCGCCTCGGTGTTTTCAATGAGATTGATTACAATTCCAGTTTTCCAAAGTGGGAGCAGCTTCTCCAAACACTTTGGAACACCGTATAATAAAAATTCACCAGCTCCGCCAAGGAATGCCTGGAAATATAATAATGGCGCGGAGAAAGGAGGCCATCAAGGGGTTTGGTGGAGAGCCACTTTTCAAAGACAGGTATCACAACATGAAACTCTCACAGCCTTTGGGGAGGAGTTTCTCCCTTACTTATTTATATGCAATAATCTGTAAAAAAATTAAAATATTCCTTATTTCCCAAATGTCAGAAATGAGGTAAAGACATAGGGTTAGGCATGTGTGTCTTTTTTTTTTAATAAGCCAAAGATACATACTAACAATTAAAAACACTGGTTCTTTAATAGTCACACATCATCCGTGATCCTAAGATTTGCTCTAAGCCAAGCTCTTCACTTCATGAGAACAGCTTAACGCCCCGCAAAATGTCATTAATAACAACAGTAGTGCTAATAACATAAATGTCTTCCAAACTAGCTGCGGGGCCAGAGTTCTTATCCCATTAGAAACTGAGACGTGTATAGCCCGCAAAAACAAAATCAAGGTCTACAAATTCTCATGTCAAGGTCTCATGACAAATTCTAACTTCACCAAAAACCAAACTGGTAGCCAAAGATAACTGACTCTCCTCAGGTGCTCCCAAGAAGCCTCTGTGTGAGGAGGATCCTGCGCTGCTATTTCATCGATGTGCCTGTGTGGTTTAGGTTTAAGACCCTCTAGAGAACTACATTGTGTCTGGCTGCACATGCTCCAAAATTCATTTGGCTCGGCCACCGCCCCCAGAAGGACTGGAAGACAGGAATACAGAAATCTGAGCACACTAAAGTCGAATTCTCTCAAATCTTTCCGGAGGCTTCCATCTGCCTTCACTGCTCACACACGTGGAGAAGTAAGGATTTAAGAAGCCAAGTGCATTTCACACTGAGGACAAAAACCCATCTCCGAAGTCGCCACTTTGAGAAAGCAAACAAACCCGGCAACGCTGCTCTATTTCTAAAAACATCCACGCTGCAGGGGAGAACTCCCGGGAGGAAGCAGGGGTTGCTACTTAATTCATTAAGTTCCCATCTCTTCTCGGGTTCCAGAAACAGAAAACAGTGTTGCTCTTTCCTTGGCAACTCAGGTTCTACGGTGCAACTTGACGTTCCTCCCCAACACCGCCCCCACCCCCATACACACACACACACACCCGTGCCAGACCATGTCTAAAGCTATCTGGGGCAGGATTTAGGGCGCACGTGGGTTGGGAAATTAAACACACTTGGACTCCGAGGAAGATGGTTAAGAAGACAAAAGGAGAAAACTAGAAAAAAAAAATGGATGCCACGTAAGAAATCTGATCCAAAGAAGAGTTCAAGAGAGGCTGCACAGATGAGTCCCTGAGCGCTTGCGGGAGAGAAGCCCAGCTCACCCGGCTCTCTCTCACCTTACCTACTAGGGGCAGAAGAAAGCCTTCTGCAGAGCACTGAGACCCTGCGAGTGGTGGTTGTAGCCCACACAAGAATTGGGGTGCATAGCACAGTCCTGTCCCCCGAGTCCCCAAAGTCTAGATATGAATGAGCACACCCGACACTCCCACCCACTCAGGAACCCCACGCACCTTGGGCCGAGAGCGACCCACCTCGCTTATTGCGTCTCCATCGGTTGCCTTGGCACTGGCTGTAATCCATACAGTTCAGAATGATGAGGGCAAAAGAGAAGAGGCGAAAACGCATCTGGACGGCCGGGCTGGGGAGAGACGCCTCTCAAAGTCGAGGAAACGCGGGGCTCCAGCGAGGAGACGGTGCGGGTTGCGCTCCTGGGGAGGGCTCACTCCCAGATAC
Source organism: Cricetulus griseus (assembly GCF_003668045.3). NCBI lineage: Eukaryota > Metazoa > Chordata > Mammalia > Rodentia > Cricetidae > Cricetulus > Cricetulus griseus. The sequence goes on along the minus strand of NC_048603.1, from coordinate 9,553,468 downwards.
GATGCCACTGGCCCTGGAGTTTGCAGTGGTCAGTTTGGCTCGCCGAGCATCCCTCCCTCCGCGGTGAACCTGGGAGACGGGGGGGGGGGGGGGGAAGAGAAGCAGGGTAAAGGTGGGGGACCAAGAGAAGCCAGAGGAGGTACCTGTACCTTGGCGCCTCTTGGTTTAAAGAAAGGAGGGAGGGAGGACGCGAACTCCCTGGCTCTCGAGAGCCACGGAGCAGTTGAACAACGCAGATGGCACAGCTGCGTGCGTGCAACTCGGAGAGGAAGGTGATTACAATCAGTGAATTAGCAACCTCCGCGGCTCAGTGGCTTCTGACCCTGGGGAAAGGGCGTTGTGCTGTGCGGGCTCTGCGGAAGAAAGGGCTCTCCTAAGAGCAGCCGAGCGCAGGGCTTTAAAGGGGCGCCCTCGTGCCCTTCGCACCCCGCTTGGGCTATCCCCGCGCCGCCGCGGCACCAGGTGTGGCTCGCCTACCGTGCGCGCAGCGCGTGTCTCAGGCTGCACGGCGTGCCTAGGCGCGGCGCTCCATCCCAGGCTCGGGAAGCGAGCCTGGCTGTTGGGTCAGCACGTGGGCTCGAAAAAAAAAAAAAGAAAAAAAAAAGTTTGCCAACACCCGCCGGGAGCTCTTGGCAGCCCGGGGATCCGGCCGGCTGCAGCAGGGTCCGCGGACCCCGAGGGTCCACGGGGCTGGCGGCGCCTGGCAGGAGCGCGCAGCCGGGCGAGCGCCACCGCAAGCACTGGGATGCTGGGTCTCCGCCCGGCCCGCGAGAGCGATTCCAGGGCGAGGGGCGCGTCCGCTCTCCTCCTCCCGGCGTCTGTCCGGGGTCCAGTCGCTGCTCCCAGGGCTCTTTCCACCACCACTTCACAGCTGAGGTTTCTCCCTGCCCGCGCTGGGGGAGCCGGGACACTGCCCAGAGGCCGGAGGGATGTGGCCAGCGCGCACTTTCCGATGGAGATGCAGACAAGCTAAGGCTGGGGATGCTTCTATAAGTAGGAGGTGCTGTGGTCCAAGGCATCTAAAGCCAGGCTGCCTCCGAGTTCCTGGGTCCTAAAGCCAGAAACGCTCGCTCGGGTTTCCTTGAGGTCCTAAAGAGCACTGACAGCAGACGAGAGAGCTTCACGTAGGAAGAAATGCTCACCAGGCTTTCACAGAGGGGGGTGTCGAAACTGGACAGATCCTAGAGTGAGGGACAGGACCTGACCTTGCTGTTCATGCCCAAGGCGTCCTCTGCGAAGCGCTGGGCTCACCTCCCCACTAGCCTTTCTCAGGAGAATCTGAGGAGAAACTGAAGATGCCTTCTCCCTGAGCTCCAGGCTGAGTCTGCTGCTTCTGCTTCGGATAAACAGAGTTTAAACTTCAGCCACTTTTTTTTTTTTTTTCAACAAGAAGGCACACCTCTGCCCTTTTGAAGCTTCAAATCTCCGCCCTGCTCTGCAGGCCGACTTCCCCAGATCTGAGAGCAAGACTGAAATTAAAACCCACACACTCAGTGTAAGGAGTGAGGTTGTGTTTTTTGGGTTCTTCACCTATCCCCACAACTCTTTTTTTTCTGACTTTACTTTTCCCCCCGAAAAATTTCACGAAGATGTGTGATACTTTGCAATACTCAGAAAGAAAAGTTTGTTTCCACTGACATGTTTCGTTCTTAACTCTTGCCCACCCTCCGTCTGAATCAAACTTTTAGATGTCCTGGGTTTGGAAAAATACTTAGTACAGTCTTAAGTTAATACACTAGGTGCGACCTGTTTCATCTTGTGAACTCTTTGGCCCTATAGTCACTACTACTGAAAATAATATATTTCCTCTTTGAACACAAGATAAGCATTTATAAGCAGCAAGATGGGTGTCTCTTTAGACATGTTCCCAGACACATTATTGTAGTAGCTTTTTTAGTGGCTGCTGATTGGTTTTTATATTTGACTGGATTGTAGCCCAGGCCAACCTGGAACTCATCCTGGTAAAGCTGGCCTTGAACTCTCAATCCTTCTGCCCCCACCACCTAAGAGCTAGCATTACAAATATATGCCACTAGTCCAAGCTCTAAAATAACATTTTTATATCATTTCAATTCCCTTTTCTATGTCTCCAATTTCCTCAACTGATGCTCAGAAATTTGAACTGAAGAATCATACAGAAATAATAGGGATGTTAATAGCCACGTTTATTAAATGTTCCACTCTTGCCTCTTCACAACAATTTCCTGGCATCACTGTTGCACGGTAACATTCCTATTCAAGGAATTCCAGTGCCTGAGAACACCTAAGGAGACCTGCATTGAAGGTATTGGTGTCATTTCATTGATAAGAAACTTGAGCCAAGACACTTGCTACAGCGTACAAACTTCTGACCAGACACATCCTGAAAGAGGTTACTTTGACCCAGCTTACCGAACTCTTGACTCCTTTATTTAAGAAAAAATATTTATTTACTTTAGTTGTTTAAGTGTTATGCCTGCATGTATGCAGGCATACTGCCTGTGTTGCTGGTGCCTTCCAAGGCCACAAGAGGGTGTCATATCCCCAGAGACTAGAGTTAAACTGTTGTCAGCTGAAGTGTGGATGCTGGGAATTGAACCCCTGGCCCTCTGGAGGAGCACACTGGTGTTCTTAACTGTCGAGCCATCTCTCCATCCCACTCCTTCACGTTTTATCACAAAACTTGAAGATGACTGGAAACAAGTCAGCCTTCCCTTTCCAGCTTGACAAAATCCACTGTCTCCGCCAACACACACACACACACACACACACACACACACACACACACACACACACACTCCCATGAGCACACCAAAGCTGCTGTACCTATGAGGGTGAAATTCAACATAGGAAAAAAAAACTTCCCTCAATAAGCTCCCTGGATTCCAGGATAGCTCTGAAACACATTTAAGGTTAGTGAGCATCTCAGGTTCTGTTGAACACAAACCCAAGTGTAGCCGGGTGTTGGTCGTGCAAGCCTTTAATCCCAGCACTCGGGAGGCAGAGGCAGGTGGATCTCTGTGAGTTCGAGGCCAGCCTGGTCTACAAGAGCTAGTTCCAGGACAGCCTGCAAAGCCACAGAGAAACCCTGTCTCAAAAAACCAAAAAAAAAAAAAAAAAAAAAAAAAAAAAAAAAAAAAAAAAAAAAAAAAAAAAGTTTATCCAGCACTACCCTCCTTCAGTTACTTCAAGCAATTATCAGGATCTCAGTGTCTTTGACAGTATTTTCAGGAAATTAGATTAAGTTCTCTTTCACCTCTTCTAGCCCAAATTCCATTTGGTGAGGAATTAGCTATGGGATCTAAAGAGTCTGAGAGCCAAATCTTTAGTGAGTGGATTCTCCATAGGAAAGAGGTGTTGTCAACCCTGATTAAATTTGTGAATTACTTTCAAGCTGACTCTTCCAATATTTCGGAATTTCACTCCTCTGTTTTCTGCCCAGCTTACATCAGAAATATTATTTACAATGACAAACCTCTGGGTTCAATGCATGGGAACAGAACTTCGCAGCCTATGCCCAAATGTGTTTAATAATACAGAAGAAGGTGACGACGCTCCTTGTGATGATGCCCTGATTTCCTTCTTTTTTGTAAAGGATAGATAAGGACAGAACCTTAAAGTCTGTCACACGTGTGCTATTCAAAGTCTCATGCTTCATATCTGATGTAAACTGATCTATACACAATCTTTTCCTTGGCCCCCAATGAGTACTGGTTTTGAGAATCTAAGATTACTCTCACTTAGAAGAAAAATACAGCCTCGGGGGATCTGATACTGTTCTGAACTTGACTCCTGCATCTTCGCTTCCTCTCATTCCTGTATTAGGATGTGCTGTCGGGCTCATGGCCCACAGTCATTTCATTCTGGAGACTCAGTGGACATTTTCCTCTAACAGGGTTTTATACGGAGGATTCATTAAGGAGCTTTGTAAATCGGTGCGTGCCCAATGTTCGTTTACAGAGACGTACACTGATAAGGCAGGCTCCATACCACTCACTGGTGACAGAAAGGCCCTTGGAAGCTATTCAATCTTGAATAATTTTCTGAGTTTTGATTAGACTTCCAGATATGAAAATATCCTTAAGAAAGTATTGGGGCTTATCAATCAAATGTGTGTGTTTATGCATGTTATATTCTTATCTCTAACAGACATCTCTCGGGCAGTGGCGGCACACATCTTTAATCCTAGCACTGGGGAGGCAGAGGCAGGCTGTTCTCTGTGAGTTCGAGGTCAGCCTGGTCTACAGAGCAATTGCCAGGATAGCCTCCAAAGCACAGAGACACCCTGTCTAAGAAAGAAAGAAAGATCTATCTATCTATCTATCTATCTATCTATCTATCTATCTATCTATCTATATCCCCAGCTAGAAGGTTGTGAGAACAACAGGATGAGATCATCTAGATGGCAAACAGATTTTTATCCTACTTTTTATGTGTATTCATTCAGATAGCTTGAATTTTCAGCTCATGCCAGAGAGCATTATGTAAAAGGCGGCTCTCACTCCTCCCTCCCGCAGGCAGCCTGTTCTCTTTCTTAGAGAGAGTTATTTTTGTATACTTTTCCAAGTTTGGAGTAGGCTTCCAATACTTCTAAGTATCTTAGGCATTTTTGTGCTTGTCAATCAATATGTCTATTCTCATATATGTGGATGTATGTATATTTACACATGTGTGTTCCTGCTTATGTCTCTTAACATGCTAATCTCTCTTTAAGGAACTAGTTGGATGCTGCAGTCACAAATTCATACCTCGATATTTTAAGTGTGTTTTAGAGTCCATTCCCCATCAGTTCAGTGTTCCTTCTTTGTTTCATGTAATCAAGTATCTTTTCCTGACATTTAGTCAGCTCCTGACAGATACACTGCTATTCTTTTTCTCTCTTTTTTTTTAAAGCATCACTTCAATTTATTTTACATGATAAATTCCTAAAACTAGGAAAGCTGATTCAAACCCAACCTTTGTTGTGCATACCTTTGGGTCTCGCTCTCTCCCCCAACCACGTGTGTGTGTGTGTGTGTGTGTGTGTGTGTGTGTGTGTGTGTGTGTATTTCCCACAAAGTTTAATGATATTACAATGTATGAAAACCCTTTCTCAAAAAAAGAAAAAACCAAGCAATTCATTTCTTAAATACTAATAGACCAAAGTGGCTTCAAAGTAAAATTTTAATTAGTAATTTCTTGGCTTTAAACAAAATTGTGTTCCTCTAGTATGTTTAAATTATTATATTTCCTTTTCCGTGAACTAAGCATACAATGTATTCCTTCTCTATTAAATTCATGCAGTTTTTTGATTTGTAGAATATAGCCTGTTAATATGTAGTATGTCTTACGATGTGATGTCTTTCTTTTCAATTTTATCAACTCTTAACTGTGTTTTAATGTACATTAGTATACAGAAAACTGTCAATCATGTGCTGGGGTGGAATTTATCAACCTTACCCTCCCCCAAAAGATTACAATTGATGGCACTGTTGCCAATCTTAGCCTCCTATAGGTTACAATTTATAAAACTGTTGTCAACCTCACCCTACCATAGATTACAATTGATGGAACTGTTGTCAGCCTTACCCTCCCATAAGTTACAGTTGACAAAACTGTTGCTAACTTTACCCTCCCACAGGTTAGACTTGACAGAATTGTTGTCAACCCCTCCCATGGGTTACAGTTGATAGAACGTTGCCAACTTTCACCCTGTGTTAGAACTGACAGAACTGTTGCCCAGGGCAATTTCTTCCCACTTTCATTCAGCAGGTGGCAGATGCATAGTTGCCTCAGTGTACAGAGAATGATCATGACTGATGTCCTGTCTGGACAACAGAGACTGGGGTAGGATAGGCTAGGCTTTTTCTGACTCTTGAGTGTTTATCTTCACAGATTTGGTTGAATTTGGCCCTGAGTCTTGTTTTCATTAGCTCACTGATTGAGAATCTCTTAATAGTTTATGTTATCAGATATTCAGAGTCTCAGACTGCATTTTCCCACAGTGTTTTTATTCATTGTTGATATTTGTTAATGGTACATGTACTATTCGAGGCTGAAACAATTTTGGCATTCCATGCCATTGTGTCAATATTGATTATGTAAGATTTTCCTTTTAAATATGTTAAATGACCATTTTGCTAGCTGCATATGATCATTTATTGTTCATACATTATGAACATGTATATGTTCATTTATTCTATTTGTGTAGAGAAATTCATAAGAAAAATATTCACCAAGGCCACAGATCAGTGTTTATCAAATCAAATTTGCTGTTTTAAAAAGTCACATCATAATCTCTTATATAATATTTTTAAAAATGTATAAATATTGTCACTTAAGACCATGCTTCCATGCTGATGTTGTAACACTCATTTCTTGATTTTTGTTTTCCATCTCCTCAAAAAAAAAAAAAAGAAAGAAAGAAAGAAAGAAGGAAGAAAGAAAAGAAGAAAAAGAAAAGAAAAAATCCCAGAGACCACATTGTGGATTCCAGAGGAAATCCAGATCAAAACAGCTCAATCGAGGAAACTCAAGATCTGACCTAAAGGCTGAATGTTATTTCCCTCACATAATCCTCTGTGCCCTCAACACCTTTGAACTAAAATAACAAGTATGACTTAATTTTCTTGTGTGTGACTGCAGCATCAGAAGGAAATGTTACTGTGACATCCAGAGACCATTGAAGATTCCCAGATACCTAAGACTTGGGTTCAGTTTTCACTGCTGTGAATGAGGTGTCTTTTTCACTGTTTGGACAATGCCTAATCTGTTTGTGGTGTGGCTGAGATAAACAACAGCTAACATCCTCCCCAGAACTTTTCTCACTCTCGGCATCCAAAGCAGACACACCTTTTCCAAACACGCATCTCGTGATGTGTTCTATGGTTAAAACAGTTTTTGCTAATGCTCAATGGCAGACTTGGGGGTCACCCCCAGCGAGCAAACAGGAGCTTGTGGCGGGAATTTCCCATGCCACTTCATTGCTTGCTCCGGTTTGCTTCCATGTTTATTTTACATTTGGCATGGCATTCTTACTTTTTAGATGTATTTTAGTTGGTGGTGTTAAATCTATTTCTAGGAGCCATTACATTGGACCAATATGGGGAAATGTCTTTAAATATGATAGGAAAATAAATACACTAGTCAGAAAATTAATATGGAGTTCTTTGACTCCCTGAAGACAACTATTCTATTAATGATAGAACTGAGGAAATAACCTGAGGTAAACCTGGGTGTTGCCTACCCCCGCAGGGAGGCAGACTCAAGATAAAAATGATTGAACAAACAAATACTCCATCTGATCTTCCTAAATCCCTCCTCTGGTGAACCACAGTGACATCTGGGGACTCTAAAAAGTAATGAGAGTTTACAGTCATACCTGAGAGTCCCCCCAAATCTAGTTATTTCTCCTTCTCAGAACATGGTCATCTAAGGAAACAAGCCTAGGTCTTTCTGAGGAAGGCCAGGAGAAAGATTTACAGTTCTCGACTTGACTTCATCCAGTAAGGAGCTCTAGGGTTGTGAACTGGCTATGACTTAATCGTGGTGAGTCAAGCTATACTTGTAAGCCACACTGAACTGAACGTTTTTCTACTGTACAAATCAGGTGAGACACTAATTGTCCAATTTACCAGATACAATCATTTTATTCGTTATAAAAATAGATTTAAGCGGTCATAAAAAGTTATTTGATTTGATACAAACATCAAATAGCAATATTTGCTTGGTCCCATTCCTGCGCTAGACCACACAGGTGTGTGGATTGTACTTAACTTTCCAAGTGTTTAAATGGAAGAGTGTGAGCCAGGTGTTGTACTGCATGCCTGTATTCCCAATACTCAGGATGACTGTCACAAGTTTGAAGCCACACTGGTCTACATAGTCAGTGTCATTCCAGCCAGGCTAAATATCAACACCTTGTCTCAATAAACCAAAATAAATAAACTTGAGGGTATGGAACAGTGAGTGTGGCTCAGCTAAACAAGAATGTTACCCCAAGACAAATAAAGGGCCATGTGAGCATGAGGTGCCCTCTTCTGGAAGGGTTGGCATGTCTGTGTGTTGACAGGGACTCCCGTTGTGTGGGAGCACAGATTCACTTTTGTCTTTGGGAATTCAATGTTACGATAAATCTTTCCGCCAAAAGCCATTCAAGCCCTACCACCGCATGGGCGCTTGCCACCAGCCGCCCAAGTTCTGCCCACTGAGTTAGGTCCCCAAATAATATACAGAGACTTCTATTAGGTACAAATGCTGCTTGGCCAATGACTAGGATTTCTCATCTGCTAGCTCTGTCTTAATTATCATAAATCTATATATTTTATAAGACTCATCTTATCAGACGCCTTCCACTGGCGTCCTCATTCCCGGGATCACATGGCGACTCTGGAGGAAGAAAGAAGGGGCCCACTTCCTTCTTGCCCTTGTTTATATATGAGTCTCCATGCTATGTCACTTGATGCCTGGATCACCACTTCTTTACTGCATTTCCCAGAATCCTCCTTGACTCCTAGCCGTCTAACTTGCTGCCTCATTGGCTAAACAGTGCTTTATTCAACAATCAATAAGATAAACATACACAGAAATATGCATCACATGCCAGACCTGTCGAGAGATAAACTGAAATGGTCTGTACAGTGTCATCTGGATTAAGTGGGAACAGTTTTCCCCAAGCCTCCACCTGAATATTTTGAGAAAGAGCTGGATTAAAAAAAAAAAAAAAAAAAAAAAAAAAAAAAAAAAAAAAAAAAAAAAAAGAGGAATTGAGATGAAATTGGAGTCCAGGAAGCAGAAATAAAATATGTAATGCTCTTGGAAACTCATTTTCTTTTCTTTTTTCTTTTTTTTGCAGATTTTTTTATTTGAATTAGAAACAAGATTGTTTTACATGTCAATCCCAGTTCCCTCTCCCTCCCCTCCTCCCCTATCAACGCCCCCCCCCCAACTACAACCCTACCTATCACATATCCTTTCTGCTCCCCAGGGAGGTTGAGGCCTTCCATAGGGTGTCATCAGAGTCTATCATAGCCTTTGGGATAGGGCCTAGGCCCACCCCAGTGTGTCTTAGCTCAGGGAATATTCCTCTATGTGGATTGGGATTCCAAAGTCCACACCTATGCTCAGGATAAGTACTGAACTACTACAGGAGGTCCTGTAGATTTCCAAGGTTTCCTCACTGAAACCCATGTTCCTGGGGTCTGGATCAGTCCCAGGCTGGTATCCCAGCTATCAGACTGGGGACCAAGAGCTCCCTGGGAAACTCATTTTCAATATGATGTAAAGAGGAAAAACTGCTGAGGCCCACAGAGTAGCCTAAACTCTTTTTGTCTTTCCATCTAAGCCCAGCCCCTGCCAACTCATGGTCTTCCCAATCTACCAGATACCAGGATCATCAGCAGAGACCAGCTGTGAAGACCACAGATTTCCTCAGTTGTGCCCTCAGATGCCATGGGTGTCACCTCACATGGGTGCTTACAGGGACTGCTCAGACCTTCGCTTTCCTGGTCTTCCCTTTCCTTCCAGAGCCCCATGCCCCCAGTTCCCGTTGTAGCCATGTGGGATCTGATTCCTATGGCAAAAGTCTTATCCACAGCATTCATGGATTTTCCACTACACAAAATGAAAATGTACTGCGTTGCCCTTCTTTCTAGCAAAATCACCTGCACACCCTGCACGTATGCAGAGACAACATTAAGCGGCTTTATTATTACAACTATCCATGCTATTCGGGGCAAAGTCGTGTAGGGAACTGAGCCTACCGCTGCTTTCCTAATCTTTATTTGTTTCCTCTGGAGCTATTATCTCCTTTGGAGACCACAAATCCAATCCAGATGCCCCTCAGACCAACCAAAGCACCATTTGTTATGTTCACCTGGACCAAGTAGGCTCACCTACTTGGTTTCACCTTCTCGTTTTTTAAAAAATACTAACACACCAAATGACGAGTCTCTATACAGTATTTTCAAATATGCGTCATCAGGCTTTGCCCTCCCTAATTCATCCCCCTCTTTTACAGTCCTCCCCTGTGCTTCCTTCTACTCTAACTGGTTCCCTGCCATCCCCCAATAGTCCCTTCCTTTCTCCTTTCTCTCACCATCTCTCCTCCCTCCCCACCCCTGTAAAGTCCCCTTGGAAGATTCCAGAAGATCTGCTGAGGTGTCTTTGGCTTTGGTGTCTCTGTTCTAGGATGTCCCTTCGCCATCCTCACCGCTTCCTCTTTCCTGCTTACGCCTTCACCACAGTGTAGGGCATTCTGTAAGGCCTTTCTGATTTTTTTTTACATGTAGGAATAAATACTTTGAATTTGTGTGTGTGCAAAAATGTCCTCCCATCAGGTTGTTTGGCTCAGTGTAAACTTCAAAACTGAATTCATTTGCAGTTGGCCTTTATTCAGGTATTGCCTTTTAATTCCAGTTAATTCTTTTAGGAGGGCAAAGCATTCTAATTATGATTTTTTTCTTTTTTTATTTTATTTCTTCATTTTGGTTGGGTCAGGCTCCTGTGCTGAGTTCGTTGCAGGAAGATGATGAGTCTACAGTTTCACAGAACAGATACAGGTGTGGCTATTTGTTTCACTGGATTTTTCTGGGGACTCGCTGGCCTTTTAAACTAGTACATTTATGTCTTTTATACTTAAAAATATTCTAATTTTATGCATGGTTTCCCCCTCTTTACATCTTGTTTTACTTTCCAAGTTATTATTCAAATATTGAACACTCTAATGTCTGAATTTCCTATATTTGCTCTATTTCTCATCTCCTTGTCAGTTTCCCTCTCTAATCTCTCTCCTCAAATTTATCTTCCAACTCATTTAATGTGTTTCCGCTGCTCCATGCCCTCTTCTTTCTCTCTTCTCTATCACTTTACTCCAAGATCTTACTTGTTCTTTGAAAAAAAAACACAGCACAAAGACTTTTCCTCCCAAGCCTAATAATTTTTTTCTGTGTTTTGTCTTCATGTTTCATCTGTAAGGATTTCTGTGACACTTGACAATTTCTGGGAAACTGATTGTATTTAAAAGTTGATTTCAAAACTTTTAGAACTTGAAACTTTGTTTTTCAACTTGCACTTCACTGTACAGTAAAAAGTGGACATACGTAAACTGATGGAGGCATTGGCTGGGGAACCAAATAGAATTTATTAATCATTTTTCAAAGGAAAAGTCAAATTTTCCACAGAAAGAACTGTTCCTACTTTGCCAACAAGAGGCCCCTGGAGGGACAGCATGCACAGGGCTGCACAGTTGCTACCATGGCTCATCTTCTCCCTTGTTCTTTCTCACAGATTTCTTCTTTTGTATGATCATTGTTTTACTTTATATTCATTGTCATTTCAGGAAGGAGTAGCATCAGAGCCCCAGAAGTCCATTTAGTTGCTACACTCTCCACTCTCTCCGTGCTTTCTTTTGGTCACTTACCAAACACTTCCTGGGACCTTTCGGATTAGCCTTGTGTTGGCAATGTTAAGAGTCGTGAGGGTAACCTGTGGGATTAAAAAAAAAAAAAAAAAAACAGATTCCAACTGCAAACAGACAGTGATATAAAATAAGATGTCATTTTTGCGTCCTGCAGTTTTTTTTATCTTAATACTTTTTATTTTGATCTAGTTTTTAACCTTAAAGCATATTTAGGTTGTCACATGCAGAAATCGGTTTGCTATGGCACTTGCATGCACAGGTAAGATTGTGTTTTGTTGGACATTCTTTCCTCCTCTGGTACCCTCTTCTCCTTTATCTCATTCTCCTCTCTCTCTCTCTCTCTCTCTCTCTCTCTCTCTCTCTCTCTCTCTCTCTCTCTCTGGGTCTGGAGTTCTATCCCCTCTCTTTTCTTCTGTTTCCCTTGAGTGCTCGTCTTCCTGTCCCATAATCCTCTTCCCAGTGTGAGTGAAGATCTATGCCCATACATATATAAAAGTGCATGCAGTCATTGCTTTCCATCTAAGTACCACATAGAAAGAGGAAACGCAGAACTTTCCTCTCTTGAGTTTGGCTGGTTTCACTTAAAATGATTTCTTGTTGATGGAAACAGGAATGATTTCACTGCTCTTCATGCCTTACTAAAATCCCATGGTGTATGCTTGCCTCATCTTCTTTATGCATTCATCATCTGTGGGTGGTCAACTAGGCAGGTTCCATTTCTTCATAAATAGTTCAGAAAAACAAAATGGATGTCACAAAATGTGAACTGAAGTCCTTCAGGTACATCCCCACTCGTGAATGTATGGCTGAGTCATATATATGGTAGTTTTACTTTCAGGCTTTTTCTTTATCAATGTTGACTTCCAGCATCTGCAGCTGGTTGACTCCCAACAATAAACAAAGGCTCCTAACATATCTGACAGAATTTGTTGTTATTTGTTTGTTTGATGATAGTCATTCTGACTGGGGTAATGTGGAATCTCAAATCAGCTTACATGTCCCTGGAGGGTCACAGATCTCCAGGACATCTGTATTTCTTTCTTGGAGGATAGCCTATTCAATTCCTCAGAGCGTTATACTGACTGGATGACTTTGTTTTTTCTAGTATTTTTTGTTGTTATTGACATAGCCTGGATATTATTCCTATTGTATTGTAGTTGGTGAGAGTTTTCTCCCACTCTGAGTACTGTCTCTCCTCCCTCCTCTCCTCCAGATCCCTCCCCCCTCCCCTCTTCCTCTCCTCCTTTCTCTTCAGAAAAGTTTAGGCCTCTCATGTATATCAGCCACTCATGGAATATCAAGTTGCAGTAAGACTAGGCACCTTCTCTCCTGTTAACTAGATGAGGCAACCCGGCAGGAGGAAAGGGTTCCAAAAGCAGGCAACATAGTTAGACATTCTCTGCCACCTCTGTTAGGAGTCCCACAAGAAGACCAAGCTACACAACTGTAACATATACGCAGAAGGCCTATACTCAGTTCCATGCAGTCTCCCTGGTTGGCAGTTCAGTCTCGGTGTCTGTGAGTTTTCTCATGATGTTCTTGACCCCTCTGGCTCCCATAAACCCCCACCCTCTTCCACAGGATTGCCTGAGGGCCCCGTGGTGTTTGACTGTGGGTTTGAGATTGTATTTTAATTATAATATTTCTCCCTTCTATTTTCTCCTTCTATACCTCCTATACACCCATAACCACTCTCCTTCAAACTCATGATTGTTATTACATACCTCTGTGTGTGTATGAGTGTGTTTGTGTGTGTGTGGTGTAACCTGTTGAGTCCATTTGGCACTAGGCAACCAATTGGTGTGCTCTTCCATGAGGAGGGCCATGTCTCTAATTACCAGTTTTAGTCAGCTGCCTGTAGTTCTTTCTGTAGGGCTGAGGCCTTGTGGGCTGTATAGCTGGCATCTGCTTTGTCAAGCTCATGTTGGCTGGGCAGTCATGTTGGTCAGATAGTACAGGTATATCTTCGGATGTTACTAGGACACAAGAATCTCAAAGCCAAGTTCCCTGTCCCTCCAGCTCTTACAACCCTCTGCATCCTCTTCCACAATGTTCCCTGGGCCTTGTATATGGAAGTAATTTGTAGATGCATCCATTGGGACTGGGCTTTACAACTCTGGATATTGACTCGATGTCTTTTTCTGTGGTTTTCCTTCTGTTGCAAAAAGAAGTTTCCTTGATAAGGGATAATGGCTACACTTGTCTGTGGGTACGAAGACAATGTTTATAGACTGTTGTACGAGACAGTACCTTCCCTTTTCCTCCTTTGGTTGGCTTGACCTTTCTCTATGTACTTTGGAAACAAAACAGCCCTGGTATATCCAGAGCCTGAGCTAGGAACTAAGGATAAAATAGGAGAGTCTACTGAAAAGGAGAAATGAACATTTAAAGACAAAAATAATAGAAAATTGAGATTAACAGATCTGCTTTATTACTAGTCTTCCTAAAACAATGTTTTACTACATTTCCACAATTCTTTGCCAATTCCAGTATGACACATATTTGGACATGTGATACATTTAATCCCAGCAGTTGGGAGGCAGAGGCAGGTGGATCTTTATGAGTTCAAGGCCAGCCTGGTCTCGAGAGTGAGTTCCAGGATAGGCAGGGTTCTATAGAGTGATCCCGTCTCACAAATCCAAAATAAATAAAATAAAATACTTCACGTTGTTTTGTAGCACACATTGTCTATCCTTGTTCTTTTACAAGCCTGCGTTATTTTGTAAACAAATTAATATAAGACTTCAGAACTGAAATAACCTTGGAAAAACCTAATAGAACTTTCTTATTTTATAAAATGAGAACTGTGTTTTAGCTGAATCTCCTAGATGTGTCAAGTATGTAATGTCATGTGAGTAGAACAAGGAATTAAAGAAACTGGGAAACTGTACAGCAAAGTGATAAGAAAAATAAATAAATAAGAAAAAGTGTTTCTAGGAAAAAAAAATTTGGAATTCACAGAAGAAAAACAGAAATTTTAAGAAAACCGCAAGCTGGGTGTTGGTGGCACACACCTTTAATCCCAGCACTCCGGAGGCAGAGGCAGGCGGATCTCTGTGAGTTCGAGGCCAGCCTGGTCTACAGATAGAGTGCCAGGACAGGCTCCAAAGCTACATAGAGGAACCCTGTCTCGAAAAAAAGAAAGAAAGAAAGAAGGAAAGGAAGAAAGGAAGGAAGGAAGGAAGGAAGGAAGGAAGGAAGGAAGGAAGGAAGGAAGAAAACTAAGTAATACCTGGGGGATTGTGTATGTTTTTATTCAAAGGCTCTGCTATAGTCTTTTTCTTTTAGACTCTTGTCCCTTTTATTTTTGTGCTAAAACAATGATAAACAATGAAACTGTATTGTGGGTTCACACTGTATAACAGGAGGAAGCAATTTAAATCCTGAAAGTATGGTAGAGACCAGAACCGACTAGACTGAAGGACAGACGTCCCCTTGATCATCCTGGTTGAGTTACTGTGGATTAAATCATTCGCCTGACCTTTCATGTAAAGTCCTTATCTTATCCGTTATCATGGAACTTTCGGTAACTTCATTTGGGGGAAGTAGGCTTGCCTTCCATAGTGACATCATCACCCTCTGCCATGTGGCTTGCTTTGGCTGACAGCAAGAGTGACCTAGACCACATCCAAACAGAAGCACTGTTTATTTCTTTTGTTTCAGAATCACTTTGTTTTCAAGACCAAAAGTCCTAAAATACGCGTGACTCAGGAAAAAAAATGCAATTTTGAAATACAATTTTGTCTACCTTTATAAGCCCATTTATTTCTTAATGCCTCTGTAGTAACCTAAACAGATCATAAAACCCATCATCTGAATAATTTGCAAATTCACAATCATCCTAAAATGTGATTTAGAAAAAGAATTGGCATGAGTCCTCACGGGAAACATTCAAACTGCTTTGCTGTCACTGCAGAAAAAAAAAAAAAAAGGACTTTACTTTGAAATATTAAAAAATAAAAATCATACAGTACTCTGTGTATATAGGAGAGAACACCCTCTTATTCACCATTGCCACCATAAAAATATTTACAGACTATAAATAGCTCGGTTTCGGTACCCAACTGGTTATCTGACAGTCCAGTGATGGTCTCAGTGCAGAAAGAAAAATATGTGTCTTGGTTTTAGCAGAAGGGAAGAGAAAACAAGTCCAATGGTCACTTAAAAAAAAAATTCCAAGCTGCAAAGCCAATGTTTCCTTTCATGAAAATGGACTCCCCTAGATTTTTATGTAAAACTCAAAAAGGGGGAAAAAAAAAGCAAAAAAGCAGCAGTAGGCTATAAGTAAAAACCTATTTAGAGAAGAAATCTTCATTTTGAAATGGTGATAATCAAACCCGTAGTGACACCAGGAGTCTAGGTGCATAAATGGATCCAAAAAGACTAGACTTGCTCACGATAGACTTCTCATGATAGTTCCAGGCTTGCAAACCCAGCAGCAAAGAGGCCTAGGTGTTAAGGCTGCCAGGAGTTCAGGGCCAGCCTAAGCTACAGATCTTGCCCGGTCCCTCCTCAAATAAGAAAATTATATAGCCAGGCGTCTACATAGACTTCTTCCTTAAAAGCCATAAAACAAACATTATTCCTCCTTTAAACTTAAGATAGCTCTATTTTTGTTTTCTCCCTTTGTTCTTTCATCAGAAAATAAACAAAAGTGAGAAACAGAGAAAACATGAAGGGACGGCACTTATACTTCTTTTTTGTTTAGTTTCAAGTCCAGGGACTTTTTTCTCATTTTTTTTCCATAAGGCTAAATATGCATAGAAAAATGTGGTGTTCTGCACCCCGAATCCTCATTTTTCAGACTGGACCTGTTTGTAAGTGTCAGTAAGATCCTGCCAACTGTAGAGCTGGATTCTTCCTGGAACAGCCCTGTGCAAGAATATCAGGTTTCTTTAGCACAGGACCTATTGCAGTTTGCTAAGATTTGTATAGACAAGAGAACACACTCTCTGCCAGCTGTACCCACCATGGTGGTTTGGGTAGAAGATGAATCTTGGATGCTAGGAGATATTTTAGATTCTGGGTTTTTGTTTGTTTGTTTGTTTGTTTGTTTGGTGGTGGTGGTGGTATGGTGTGTGTGTGTGTGTGTGTGTGTGTGTGTGTGTGTGTGTGTGTGTGTGTGTGTCTTTGAGATGAAATATTCACCCATTAAATGAGTGGATTTTATTTCCATCCCTGTTGGGAAAAGAATGCACTCTTTCCCCCTTTCTGGTGGCAATTCATTATTTTAAAAGATTAATTACTGGCCATAAATCTCATGTGTCTACAATATTTGGCTTACACTCTGCCATATCCCTATAAAATATGAGTAAATCTAATATAACAGATTGTGTCATCCAATGTATGCATTTCGGAAAGCGAAAGCCAAAATGTAAGTCTATTGATTTGGCTGACGTCTAAGAACCAGAGAGCTGCATGAGGTAGTTTGGACCAAGCATAGTCTCAATCCTCCCGAGTTGTGCTCTTCCCCTTAAGGAACCAAGTTCTGTAATTGCAAGGCCCTGGCTTCAGAGGGGCTAGGCTTTATTCACCATAAAGGGCCATTATTCCACAGAAATGGAACTTGGCTTCTTCTAGCGCTTCTCCCTCCAGCTCTCAGTGCGCACGGTCCCGTCCACTCTGTGGCCCCAACTCAGTGAAAGACAACTTTACATGCCCTCTGATGTCAACCACAACAGCACCCTGTAAAAGGAGTTCTTCATTGGTCTAGATAATAAAAACGTGGAGTCAGGTATAGAGGGAAACGCTGAGAGATCAGAGAGAAGAAGCAAACACCTTACCTCCTCAGAGTCTCGGCAAACAAGAGAGCGAGCTCTTCTTTCTCCCTGCTTATATCCTGTTTCCACTCAGATACCTCACTTCCTGTCTGTCTGTACAGACCTCCAGACCTCTGTGGTTAGCTAGTGGCAAGCCGCATTCTCTGACTTTCAGACAGACTTTATTTGTACAAGCAAGATATCGCCACAGCAACCCACCAGGCCCAACTAGAGTCTTACAGATTTTGGAAGAGGAGGAGAACCCTCTCATTTCTCTGTGTCCTTTGCTAAAAATAAAACAATGTACCGGGTCCTTATCTGATACAGAGGTCACTATTCCAACACTGATAAGGGCTCTAAGAGGTAACATAAATTAGTAAAGCAACCAGGAACAGATTGTGGTAAGTTAAAATTTGTGCACCATAATCCAAAAGAGCAGCCACTACTCAGCTATGTCCAAATGTCTTTGCATAAGCATTGGACATACGGAAGCCAGATCTTTCCATCATTCATGAAGAATCCAATCAAGAAAATTAGGCAAACCCATTTTTATGGTAGATCCTAACTTCTATAGGTAGTCACTAAGCTTAAAAATTTTAATTACACAAACATTAAGACTCTTGGAGCCTTCAGCTTACGGTGGGTAGTGGCCATTTGTCTCTAGACATGTGGAGAAGGAAGTTAACATCTCAATATATTTCACTGAATTGAGTCTCACTCGGGCTCTTTAGAATCGCACACCTATTCCGTTTCCTAGAGTCTGACTATTTCATCTGTCGTTACTCATTTATTACCCACACATCCCTTAAGTACTTACCGAGTGGCTATGTGAGGGGATGGGTATGTACAGAGAAAGGAAAACACCATGCCTGCCTTCAGGGAATTGGCAACCTACTCAACGGTCGGGACACACTAACATTACTCAGAAAGTCTGCTGTGGACATTCACTGAACACCAGTTCAAACTGTCAATGGGGGATTATTAAAAATTAGTTCACACAGCTACGGTGCTGCTCTACTTTTTCCCTGTCCCCATGCTCAGCTCCGGCCACACAAACGCTGTGTGCATCACAGCCACAAATTTCCGCACAGACCCAGCAAGCTGGCTGTGCCTGTTGGCTGCGATTCATGCTCACTAAGCTCCATTATGCTATTGAACTGCACAGACTGAGAAGCCTGTAGACGTTCATAACTTAGGATACAATAGCCTCCCCTCAAAAAGTGTTTCTAATTGATTCCGCTTTTCCTATTGACGTATTTGCTTATCATCTGCAATCTACAGGATCTAACACTATCTCCTATGTACAACTAGAACATAGCACAGGCCTAGCATTTTAGCCACTTGAAATTCTTAAAATGAAACTCATCTCTAAACTTAAATGTGTCCTTGGTTTTCTGCTGTTTTTTTAAGACAAGGTTTCGTGACACAATCCAAGACGGCTTCATACTTGTGATCCCTCGGCCTCTGCTTCCTAAGTGCTATCATTTGCTCTTAGGCCATCTCACCTTAGGCCCTAAAGTGTAGATCTAAGTCCAAACATCCTAGACTGAGACAGGGAATTACAATAGAAAGGTTTTCAGATACATTCTCATCATGCCTTCTGTGTAATTTAGAGCTGAGGTTTGGGGTCTCTGTATAGTTTCTATTTTTTCCTGTAGTTCTGGAGAGCGAACCCAAGACCTTGCACATTCTAGGCCTGGCACTCAGTCACTCCCCACTAAGTTGGTCACATCCCAAGGATCTGCATCGTTTTTAAAACAATAGATGTATTTACATTTCGGGTACCATGTCAGATGATTCATATTTTCTGGAGCTACAAGTTTAATCTCTCCTCAGGAAGCAGGAAACTGAGTAACCTGGACAGAGTCACATCCTGGAGAGTGAACACAACATAAACAAGGGTCTGTGGAAAACCTGAGCTGTTGCCCCTCTCACTAGACCACACTGCCTCTTTATCTACTCACTGGGTGTGGGGAAGTGTGAACTTGGGCACGCTGGCGACTACGCGCATGTAGACATCAGAGAACAACTTGAAGGAGTCGGTACCGTCCTTCTGCTCTGGGGATGGATCTTCAGGGTGGAGCTCAGGTTGTCTGTCATATTTGTGGGCAAGTGCTCTCCCTGCTGAGCCATCTTGCTGGCTCCACATTGCCCCTTTAACACAGACACTGAACACAACCTTACCCATTTGTCACGATTTGTATTTATAGATGCTTTAGTTGCCTCCCAAATGTTAAGCAAAAGAATAAGTCCAGGAGTTTGGTTAACTTCAAATACAGTTGTGGCTGATGAATTTTTCTTAACAAAGCTGCAATCTTATTTCAGCCATAGTCAC
The DNA here is from genome assembly GCF_003668045.3 of Cricetulus griseus. NCBI lineage: Eukaryota > Metazoa > Chordata > Mammalia > Rodentia > Cricetidae > Cricetulus > Cricetulus griseus. The sequence goes on along the minus strand of NC_048603.1, from coordinate 9,533,997 downwards.
GGAGCAAACAAAACGCTTATGTGTTGCTAGTAGTAGGTATGAACATGATGTATTACACGTATTCTCTTGTAACTTACTTCAGGACTGAGCTGGCTTCGGTGAATCGGAGTGGATTGATCGATCTGTTTTCAATTTAAAATGCAAAGGGATGAATGGTCATTGGCCTCTCTTAACATCAGTTAACACTACATCAGAGAGCTGTTCCATCTCCTCTGGTTGCTTTTAGCCCAATTGCCTTTTTTTACCCATGGGTACCACGCATATCACATACATTACTTAATGCGTATATGGAAGTCATTGTGTTATCTATTGTTTCCATCCAACAAGTTCCATTACTCTACAAAGCAAAGCAAGAAAAGAAACGAATGAACCTTCTCAGGTTCTCAACTCTATATTGGAAAACAGACCATAATCAACAGAGATTGGAGACTGATATCACCCATATATCTGCCTCCTGTCTCTATCAATTCAGTCTAGAACCCAGTGAGCCCATGGATAGATTTCCTGTCCTGATTCTAATCCTGTCCCCTCAAAATTAAGGGACACAATGCACTCACTCCATTCATTCTCTCAAAAAGGAAAGTTCTGTGGCAAAAGTAAAGCAAAGCACTACTCCTGCTATGACTTTTTTCTGCATAGCCTCTGTAAACTAGAAAATTCACATATGATATTTATTACTCTCGTTCATTTTGCAATTGCCGTATGACTCCAATCTCTTTTGCATTGTCATGGTAGACTGTGAATTGATGGAGATAGAAGAGATATGGGATGTAGCACTCTGTCCAATCTACTGGGAATTACCAGATCTACCGAAGATAGGACTAAATTAAGGAAAAGACACAGATTATTCCCATCTTGTGTAGGTACTACGGAGAAAAAATGAGTGGTTAGCCTCCATATTATATGGACATAAACACTCTTCTTGTGTTAATTTGTTGATTTCCATTGAGGTCCATCAAAAGCCTGTGCTCATGCCACCATTATCCCTCAAGCTATGCACAGAGATTTCTTCTGTCTCTTTATTTTCTCTGCAATACCTCATCTCCCCCTAACCTGAAAGTTTTTAATTGAAGTATTGATTTTCATCAAATAGAATTTTCTGATGACCAAGGAGCTAAGCCTAATTTTAATTACATAGGATTTCAATCCCGACGTACTACATTTCTCTAGTAAAAACCTATTTTTTTTTCTTTAAGCCCTTCTCATTCTTGCTTCAAGTTTTGTTTTGGTTTATTTTGTATAGCTGGGCATAGGAGCACACAGCTATAATGTCAGCTACTTGGGAGTGTGAGGGAGGAAAAATCACAAGTTGATGCAAAGCTGGACAATTCAACAAGACACTGTCTCTAAATTTCATTTAACAAAAGGCTGAGATATAGCTCTTGGCCAACAGCCTGGTTAGGGTGCACATGGTTTTGGTATCAGGCCCCATCTCCATTATCAAATAGGGAAAATCTGTTTTACCTATAGGTATAGCAAAATTCACTTGCAACCCGAACAATGATTTTTTCAAGGGCATCATTAACCAGTGATGAGTCAATTAAAGGAGAATGGGCTAATTCTCCCACTTCAGTTGATGAAGTTAATTTCCTTAATCATTTTAGGTGGGTATGCTTTATTTTATTTTAAAGAACTTTAAACATTTTTCCAGACAAGCATACAGTACAACTTTTTTCCCAAGAAATTGTATGAGGGTACAAGGAGTCTGGTGCGTGTGTTTGTGTGTGTGTGTGTGTGTGTGTGTGTGTGTGTGTGTGTGTGTGTGTGTATGTGTGTGTTTGCGCATTTATGTGTGTGTGTGAATTTCAAGTTCTTACATTTCCCAATTCTCCTTAAAAACTAGGCAAACTCCATTAACTTTCCACTTTAAATCACCAATCTTGTATCAATTACCTTTTAAAAAAATGGAATTGCAGGGCTAATCAAAAAGTTACATATGCTCTAGAGTTTCAAATTTTCATCAATACAAACTATATTATAAACATACAGGCTATCCTTATTGTAGCGTAGAGTAATTTAGAATATGGGATTGATTTCGTCATCTGAGTAATATAATTAATACAATGAATTCAAAAGTTACATATTAAATGTCAGACTCCCCAAACTGAGGATATACATTTTAAACCCTTTTTAATGGCAATTTCTTGTTTTAATGTTTATTCTTATTTTATATGCATGAGTATCTTGCAGGCATCTATGTATGTGCACCACTTGAACGCCTGGTGCCCTGGGAAGCTAAAAGTGGGCTTGCAAGGCCCTGGAACTGAAAGAGAGCTGTGAGTTTCCATGTAGGTGCTAAGAATGGAATCCACATCCTCTCCGAGAGCAGTAAGTGTGATTAACGGTGGAGCAATTCCTTCAGGCCCCCAAATATTTTGAATATTATGTTGGTCTTTCTCTGTGGTTTTTTTGTTTGTTTGTTTGCTTGCTTGCTTGCTTGCTTGCTTGTTGAGTTGGTTGGTTGGCTCAGATTTGGGTTTCATTTGAGATCAGGTTTCACTATATAGCTTTGGATAACCTGTAACTAGCTATGTATATCTACCTGTCGCTGCCTAGATGTACACTCTTCTTAAACAACAACAAAACACTGAAAAGCATGACCACGTATGAGAGCACTAAAAAAGACTTGGATAAACTCTACAAAGTAGAACTCAATGGGCTATTTTGTATAGCTAAAATATAATAAAACTTGAGATTAGTGATAACAAAATCCATTGATCTGGAAAATGTAAAATATGTTTTCTAAATAACTACTGGTTCTAAATAATTACTCAGTCAGAAAAACCAAAAGTGTAATTAAACAATTCTTTAATACCAATATTGGATATCAACATAAAATCAACAGCAATGGCCGTCATGAAATTTCCTCATTGCTGTTAGTCTCCGATCATACTCGTATAATACTGGCTTATCATTTTCTTCTCTATCTCCAGCTCTCATCAGTCTTGGTGAACTTTATACAGATAAGTTGTCTAATGTCCTGGAGTCCTAGACTTCCTCAGTTTCAAGGATGGCTTTGTCATAGCTAAAGAAAGAATATGCTTTATCATCTTGGGTGAAAATTAATTTCCCAGTATCCTCCTGGTATTCTATCATCCATCCCATGATAACTTGCCTATTAAGAAAAAATTTAAATGGATCTTGTACGTTTTTCTATCTCTATCATGTATCTAATTATTCTATTTTTCATTAACTGGTAAGGTACAAGTATTTCTTTAACAGTAAAATATAAGGATAGTAAATACTAAAATATAGCTGACTTTGATACAATTTGAAGCAAATATATTTGAAATCTACATGAAAGAATCTTATTTCAAGTGTCACAATAAAATTACTCAAAAAAAAAAAAACCCAAACCCAAACCCATACATTCCTGTATGTACCACGGGCTGTGATTAGCATATTGAGCAGCTAACACTAACAATATTTGCGCTTGACTGGAAACTTCAGTCTACAAATGAACAGTATGGAGACACTAGTAACGATATACTAAAATATTTAGTACTTGATAAGGAAGTATCTAGTTAATGAGAGAAAACTAATAAACACACAGGACAAGAGGAGTAATAATGTACCTTGTTGTCTTTGATTTATGAAGTTGCATGTATTACCTGCTAAACTATTATGAACTGTCCAATAGGGGTTTAATTTTTATATTAAAAACGCTGGCCACACAAAGGCAACGCAAAGCAGTAGAGTAGATCCCTGGTGGTATCAGTATCTCACTCCTCCCTTTCCACGTTGCCATCCTTAACACTTAGTTTTTATTATTTTGTTTACTTTATGAACAAGTACTTTATGAACAATGACTGTTTCCCTCGGCACTTCTGGGCCAAGTTTCAGCAGGGGAGAAGACACCCAAGAGGAAATGCTATGCCAACATCAGGAAACCAATTTCTTTCATTTTTAAAAGACATTTATTTTATAATTTTTATATGCATGGGTGTTTTGCCTACATGTAGGTCTATACATAACATGCATGCCTAATGTCCAGGGAGACCAGAAGAGGGTGTTGTATCTCATAGGACTGGAGTAACAGGTGGTTGTTAGCTGCCATGGGGTGCTGAGTCCTCTGGAAGAGTAGCCAGTGCTCTTAACCGCTGAGCCTTCTCTCTGGCCTGCAGAAAATCAATTTCTAGAAATTCACTTGTCTCACTGGCTGACATGTGAATTACCTTTACTCCAACAAGGTTTCTCAGAATACAATCAGGACTCTGTAAGGAGAAAGAGAGAGTAATGTTAGGTAGGTCATCATTTGTGTCCAAAATATTGAGACATGAAAGAAGGGGGAGAAATCAAGTTATTGGCAGAGTTTTTATGCTGGAAAGGCAAACAAAGCAAGACTTAAAACTACAGCAGGGATTAAATACCCGTGAGAAAACTACGGTCGCTCTTCCCAGTGGCACGGACAGAAGCAGAAGACAGGTTTGTTTAACAAGTTCAGAAACAAGAAAGTGGAGACTTTGACTGAGCTAGTGACTTGGAAGAAATCCTGACAGGAAGAACTTGGAAGTGACCTGGGGCACATTACAGACCCAGTGGAAGGTCGGAAGTCAAGGGATGAATGTATAGACCTAGTAGTTTAAAAGGAATGTCCTGGTTGTGAGCTGTGACCTACATCTAAATGGAAAGAGACCGCATCTGTTTGCATACAAATTGAATAATGTTCAATGCTTGCTTGCTCTATGTCCGTTACACTTGTTGCCTCACTGAAGGTCTGAGAAGCATAAAACCGTGTTTACAGATTAACGCTTCACAAACTGTCAGTCGCCCACGGTGTGGCTCTGGATGGACTTTCTCCGCAATGTGCTATCTAGTTTTGGGATATCACTAGATATCAGAGCAGTATCATTGCCTTGTTTTTCAGCATGTGGAGTATTCTCTACGTTGGATTGGTGGCAAACGAACTTTTGAGACAGAAATATAAATGATGGTTTTCCTAAAAGCAGGCCATATTCGGCCAACTTGTTTAAATTACATATGGACAGGATCCATGTGTGGACGAGTGTGCGGAGACAAATATCTTCGCCGGTGTCCATTTCGAAAGCTGCGAATCCAGAATCTGGCTTCACGGACTGTCTGACTCACTGTCTCCACCTTTCCCGAGCCCTCCACTCCCTATCCCTGGGGCAACTCAGATTTCTGCTGCCGGCTAGAGATGATCCTCACTTCCAACTTACGGACCAAATCTTCCTCCCTTCCTTTACGGGAGAAAGACTGAAACCGGAGTCTAGTAGCTCCATGACTCAGCAACCCAGACAAAAAGCCGGCCCTGTGTCTGCTCAGGGTTACTCTTCTAATCCTCTTCTGGATATTAGACACTCCTGGTACTTTTCTTCGGTGAATGACCTATGGTGATACTTACCCCAGCGTCCTGTTTCTCTAGTGCCCAGGTTCTGTCTAGGTTCCATTTGTCTGCCTGAAGATCAGCGTCCTTTGTCCACGTCTCCAACCTATCCCTGCTCTGCCAAGCCTTCCTCATGCTTTCTCCCTCCCCGTTGACATTTTCAGCCATTTATCTTCAGTAAATTCCCAGGGTCTTACCTGATTTATTTTCTACTCCATTCTGTTCAGAGCTGTCTGGTCTGTCAAGTCTCTTAGACAGCTAACTACAACTCTAATGCAGACTTACCCTTTAATTTTGGAAACATTGACATCTCAGGACTTGCTTATCAACATTTTATTTGTGGGAGGATTTTGTTGTTGTTGTTACAAGGCAGATACATTTTCATTCTTCATTTTTAGTTTTTATCTCCCACCTTCTCACTAGTACAAGTAGAGATCCAGGTATACTGTTTCCTGGATCCAGAGACTATTTCTGGAAAGGTGGAAATGTCTTGAAGATAGATAGCTTTCTTGTTTTGTTAAAGATAAATAAAAAGATTTTATATCCAGTTTCTTCAGAAACTAAAAGAGAGAGGCATGCAATCTACAGGAAGCAAGGGGTGTTGGACCAAGACTATGTAAGGGAAGCATCCTTCTTAGTGGACAAGACAACAGAGTAGGTAGCTAGTATCTGGGTACCAGGAGCCACCAGTATCTGAGCTTCCCTCACTCCAAGAAAACGCCAGATGGAACCATCTATGGAAACTGATAGTACCAGGCCAGCAGGGACAAAGGTGCTGTGAGAAGGACAGGCCAATGACGTGAGGGGAACAATAAAAAAAAAAAAAATTAAAAAGAAGACATACCGTTCCTTCAGGCCACAGCAATGGTTGTTCAAGAGGGCTTCAACTTGATTTTTAAAATCAACGGCCAGGTGTGGCTCACAGGCTGGCAACCACAGCGTTGGAAGGCAGAGACCAGAAGACTTCATTATCTCTTTGGAAATCAGCTTAGCCCAAACAGCAAGCTTCCAGCTCAGCAAGAGATCCCATCTCAAGGAAATAAGGTTGAACTCGATAGAGTGAGACAGCGGGAGTCTTCCTTGGTGTGTTCATGTGGTGTGTTCATAAGCATTTCATATGATTTATGTATGTACTCATATTCATGTTCATACAACACACAAACACCATTCACCACACAATAAAAATATTCTAGAGATCATATAAATCAAAAAAATATGAACTCTTTTTACAAGGAATTTTAATCCAAAAGCAGAAGGTAAGTGGTTACTCATATAATATATGACAATCTTTAGCATTTCATAGTATATACAGTAGTACAACAAACAAACCTTCACATAAGGTACCAGTGCTTGCAAAGACTAAAATAAATTAATTCCAATGGGAAGAACCAGTAGCATCCCCATAGATAACCAAAAAGATTAGTAAAATTTTCTAGGTGTGAGAGCTTTCAATTATACCTTTAACCCCCTGGGACAGCAGGAGTACATATTAAAGGGTTATCCTGGGCTATAGACTGAGTTGCAGGGCATCCTTAACTACATAGCAATGTTCTTGCTTCAAAATTCAATAAACAGAAAATAAAACACAAGGATTGGTGCGTTTTGTGCAACCAGAATAATACTAAGCAGGAAAGAATGAAGATTCTGAAGCAACAACATTCCTTGGGCGGTCCATTTGACTTCCATCACTCCCATGTCCTGGGAGGTGGTGTGAATGAAATAGGCCTCAAAAGCACAGAAGGTGAAGAAAGGAGCCGTGTTAGCAGTGACGGCAGGCTGACACCTCATAGCACAGTCCTGCTGCATGCTTGTTCAGAGTTACGAGGACACAAGCCCAAAGAACCTTAACTCTCATGACTGACGTGTAGAAGAATCAGTCTACCTAATGTAAGATTAGCAACAGGTAAAATATGAATGAGATTTTATGAGTTATACTTTTAAAAAATGATGGGTCAAAGTGGGTCCAAACTTAAAAATGTGAAAAAGACCACAGTTGGAAATGCTGTATGTAGACCACACAAACAAACACACAAATGACAAACCCAATGTATCTCATTGTTTTCACAGGAAAAAGAGATCTCAACAGAAATAGCAGAATAAGAGTGAAAACTGAAATATTAAGAGTGGTTCCAGTGTCTTCTCTAGAATATTGGTCAGGAAAGACATTGATTTGATACAGCTCACTCTACAGGAGAAAAAATAATTTCTTGGCCAAAAAAAAACAAAAAACAAAAAACAAAAAACAAAACAGAAAAAACAACCAACAACAAGAAAAAAACCTATCACTTTGGAACAAAGTTGATGTATTTCTCCATTCAGGCACTATCAAGGAAGAATGGAGACACTGTTGTAGAAGCGATGGTGTGTGGCTTTACATCAGACCTCAGACAGGGAACTGGAGCCAGAGCAAAGAAACAACTGCACCCAGTCTAGCTCCGTGAGCCAATGAGTGAGTATCCACCGAGTCTAGCTTGGTGAACCAAACCAATGAGTATGCACCCAGTCCAGCTGGGTGAGCCAATGAGTGTCCTGGGCTACTTACCAGAGCACAGGTGACTCAAAGACAGTTACATCACTGAAAAACCCACCTACGTCTGGAGGATGATTCATAACAGCTGCATTTCTGGAGTTCACCGTGAAAACTGCAGGCAGTGCCACCAAAGAATCTCGTCTGCCCCAGCAATTATGTACCAGTTACATAATCTTGAGGCGGACCGTAGGTGCTTCCTTGGTCTTGTAAGTTTTCTGGGCTTCCTGTAGCTGATAATTTTGTTTCAACTTCCCAAGTCTTAAGTCAAAAACAAACAAACAAAAAAACTGCTAAACAATGGGAATGGACTATGTTGTTTTTGTTTGTCTTGCTACAGAGTGACCAATGCTTAGCCAGGAACAATTAACCAATAGGCCTGTGCTGGACTTCCCCATTTCATTTTACTTGGTCTATTCAGCGGTTACTGAATACTTCCTGGGAGTTGTGTTGGGAGCTATCAACACTATCATGAAATAGCTCTTGACCTCTGCGACCTTACTCGGTTTCAGGACTTGGTGGAAAACCTTCCCGTTATGCTTTGCTGTCCAAAGCGGTGCACTAGGGTGCTAAGGCCACTTCCTGCTCCTCCAGGGGTCAGCATGTTCAGGTTGAAGCATCTTTGCCAGCTCCGGCCTCAGAGTTCGGAGCAAGGTTTCAGAAATGATTTCCTGTTGGTTTAGTTCTTCCCTAGCCCTCCTCTTTTTCATTCAATCCGGAAGTACCTTCACCATCTTCCCAACTTGAAAAGCATTAGAGATCTTATATCAAATCTCCTGAGCCCTCAACAGGAAAGTCTTAGAAAACTATTTCATTTTTAATACCTAAGTTGCTATTCAGGGGTTTAGTCCGGCACCTCTAAAAACATGCATATTTCCCCCACGCATACAGAAATCATGATTGTAGCATTGCATTTTATCATTTAAAAGCAATTTGATGGACTAGAGAAATGGCTCGGTCAGTAGAGGGGTTGCTGTGCAATTGTGGGGACCTGAGTTCAGATCCCCAGTGTCTACATAAAAGCCAAGCAGGCAAGCATGGCTGATGGCTGTGTGTGTCTGTCACCCTAGGCTGGGGAAGGGGTAACAGAGACGGTAGAATCCCTGGAAAAGCATGAGCTCCATATTTAATAGGCCGCTAAATCAAAGAGTAAGGGGGGGGAGGTAATAAGATGGCACCGTAGGGGAAAGGCTTGAGTTAGAATCTCAGAACCCACACAGTGGAAGGAGAAAACCCCCTTCCACAAGTCATCTTGTCATCTAATATCTACATGTGCAACATGACATGCTGATGGGCACTACACACACACACACACACACATACACACACATACACACACACACACACACACACACACCAATACACACACACACACACACACACACACACACACAGACACATACATGCATATATACATTCACAGACACACAGGCACACACACATGCATACATACACACATGCAGACACATGCATACATACACACACATGCATACACACACACAGATACATACACACACACATATATATATACACACACAGACACAGATGTGCCCACACAATGTATACATACACATACAGACACACACATGCTCACATATGTATATATATATACACACAGACACACACATGTGCACACACACATGCATACATACACACAGAGAGACACATACACACACATACATGTATATATACACTCACAGACAAACAGGCACACACATGCATACATACACACATGCACACACATGCATACATACACATACATGCTTACATACACACACATGCATACATACACATACAGACACATACACACACATGCACACACATGTATATATACAGACAGACACACAGACACATGTGCACACACACATGCATACATACACACACAGAGACACATACACACACATACATGCACACATGGATAAAACACAGAGACATGCACACATTCAAGTAAGCAACTGTATTGCTTTAATGATGAAAATAAAAGTAATAGTTGTCTCGTCTTCCCACATATTTGCAAAAAAAAAAAAATACCCTTTCCTTCTTGCCTACTAAAATACAGTTTTTGAACCTAAAATACAATAAAGCCCCTTTCTTGAGCCCTTGGGACAGCAGTGAAGGAAACTCATCGTACAATGTTAGTGACAAGTGCTGGACTACACGTCTGTCGAAAAAGAGAGGAGGTTGCTGGGTTCCTTTTGGAACATCAATGCAAAACCAGATTTTAAGCTCCGCTGAAGGCACCCTCTGACTGTTTCCACACAGAGGAAGATCCCCCCAAACACGGACATTTCTGGCCTCTCCAACAAGACTAGCAATAGTTTTGCGGGATGGAGAGTGCAGATTAGGGGATGGCCCTAGCTTCATAGATACCTTTCTCTCCCACACCTTAGGGTCCATTCCCACCACCACCCACTATTCCCACAGATCCCAGTCATCCATTTAACACACAGCCACTGGGCCACTGCGTCCAGAAGGGTGTTTGTCAATGAAGGGAAAGGACACATTTTCTTCCGTTCCCCTTGTCAACAGCATCTTGCTGTTGTGTGTGTGAAGGGACTGGCAGGAGAGGTGAGAACCAAACTGGAGCTCAGGAGGGGACAGGAGAGCCAGCCTGGGATCCAGGAGCTGCCCCACTGTGTGCATCAACGTGGTCTTGAAAGGCTCTCAAGAACAGCACAGCGATGTAACTAACCACCCTGTCTCTATTCTCCCTAGGAAGTGGCCACATTATAGTTCTTGGAGAGGCCAGAACATGCCTCCTATTAATCTCATTAGCAAGACTCAAATCCCACCCCAGCTCTGACACAATAGACTTCTCAGAAGCAAAATCTTCTCCAGCAAAGAGCAATAAATCAGAAGCCAGCAGTTCCTCTCCGAGTCCTCTCCAGTAAATGTCATCTTTTCCAGGCAAACAGGAGCAGGCAGCAAGAGGGAACGATCTCAGCTTTCCCTGTGGTGTGATGACTACCTCGGGGGAGGGAGAGGTGGGAAGATGGAGAGAAAACCTGACCCTACCTTGGAGTTTTTCATAGAGCTGGTATTTTGGCAGTTTTTCTCCAAGTGCTTTCTGAATGCCAAGTCCACTGCAGAACCCAGCCAGAAACAGAGACCTCCGGTGCCTTGTGATAAGCCACTGTGACACCCGCTCTGCTTTTCAATAGTGTCAGGTGAACAGAGCCTTGCACTGCAACCTTAGACCTGGGAGAACAGCCTCCCGCTGCTGCAAATCAGCCAAACACTGGGCACCACTGTGTTGCGCCGGCCAGGCAGAGGGAGGAGGAGGCCCGGCTTTCTTCTCTGTCAGAATTATCCTGCCACCCTGCCCCTGTCTCAACCTTTCTTTTTCTGCTATGTAGTTTCTTCAGGGTTATCAGTCATTGGGCCAGTGTCATCCGTCTCAGGCCACACCTCTGCCTGGGCAATGTCAAAGTAGAGAAATTGACTTCTTGGTTGTCATTTTCGACTTGGTAAAGTGATGGGGGCACTGGTCTTGGAAGCCCAACAAAAAGACTTAAACTTTGTTGTAGGCGTGAGGATGACATATTTAACCTCTATGAATATCTGTCTCCTCATTTGTAAAATGAAGACAGCCATACTTGCTTCACTGCGCCTTGTTAGGGAAGAATAAGATTACACGGAAAACACTTACAGTCAGGTCTAATGTGCATGAGACACTTAAACAGCCGGTATGGAGAGCAGCTGTCTACACAGCTACCAGCTCTTGCTACCCAGCTCTTCAGGCAAGGGTCCTATGTTCATTTTAGCTGTGCACCAATTCATCAGGAGTTAAACTGATGAATATAAACCTGTCTATCTCTAGGAAAAAAAAGCTTCCAACATCCCCAAATTCAGTTCTTGTATTGAGTTCGAAAAGAAATGGAGCACTGAGTGGGTTGGTTTACCACTGCACATCATGGTAACAAAATGCCCAAGAGAATCAACTTAGGATGAGAAAAGGTTTGCTTTGCTCACAGTTTCAGAAGTTTCAGTTTATGCTTGGTTGGCCATGGCCTCTGAGTGGAGGCAGGGACACCTTCCCCCAGTGGCTACTGGGAAGCAATAAAGAGACAGAGGAAGGACTGGGGCTCCAACATCTCCTTCAAGTCCCAACAGAACTTCTTAGATTTTTTTTAATAGCTACCTGGCTCCAGGGATTTAAATTAATGGCAAGAAGTCATTAGATAAAAAGAGAGAAGGGGGCCAAAAAGAAAAGTATAATTATATTCTAGGCCATTTTAGTACATTATCAGATAATATTACTTAAAATCACACACACACACACTATCTGAAACACGCAGACTTGGATGGTCACCCAGCCATTCATTTAATCAGCCTCTAGAAACAGAGTCCTCGGCTGAGTTAAATACCTCATCTATTTCTTTTTAAAGGTAACCAAATTTCCTACCAAAGACATCTGCTATCTGTGAAGGGATTAGGACCCAGGGCTCATAAAGTCACTTTCTGAATCCTGATGCCTTCTTGACAGGTTCATTGCAAAGATAAATGACATTTACCTTCATCTGACCTGCGGAGATCATGGTCCACAGTCACCAGGAAGGCAGGCCTTGAGCCAACAGAGGTGTCAGTGAGCAACTCTGCCTGCAGCATCTCCAGCCTGCAGCATCTCCTGCCATGTATCACCTTTGCATTGCTTGTTCCTGGTGTCTTCCCACAAGTACCTAGTCAGAGTTCTTTTCTTGGGAAACTAGTCCATCGTAAGAGGGAGATGAGACCAGTGTATTTTTTCCTCTCTTTTTAGTATTCTTCCAACCAGTTCCAGAGAGGGAGATTTGGAGAAAACTTGGTTGGGTTTATAATCCTCTTCCATCAACAAACAGTAACCCAAACTGTCAGTAGCTGACTTTGCCCAGCAGTTTCAAAACCAGAAACCAAAATAAACTGCCAATAGGAACCTCTCGATGCAAGATTCGGCTGCATTCTTCCCTGATGTGTAAGCCAAACCCCCCTTCCACCTTCCCTCCCAGAGATCATTCCACAGGGAAGGATCAGTTCCTCTACCCTGCCCCAAGCAAGTGCCCTTTGAATGCATCTGTAGTTTATAAGATTCCTCGGGCAGATTGAATGTGGCAGGAAAGGACTTTGGAGGGATTGGAACAGGGGACAAGGATGGGAGTCTGTGAATTCTCTCCTACCCTGACTCTTTTCCCAGAGGTGTGGTTTATGGAGAGCCACGAGGCCAGGGAATATCAGAGCAAGCACTTGCACACACTTAAAATTCAGCTGAAACTCCAAACCATTAGCAGCTGCCAAGACATGCCAACAGGATGCTGCCAGGACTGGGAGAGAGAAAGAAACAGGATTGGGTCTTCGGGGGTCTTCCCGAGCAGCCCTTCTGACTTTGGTGCTGATGGTAAGACAGAGGGGAGAGTAATTGTTGTTATTTTGTAAAAGTTTAAAAATTAGAATAGGCTGAGATGGAAGCCAGAGCGATGGAACACGAATGATAGAGAGTAAGTACATTAACCCACAGAGTTTATTACAGGGTGGGAGAGTAAGAGAGAGGAGAGAGAGAGAGGAAGAGGAAGAGCGCAAAGAGGAAGAGAGGTAAGTGGGCCGAGGTCTGTCTTTTAAAGGGGTTCTTTACACACCTGTGGGTAACTAGTACCCATAGAACCCTGGGCTGACCAGGGTACTGCCTGAGTGGATTCTGCCAGGTGACAGGGCCAGGCCAGCATAAGGCCTGAACCTTTCAGCAAAAGCAACCACTTGCACAGTACCCGTTTTGCCCCACGGAAGAAACCTCTTGGCGTCCACTAACTCAGGCAGATAATGCAATACGCGCAGCAACTCTCACTTTGTCTATCAGATGAGGGCCCCGAGAAGCAACACATTAATGGCCCAAGCTTGGCCGTTTAGTGGCAAGGATAAAGAGCTGGTGTCTCTCTGGCTGCCAAGCTGTTCCTGCTCTGTGTAGGCTGGGCGTTTAGATGCGGATGTTTGGATGGAGAATCCAAGGTCCATTCACTTCTGCCTGCCACTGTCTGCCTTTAAGCTCGTCTACAGGAGGGAAGGGGTATAAACTGAAGTCATGTGTGCTTTCTGCTTCTCAGGGGACACAGATTTGCTCTATTCCTAAAGCTGAGACAGGGTATGGAAAACCAAACAAACAAAAACAAAGAAGGCCATTTGGCAAAGCTGGCTGGCTCCACAATACATCTGCCCCAAGGCTCCTGAGCCCGCAGGAGGCTTACTGAACTCAACCTTGATTGCTTTGCTTTCCTGTCACCAGGTCCATAGTCTTCTTGTCAGTAATTCCTGTTTCTAACACTTTATCCAACCTGAGTTTTCATACACCTTCTCTCTTAAACATTGCACCATGCAGAAGGGAGCGGGGAGGCTTGGTGAGGGAAGATACCAGAAGGCTACAGAGCCAGCTCTCCCTTGGCACTGTGTTTTCAATTTGGTAATGGGCACGAAAGAGCTCCCAAAACACAAAATAATGCATTTTTTTTTCTTTTTGGCAGAATTGCTGGCTAAGTGCTTTCATGAGAACAGGGGTCTGATGAAGGGAGACGTCAAAGAAAGAGGTCTAGAAGACTTCAGAGTACTTAAGAACCCCACAAAGAGCCCATCCTCTGTGCTAGTGGGGATTACATTGTACACGTTACTCTTACCCAGGGAACACTCTGGTTCCCATGGTCTCAACAGTTATCACCACATTGTCAGCTCCGCCCAGCTTCCTATTTCTGTTCATAACAAAAATACCCTTTCTTCAATGCTAATTCTAAAAACGATGATGATAGGGGCTAGAGAGATAGTTTAGTAATTGAAAGCATGTATTGTTCTTGTGGTGAACTTGGTTCCCGGCACCCACGTAAGGTGCTCCAAACTACCTGTAACTTCAACTCTGGCCTCTCCTGGTCCCTACACTCAGATGCGCTCTCTCTCTCTCTCTCTCTCTCTCTCTCTCTCTCTCTCTCTCTCTCCTTTCCCCCCTCTCTCCTATCTCTCTCCCCCTCTCTCCTAAACATAAAATAATTTTTTTCAAAATAGTGATGGCGTGGTCCTCATATTTCAGTCTGTATGTTTTCAATGATGATGGCTGACAGTAACTTTTACTTTGATATGAATACCTAAAGGAACCACACATCTAACAGAGTATTTGTGCATATGTAAATATGTGCATTAGTACCCCAATCCTTACCACAAACTCAAAGGCAGATATGATGAAAAAAAAAAAAAACAAGGAATTTAAGCTGCCTACATGAAGTTATAACCTAAAACTCGGATAGACTCGAAACTAAGATTCACAGAGGCTACTACTCAAGGCCCCACAGTGAGAAGTGATGGAAAAGAGTTCAAAACCAACAATGTAGGACTTTTCACACCACAGGTTTTCAGCATCCATGCTGGAACCCACCCCTAGCTCACCCTGCCCCCACACGCATACCCTAGAAAACTAAGAATTTACAATACCGAGACTAACGAAGCTCTCCTTATCTCCGTATAGACACACAAACACTTGATGGTAACTCGGGTCACATGCAGAAGGCAGCAGCTCCAGGCCCCTTTGACCCCACCTGCCTGCCGGAGAGCGGAAAGGTCAATATTTTGGCTCACCTGAAATCCATCCTGTTTGGAAAGTTCTGCCTGAGAGGAATGTTGCTGGTGTGTAAGAAAGAAGCAAATTGAGACCCTGCACCACTCCGAGGCTCCCCTTTGCCTTTGCCCTCCCACTCCTGCTGTGTTCATTCCCTTGCTGTGGGCGTCAGTGTCCTCCAGAGTCAGAAGGAATGTGTCAAATAGACTCCCAGGACTAAAAACAAACGACTGTGGCCCATCACCTGTAAGATTCCAGTTTCAACTTTCTTGCTTATGGTCCCACATAAACAGAACAATGACCATTAAGACGGAAGCATGGAGAGGTCCAGGGCGCATTAATGACACTTTTGGCCTAAATGACAGCAGAAACTACTTTTCTTTGCCCAGTGAACACTAATCCTTGTCTTGCAGCTCCCGAATGTGCAGCACAGGGTACTGGCCCTGGGTGCCTCTCCCTGGCCAAATGCTGTGAGCTGGGCCTTTTGTTTTTTGTCAGATCACATATCAAGGTCAGGTGTACCCTGCCAGAAGGGCACACTGTGTGATTGGCAGCCACGATTTTCCCGTTTTTTTTTTTTTTTTTTTTTTTTTTTGTGTGTGTGTGTGTGTGTTTCTCTAGTTCTGCCTGGCAACCAAACCAGGAACGGCTCTGCTTTAGGTAAAGGTAAGCAGTCCTAGGGCACTACAGTGGTTTCTGGATGGACACATTCCTAACAGTTCTTTTGTCCATGAGGAAGAAGACAAGATGTCCAGGCGCCTGCAAGCCTTTTCCTTCCTGCTACCTCGTCCCCTCAGTAGCTGGGCAGTGATAGATGGTCCTAATGCCAGACACGATGCATATGTGTTGTCAAGCCTGGATTAGTTTGTTATTGCTCCTTTAAGTAGGTTAAGCTTTATTAAGCAGGAGAGATTAAGATTACGACTAGACAGTGAACGAAAGAAATGATGGGCTTAATGAGGCTCATGTAGATACCTCAAACAGAAAGATAATAAGTTTTATTGGTATGAAGAAAAGGAAAAGATGACATTTAGGGATGCATAGACCACAGCTTCATCCACTAAAACTTAGTGGAAATGGGCAAGCGCGACACTAATATGCCTTTACCCTCACTTAGGAATCTCTCTCTCTCTCTCTCTCTCTCTCTCTCTCTCTCTCTCTCTGTTTCATCCATTGCTTATTGGTTCTTCAAATTCTTGGGGGTTACAAATTTCAAGATAGTAAAGGCACACTTTCCTTCCAAGACCAGATGGTATGATTGCAGGCCGACATTCTGCTCACAGGTAGGTAGCTGCGAACCAGGACCTAGAAAGAAACAAAAGGCATGGGGACGGCATGGGAAGCCCCAGAGTCACGAGAGCCTTGTTTGAGTCTTCACACTCACTTTTCTTCCCATTTGTCTTCTCCCAGTCTTCACTGGGGCTCTCAGCAGCAGCTCTCACTGCCATACTCCTGAAGAAATCAAGGCACCCCCGGCCAGGCTCACTCCTGGCTGTTGCTCCTGCTCCTCCATCCTTCACACAGCTGCCGCCAGATTGACAGCTCCCAAACCCCAAGCCATTCATGTCATTCCTCTGCTTAAATTCCTTCTCAAGCCACAGAAACTCCACCTTAAGGGGTATCCTCTGTAATAACAGCCACATGTTTTCAAGTCAGGGGTATTCAAATCATCATTGCTTATTGACTGGCAACACACCGAATGTCTATTATTAATGGGACTGGTTAAATAAACCATGGTTCAGCCACGTAATTAGAAAACACGGAACTGTGGGAAAGAATGAGATAGATCTAAGTGAGCTCAATATGCTGATTGGAAAGAGCCTCAGATAGGATGGAGAATTTATACAGCATTCTCTCTCCTGTATGGACAACACAGGACAGAGAGGGGGATGCTTATACAAAGAATGTCTGTGGCTTGGTACAGGAAGTCAGGGCTTGTGATTGCTTCCAGGAGAGAAGACATAAAACCGAAGATCTGAGATGGCTTCCTATCACATGTTCTATATTTTTGAGACCATATGCTAATATTACTTTGGTAATAAGAAACACTGATTAAAAACAAAACAACCCTTTATGTAATGAAGCAATTATCACCATCCAGTGAATGCATTACCTCCTTGCCCCAACTTTCTTTTGATGTCTTCTCCTCTGACTAGGTGCCATTAGCTGACACAAGGCAACAGGAGTGAAATGTGTACGAACACAGGAACACACACACACACACACACACACACACACACACACACACACACACACACACACCTATATGCTGCAGATTGGAGCAGCAGCACATGTTACATAGTTCTCTGAGACTTCCATGGAAGAAAACACATAACTCTTGTGATGATGCTAACTTAACAAGGAACTCTCAACAAACTTAGTTGCTATTGTTATTTTATCAGAAGGCATTTATGCTCTACAAAATAGAAACAAAGAAGGAAAGGAAGAGAAGGAAAGACCCTTTCTCCAATCTCTGCAGCCCACTTACACTATAAGGCTGAACCCACATATCACCCTCCAAGCTCTAAACATTTTGTTTATGCCTATGCGTTGTACTTTTCATATTCTATCATAATTAGCAATATACCAGTCGGCTTCTACCCATCTCTTGCGGGTTGTATGGAGAAAGGACTGACACAAACATCGTTTTCTAGGGTCTCATCTAGTTTTGCACTGATACAGAATTTAGTGTAATAAGAAGAAGAAAAGAAGATTTAGCATGCGTGAAGCAACAGCAGCCAGAGTCCTCTTTGCAGTGAATCTGCTAATGGTTTCCCCACTGTGTGACAAGAGAGGAGCCTTCTGGGAAATGGGGATTAGCATTCTTGCCAAGTCTGCCCCCAAGGTGATCTAAGCGCTTCACACCATTTTGGTTGTCAAGTCTCACTGTTCGCAGCTCATCCTTCTTGGCAGAACACTGGGCCAGCTTTTAGTACTTAGCAGTATAGATTGTGAGCTAATGCTTGGCCGGTGTCTAATTTAAAAGATTGACTGTGCATTAAAAGCCCTAGAAGACTTTTTAAAAGGAGACTCGAGTAAACCATTACAAGAGAAATATCTTGGATTATTATTGTTTTGGATTTGAGTCTCTAATGTCAACGCAACTGTATATTCAGTTGTCCTCAGTGTTCGTGTGGGAAATACCATATTATTCAGAGAGAGAAAACAACTCTGGGGTTTAATTATATGAAAGGAAAAGGTTATTTGGACAGATCTCCCCACAGAAAATGTATCAGCAGTCACCTGGAAACACTTACAAGACTAAGTTTCTTAAGCACCACCCAAGGCCTCCTAACTTAAAATCTCAGGCAGCAAGGAGCCGGTCTACTGTTTCACCAAGTACCCCGTGATTCTTAACCCAACTACACCTTTGTGCTGCTTCTTTAAATTAACAGTCAGGTATTTCAGCTTTGATCAAAAAGAACAACACACTCAAAGGTTTCATAAAATGACAAATTTCATCAAGTGACCAGACGCCTCGCACGAGCTTTTCCATCTGCAGTCATGTTAGGTGTCTTAGACCGTGCTGGGCTTGCAGAGAAATCAAGGGCAGAATGTGGTTTGGACAACAACAGAGAGAAGAAAAGTGGTTGATGAGTGATTGATTCTCTTTCTTCTTAGGTTGCACACGGAGTTTGTCCTGTCTAATTAAAGCAACACTTCCCTAGGCTCCAGGCTTGATTGGGAAAACTAGGCTGCTAGCTTGTCTTGGGGCCCAAATACCATTGAACCAAACAATGAGAACTGAATTAAAATCACATTGTACCCTTGGCATACACTTGCCCTGCACCTTCAAACGCCTCTTTGCTTTGGAGAAGAACTATCTGCCTTTCTAGTCCCTCTTTTCACAAAGCACCTGGCTCAGGGGTGATGCACAAAAGCCGCACGCTCCTCTCACCTGTCCCTCTTCATCCAAGCAGGCAAGGTAACTCAGTCCTGCTTGGGAATCACCATGCTTTTTGAAGGGCTCTACACAGTAAGCGCCGTTGTCCTGCAAGCTACAGTCTACAGAGAGAAGAGCAATTGTCCCATGGTAGTATCTCGGTTTGGGCCCACTTCCCCTTTCATGGGTAAATGACCTTAACTACACAAACCATTTCTCTTCACACATCCAGTTTGCTTATCTACAAAACTGGAATAAGAGTTTCCACTTGAGCCTTTTACAAATACGTATTTTTTTAAAAATCATTTGGATTGTACATAGTAGTTAATAATGTATTATTAGTCTAACTGTGACCGGGTATTTATTGATTTCTACTATATAGTATAAATGCACTCTGTTGCTAAAGAAATACTATAGAGTATTTCTTCTACTTACATACTATAAGAGAGTAATGTAGATCTATGCTACTGTCTATGGCCCTTCTCAACAAGATGAAAACTGAAACATACAAATGGCAGTGATATCATTTAGATTTTGCAGATTGCATCACAGTCAGTATGTAATCAATTGCTAGAGTCTAACTATTACTAAGAAATTTAAGAAGAACAATAAAGGAAGAAATCATGCAGAGACCAGAGAAGCAATTTGCTAAGAAATCGTTGAATATTACCGGGACACTTGAGAAAGACTGCCTCTATTCATTCAACAGATGTCTGATTGTCAACTAAAACCATTCACTCTTTGGGGCTCTTGGGGTAGCCACAAGCAAGACAGAAAATATTCCTCTTCTTAGGGAGCCTATGCTTTTTGGCAGGGGGAAAAGAGGATAAATTCATATTGAAACATATCTCAGTTAGTTTGGGATGAGTCCTATGGAGAAAAGAAAATCAGGGTAAGATATTAGAGAGATGGTTATTTTAAAAATTGTGAGTCAAGAAAGGCCTTGCTCAATACCCAGTGTTCACCAGAGTCCCAGATGAGTTCAGAGTGTGAAGCA
This sequence comes from Cricetulus griseus, assembly GCF_003668045.3. NCBI lineage: Eukaryota > Metazoa > Chordata > Mammalia > Rodentia > Cricetidae > Cricetulus > Cricetulus griseus. The sequence goes on along the minus strand of NC_048603.1, from coordinate 9,513,682 downwards.
GAAAGAGAACAGAGGGACATCTCCGGGGCCACAAACGGAAGGCCAGTTGTTGGTCTTCAAGATGCTGAGAATATCAGCAGCTGGAGCTCTGTGAGAATGAGAGGCCGGTGCAGGAAATGGGCAGGTGGTTGGCACTTTGGGTAGGTCACACTAGACTCTGGCCAGCCAAAGAGATGTTTTCCTATAAGCTGTGTTGTCCGCTGACTGCAGGATTTGGCACAAAAATGTCAAATGACTCCCTTTGCAATGATCACATATGGATAAAAGATTGAAACCAAACAGAGGGGAAGAAAAAAAAAAAGCATAAGAACTAGAAAACTAATGCATTAGTTAAAGAGAGGTGACAATGACCTGAGGTGTCAAAGACCAGAAAGATAAGTTTGAATGCATTCATTTAGAGAGAGAAAGACAGACAGACAGAGACAGGGAGACAGAGAGAGACTCTCACAGGGAGAAATGATGAATCTAAGGAGATAATAGATGGTACAAAGATGGTAAAGAGGATAAAGAAATGAATAACAATAGATGAAAATGAGAAAATTGAGACAAAGATTGGGAGTGTGAAGAATAGACTCAGGAGCCCAAACAGTACAATGTGCGTCTCAAGACTACCGTGCGCTCTCTTCACGCCTATGCAGGCAATTTTCCCTTCCCAGGGTGGTTTTCTCATTCACAAAATGAGAACAACGTCTATATGATAGTGAGACTCACATCAGGAAACAAGCCAGGATGGTTCCCAACACAATGCAGGTACTTCCAAAACATGTTTTCTTGCCCTGTGCCCCTCAAGTGAACTTAAACATTCTTTCCTACTGCAACTTTTAACAGGAAGAAATGTCTAAATTCCATTATTTAAAAACATGTATGACTTAGTCACGGAGGCTTTTTCTCCAGTGGATCAAAGCATTAACATTTTGGCTTTGCTAATTATTGTACTGTCCAATAAGTCAAAGAGAGTTCTAAGAACGGACCTCGAGTTATGGCCAAAAGGGAGGAGCTGTGTGTTGCGGTCTGATTACCTTCAGGGAAATCCACGTGCCAAACTCTGTTGACCAGATGGCCCAGACTTGGGTCCAGCGTAACTGTGAGGTGTCAGGAGGCCTTCTGTGGGGTGATTTTGATTGTCTGGGACACTGTATAGGGGGAGGCAGGCTTTAAGGTAATCAAAGCATAAACTGTATAGAGCTTTATGGATTAAGGTCACAGCCCCCTCAATGAACGCATAATGCCCTAAACATGATTCTCATTTGCTGATCCAAAAGGAGAAAAGGAGCAACAGAAGGGAGACGACTGTTACTTCCATTGTGCTGCGCTAAGTGACTCTGGGACTCACTGCGATTTCCCATTAGGGCCCCCCTTTCACTATTGCTTCCCATACGCACCATGGAGGGAAATTGAAGTTTTCCAAAAATCAGAATGACTCCATTAAGTGGCTGCTGGTGAAATGTTGGGTGGGAATCTCTGGGTATGGTTATGGGCTGTGGCTCAAGGCTGGGCTTTTATAGTGCTGGAAGCACTTTAGGAAAGATCAGACACACTGGGTACTGATACACGCCATTTAGTTCTCAGGGAACAGTACATCAGAGCACAAGGAAAGCTTCTAAGAGGAGCTTCTTACGAGAGAGAAGGGTGCATTTCCTCTTTCCTTGAGTCTGGAAACATAAGTTTAAGTCCTAGATGGTGCTCAACTGTGTTCTCAAAGCCATGACTTTAACCAACATACTTTCTATACGTCATTAGGGATGGATGTACAACAAAAGTCTCTGAATGCCAGAGTTTGCTATAGGTCTTCAACCCAGAAACTGAAGGACAAATGGCAAGAAGCGTGCGTCCTGTCTTGTCCGACCTCTTCACTCTTATGCCTTGCATTACCACGTCTCATTGCCCAGATGAATCAGGTATCTTGATAACTTTGCTCCGCTCACCATTACGCTCTATGTCTCTTTTTATGTGTTCTTTTCTAGAACACATATGAATTATGTTACTATTTTCTCATAGGTGATAAGTTTTACATCTCTTAACAGATGCATGGTGTATTAAAACCTAACCCTGAGATTAACCTTTCTTTTGTTCTGTAGAGCCCCAGTCTTACCAGTACAGTTTCTTTATTCAAACACTTCTGGAAATACTAAGGGTAGAATAAAATTCAGATTTTCAGGTATGAAACAAATTCATAAAAATAAAATCTTCCTCTGTGCTAACATTTCAACCATCTTTGTATTGTTTTAATATTTCTGCCAAGGCCATCTATGGACTACTAGAATTTCATGCATCAAACAAATGTTTCTGAATGTTATGCTTACACATAACAGGATAATAGTATTTTTCCTTAAGAACCTTAACATATAATATAGACTAATTAAGTTGGGTTTTTAGGAGAAAAGCTGCCAAGTGAGAAGCCATAAAGTTAGGAAACATACATTCACCTTGCAAAAAAAGAATCTTTTTATTTCTTTGAATTCTCATTTGAATATGATGACTTAGTTGTAAGAATGTAGATCTGAGGAAACATGGTTGACTTGAGGAATGGAACCCTGGGCAGCATCCAGGAGAGATACTCTTGGCATTCCCCTTTGAGAGACAGAGTTGGTACTAACCAAAAGACAGGAATGACAAAGAGACTAGAGCCTTCTGGCAAAGAAGAAGCCAACATCTCAGCATCCAAAGACACAAAGACTGGCCCTGAGTGACTCTGACTAAGCCTCTCAAAGGGAGAGAGGCCATGTGATATGGCCACAATGACAAACACCGTGACAGCAAAAGGGCCTGAGTCCTCACAGTGGGAATTACACCTCATAAAGAGTCTCACTGAAGTCTCCTAGAGGAGTGCAATGACAAAGTACCGAGAAGGCTGGGGAAAAGGACAAAGGTCAACCAGAGCAAGGTCTGGAAGCATCACTGTTTTCAGTGCCAAAATGGATGCAGAGGAGTTGTTCAGTCACTGGACTTTTCCCTCTCACTGACCACTGGTGTTGGCACCCACGACTTGAGGTTCATAGAAATGGAACTTCAGAACATCTTATCGACTTCCACAAACACGTTAATGAGATTAAAATACCAAAGAGTACTGGTATCACATTCAAATAATAGCAGATTTTGCTCATTCGTCTACGTACCCAGAATTGACCAAGTATAATATGTCGAGAGTCCCACTCAGTTTATCATAAAGATAAAAATGTTAAATTTGAAAGTGTTATACATACATGTACATGATGTCGTACATACTTGTGCACAGCAGCGTTTTTAAAAGATGGCTGCGGTGGTGTGCTTATGTACAACATTGAGACTTTCATATTAAAAGCCTAGGTGACTTGCTTTTTTAATGTTCACAGAGAATACAGAGGCGCTTAATGAGACTATTGACTTCACAGGAAAGGAAGGGCTTTTACCTCTTTGCAAACATGCATCCCATTATTGTTGCTAGTCTCCGAGACTATATTAATCTTAGGCTTCTGTCGAATCCGACTTTTTGAAACTCAGGACAAAAAGACAATGTATTGAGGGTGAGAGCAACAATGACGTCAGTAACACAGACACACGAAACTTATAATCTGTAAAAAAAAAAACAAAACAAAACAAAAAAACATTTTAAAAAACCCGAAGAAGGCTAAGATGTCTATGCTGCAATTGTTCAAAGTCCCATATGGGCTGCAACAAAACTCCCACAAGTGAAAGGAAAGATTCATTCAGTTTCTTTTGTGTGTAGAAAACGGTCTTTCCTAGAACTCAGAGAACAGTCAAGTCAACTGGGTCATGATCATCTATTTAAAAAGCTGACCCTTATTTATAACCCACTGTCAATGTTACAAGGTAAAATATGGTGGGAGTGGGGGGCACACACTTCTTTTTTTTTTTTTTTTTTTTTCCGAGACAGGGTTTCTCTGGGTAGCTTTGGAGCCTATCCTGGCACTCGCTCTGGAGACCAGGCTGGCCTCGAACTCAGAGAGATCCACATGCCTCTGCCTCCTGAGTGCTGGGATTAAAGGTGTACACCACCAACGCCCGGCTGTTTTGTTTTGTTTTGGTTGGCACACACCTCTAATCCTAGTACTTAGGAGATGGGTCCGGGAGGATTGGGAATTCAAAGCCAGCATAGCCTACCTAGCAAGTTTGAGGCCCAGCTGAGCTACCTGAGACCCTGTCTCAATAAGCCAAACCCAAACCAACAAACACACATACAAAGAAACAGTATGTAGTTTTAAATCATTTTCCTTGAGAAAGAGAGCCTTATTTTTTTTTTACCAATTGTATAATTTGAAGATTTATAGTCACACCCTCAAAGCACATTACTAATTGCATTAACAAAAGTTCAATGTAAAAAACACCACAACTCTGCTGCTGTCAGCTTACAAAAAAAAAAAAAGAAATTCCCTAGTGGACCAAAACTGAATTCTTAGCAGTTATCCAGAACATTGTTAGCGCTGGGAGTTCATACAAAGAGACTTAACTGACTATTATACCCAATGTACTAAAGACAGTTTAGGAATTAAAGAGTGTGGCCATGGAAAACCCATATTAATATTTAACTTCTACATGCAAAGAACTTGGTTAGTAACCATCTAGTCTACTAAAAAAAAATCTGCAAACACAAAATGATAGACACCGCTACAAAGCAATCCTGACAAGGCCACCAGCTTGCTATTGTGAAATATTGCCAGAAACACCTCTTGGTCACAGGGCCTTTCCATAGGATTGGGGGATGCTTGGCTGTAATCCAACAATTAGAGCTCTCAAGAAATGTCCACAAATTAGGTCTTGGACCTCAGTAAAGCTTTCGTTTTCAGGATTCATATACTTTCCCTCCCTCCCTACCCACTGGTTAAGTATGCATGACCAAGAGTCTCAAGCCTTATACAGAGGCTGGCCTACAAGGGGTTTACCACCTTCTCATCAGGATTTGGAAGTAAAAAAAAAAAAAGCGACTCTCTTATTAAGGTTAAGACAACAACTGTTGCCAGCGCATAACGTCCCAAGACATAGATATAAAGACTTCTTTTCTGATAAGATGCATATGTATGTCGATTGACGGGAAAGTGAGAACCAGTGAAATATGGACCCGAGGGTGAGGGGGAGCAAGTTTGATGCTCAGTTATATTCACTTTTACCTTCACGTAAAAGGAAAGTATGTCCTGAAGTGAAGGCAGGAGGCTAGCCAGAGAAGCATGATTGGAGAAATCACCCGACATTATCAAAAGACAGGAGTGTGTGTGTACGCGTGTAAGTGCATACATGCCCATGGCTGGATTGTGTGTGCGTGTGTGCAAGCTCGTGTGTGCATGTCAGTTATACATGTCCATGCGTGTGGAGCCCAGAGAAGAACATCAGATGTACTGCTGCTGACTGTCAACGTCATAGAACCGGAAATTTCCTTGGAGACAAATTTCGAAACACAACTGTGGAAGTTATTTCCTTTAGTTTCTAGGTATCTGGAGGCAGGATTATCTTGATCAGTTAGGTCAGCGGAGGTGGAAGGACCCACCTTTATGGCTGGCAACACGATTCTTTGGGCGTGGAGGTGGAAGGACCCACCTTTATGGCTGGCAACACGATTCTTTGGGCGTGGGTCCTGGACTGTATAAAAAGGGGAAAACTTGCTCTTCGACAGTGTTCATCACTCCGTGCTTCCTCGCGTGACTAGCTCCCTCAAGCTGCTGACTACAGACAGCCTCACTAGGATGGACCATACTCCCGGGGGCTGTGAATCAAAACCAAACCTTCTCCCCTTAAGCGCAGGTCAGGATAGTTCACGACAGCAACAGTTATCAGGTTATTAAAATTACTTTTAAAATAATTAAGACATGCTCTATCAGTTTCTCCCCTATCTCCTTGAAACAGGGTCTCCCTGAACCTGGAGCCAGGCTGGGGGCCAGGAAGCCCCGGCAAACCTTCTTTATCCAGCGTCCCTCCCTCCCTAGAGCACTGTGGTTACAGGTGTACACAAGGTCATACTACGAGTGCCAGCATCTAGACTCGGGTACTCAAGTTTGCAAGAAGCACTTTTTTTCTGGTTTTTCGAGACAGGGTTTCTCTGTGTAGCTTTGGAGCCTATCGTGGCACTCACCCTGGAGACCAGGCTGGCCTCGAACTCACAGAGATCCACCTGCCTCTGCCTCCCGAGTGCTGGGATTAAAGGAGTGTGCCACCAACGCCCGCTTCGGCAACACATATACTAAAATTGGAACAGAGAGCATTAGCATGGCCCCTGCGCAAGAAGCCCCTTTACCCAGAGTCATTTCTCTCAGCTGACTGCTATCGTTTATTAGATACACTATCATCTATTTTGCATGAAACTTAAACAAGCACTAATAAAACTAAAAAGCATTTACTATCCAGTGAAGTGATGAGTACAAAACCGTATCAAGGAAAAATATTCTGAAGATATTATTAAGTACTCCTTATACATATTAATTGTTTAATTAGACCTAAAATTAATTACCAATGTCAAAACTAGTTTTGTTTTAGGATTTAAATTATAGCTTTTTTGTTACAGGAAAATAATTTCTAGCGTCTACTCATTTTGGTAGTTTTCTATTGAAATATTTGAATTATCTATTACAGTCTATATGACTGTATATCCCATGTTGGCTCTCTACAAATCTGCTCACTCCACGTCTCGTCTCTCAAGAACACTGCCCAATAACCCTCCTCTATACAACCCCCAGTCTGTTGGAGTCAAGTTGCAGGGCACTGAGTAGCAGCGACCAATGCAGAAAGAGTTCCCTCCTCCAGTGGATTTATAGTCTAGCAGGAATGAAATACTTCAAATGTAATTACAGCAGTGTGGAGAAAGAACAGGGGATACAAAGGGCTAGAGAGAGTTCAGCCAGGAAAGGTAATCTGGCTGGGGGCAGCTAGTCAGTTCCTTTTGGAAGCTAAAAGCAGAGCCACCTGTAAGACCAGCTTTCTGATATTAGAATAAATCACGAAGTCCAAGCCTGTTGCCTCTAGGGCAGATTATTCATGCTTCGTAGACACTCATTTTGAGCCATATATGGTTTTATAAAGACTTAGGTTCAAGGTAACTTCTTTTGTTTTGTTTTGTTTGTTTTTTGAGACAGGGTTTCTCTGTAGCTTTGGAGCCTATCCTGGCACTCGCTCTGGAGACCAGGCTGGCCTCGAACTCACAGAGATCCGCCTGCCTCTGCCTCCTGAGTGCTGGGATTAAAGGCATGCTCCACCAACACCCCGCAGTAACTTTTTTTTTTTTAATCGGGAAATTTCATTTAAAAAGGAAGATTTCAGGCTTTGGGGGAAATGAATAAATTTGGAACCCCAAATGAATATCATCCGCAAGATGAGTAGTTAGTCAGAGCTTCTCCAGTTTATGGCGCGCCCTAGCACTCCCAATCTCCCTCCCACCCTGCACTGAGACTGAGTGGCCAGTCATGTGTCTTCCGGCATGCCTGGTGCTGCTTACCTAACAATGCATTCATTACCCAATCACAACAACAAAACAAAAGGCCTAATGTCCATTTATAAGTGGACATTCAGCTCGCTTCACTCATTGAGACAACTGGAGGCGTTTGAGTCCTTGTGCCCACCATAATGGCATTTTCAGGAAAAGCCATGGTCTCTCGGTTTCCCAATTGAAGGGCATTCTTACAGGAGAGCTACAGTTCAGAACCTGAATGGCATTTCACACACTCCACAGTGCTTCCAAACTCCTTTCTTAATGCATTTAACCTGGCTGACCTTTCAGAAGTAGAAGCTTCTAGCTGGAACTGTCAACCCTTAGCCTGATTCTGTCCCTGGAACAGGATCCCCAAATACTCTCTGCTGGCCTTTGGGGAACGTATGCTGGAGAGGGAACACTAACTGTTTTGGATGCAAGGCATGAAGTAATAAGGAGACCAATAAATGCGTGAAGAACTGTTTACAGGTACATTAACGTCACAGAAAGAAGAATGCTATCTGCAATCCTAGCGCCAGGCTGTTCAGGATCTCACCATCCTCACCCATTTCTCAGCCTCAGTGGTACACTATTGCAGTTGGTAGCAGCCAAGTTTATGAGGTGACAGCCACCATCAGTGATGACGTAGGGACAGAACTGGAACCTCGGATAGCCTACATGACTAAGTCCAAATAAGCTCCATCGAGTCTTTGCAGACTGAAAACATACAGCCCCCTTCTTTGTTTTTTTTCAAAGGCTTGATTTCTGCATCCTCTCGGGAAACAGCAACAGGCAGCCCCCTCCCTGTCTCTCATTAGTCTAGAAAGTGCTTCGCTAGATAATAGCAATTTCTTCTGACTAGCTCTGGTAGCAGCCTTTAAAGCCACTTCATCTTTTTCGGGACATACTTCTTACCTGTCACTTCTGGTTTGTGTTCAGGCAGAACTCAGTCGGCATTCTGGCTCCACTTATCCGTTCTTAGCCAAATGACTTAAACTATCTGAGTTTTTAAAGTCAGTTTCATAAGGCTGTGAGGGTCAAAATTTATCAGCTATAGTATTTAGCATCCTTCTGATCTAGGCCTTTACCTCATTCCCAGCATCCTTGAGTGGTTAGATTTTTTTTTTTTTAAATTAAACATAGAGTGGTTCTTCTCCTTGCTGCATACATTCTGGAAGCATTCAAATGGAACGTTAAACTTTTTGATCCTAACTTGCCCTTCCTCAGCTGGCATTTTATTTCCTTGACAGCAGTTTTAAATAAAAGCAACAAGCAGCGGAATGTCTGGGGCAGATTTCAGACACAGGAGATAAAGTCGTGTGTCTAAACTTGCACTGTATCAGCCGATATCTCACCCTGATCTCCACAGACCACATTCCTCTGGTTTATCCTCACTCCATCGCTTCCATTTCCCCACTGATAAGGGAACAAGCTCTATTCCAGCCAGATCCTGGATCATGGAATGAATTCCTTCCCCCTTTCCAGTGGGTGTCGTTTGTCACCTGGAATAAGGGCTTCAATTGTGAGAAGAAAGCCTTTAATATTGATAGACAACTCCTGGCTATCCACACCAATTTTTTTCCTTGTGCCTGAGCCTATAGCCCAGGTAGCCAGGTGTCAGAGGTAACATTCCTCTGGGAGGAATCAATACCTTCCCTGGTGACCTTTTGTCGGTATCTTGTGACTTTCATTATTTATCTCTGTATACGGAGGAAGGTGAGATTTTTAAGCTTACGGGAGGGGGTGAAAGCCAGTCTGATGCCATTTGGTGTCCAAAAAGTAGACTGAGCACCGACCTTGTTAGTTTTAATTCCCGTCATCCCCAACCCAGAGGACCCTCTGCTGGGGCTAGATGGGTTTCTAGACCCGACTCACACTTTCAGTGGTTTTTTAAAAATATGAGTGATAAAGCTAATATCCAAGTTACACCTCTCTTTTCTCTGCCTTCCCAGCCATACACATTGCAAAACAATCCAGCATGGTTAATACCTTCAGAGCTGACTCTGTGATTTACCACCCACTGGTTCTATGTTATCACGGCCTCATCATTTTTATACATGCATATCATCCACTAACCACCTAATTTAGTTTTGCCTGCCTTTGAATTTTGTAGGAATAGAATGATTTAAGCTTTTCCTTTGGGGACTGCTTACTTATCTCCATATTCTGTTTGTGACATTCGCCAACATTAATAGAAAGGCAAAATTAGTGAGTGTGCTCCGCTGTCTAGTAATCCGTTGCACTACTTTACTATACTGCTAGTGTTTATTCTACAATTGGAAGACATTTGTTTCTCCATAGTCACTTTGCTGCACTTATCCTGGCCTGTGAGACAGCCTATTCTGTTCTTTTCGAATACTCACCTGTAATGTGAGCTTTCTAGCCTGGCTGGTCCCGCTGCCCTTCTCTGCCCCAAAGAAACACACAGATGCTATATATTAGTTACAAAGCTGTTGGCCACTGGCTAAGGCTTCTTATTGGCTAGCTCTGTCTAAATTATTAATCCATTTCTAATAATCTAAGTATTTCCACGTGGTCTCTTACCAGAGAAAGGGTCTGGACCTGTCACTCCGCTTGCTCCCTACATGGTGACTGACTCTGCCTACCTTTCCCAGAATCCTCCACCTCTCTTAGTTCCACCTATCTTTCTTCCCTATTGGCCAACAGTGCTTTATTCATCAACCAATAAGAGAAACATATATACAGAAGGACATCCCCCATCAGTCACCATTATCCTTCTCAATTCTTGCCATTCTTTGAAATACTAATGTTTATCTTAATTAATCAATGAGGTGCTTTAAATAATTAGGGTTAGGAATTTCAAACCAATACGACCCAGTAAGTATAATATATAACAGGAATTTAAACCCAATACTACCCAGTATAATATTAAGTATAGCTCACAGATCTTTTCTTGGATCAACAATGTTGGACCCAAGATAGTTTTCAATTAGCCTTGCTAATGTATGGTTGGCGATAATAGTATTAATTCCTGACATTGCACACTGCTTTGGGATTCTAGAAGTATGAATGCATTTACTCCCACAGCAACACCATGAAATAGACAATTCTATATTTACCTTAATTTTACAGATTAGACAACTGTGGCCACTGGAATTATGGAATATGCCCAAACTCACCTACCTTGTGTATATTAAAGCAGAACAGATTTAAAGAAAAATAACTTAAATATAGAGTCAGCCTCATTATTCAAAGTGGCATCTGGCTATCCTTTCTGGTTACATCACTGCAAAGTCATCTGTAAACTAAAAAGTGTGGAGTGACCCTGGAAAAGCTCCCCTGGGAATCAGCCAGGGAGGAACTTTAACGTTACTAAGGAAAAAGAAAAGCTGCGCTGTAGGTAGAACTCAGTAGAGCTCTTAGCTAGCATACACGAGACCCTACATTTTTATACCTGGTGCTATCCTTACAAAGGAAAACCACGTTTTTATTTTTTTATTATTTTATTTATCTATTTATTTTTGTTTTAACAAACTTTGTATGTCACTGCCTTCAGTGTACAACTCAATGAATTAACCAAAGAGCAGAGTTGTCTTAACGCTGGTATAAACAAAGTGGGAGATGGTCCTATCAGCCCCTCAGAGCTGTGCTGGGTTACCACTTTGGGTACCACATCCCACACACAACCTGGTTTCTAGTCTTCTGTCCTCAAATCTTTATGTTCTGTTTTTTTCCAGAATACAAAGTATTCTGGAATCAATTGTACATTTTGAGCCTGACTTCTTTCATTTACTAAAAAGAATCAGAAGTTAATTCATAATACCTATCAGTCATTCGCTAGTTTTTATTAGTGAATGACACTCCACTGTGAGGCCACTCTGGTTTTTTTATTCCAGGTGTGTGGCACTTGGATTATGTGCAGTTCTTTGCCACTAGGAAAAAAGCTATGACATAGTCTCATGCAGATTTGTTTTGGGATTCTTCATTTCTTTTTTAGAAGGGTAGTAGGTGGGTCTTTCTGTTCTGTCCAAACACTAAGAAAAACAACTTAAGTCATTTACTTAAGGCCATGGTTTCAGGGGAAATGGTGGAATATGGTTCAATATGTTGAAATCACGGCTTCTAGCCGTGTACAGTTTTGTCGGTTGTGGTGGCACACACCAGTAGGATTTGCTGAAGGAGGCAGAGGTAGGAGGATCATGAATTCGAGGCCAGATTGGGCTACACATTTGCTGGGCTGTGGTGGCTCAAACCTTTAAGCCCAGCACTCAGGAGGCAGAGGCAGGCGGATCTCTGTGAGTTTGAGACCAACCTGGTCTACAAGGGCGAGTTCCAGGACAGCCTCCAAAGTACCAGAGAAACCCTGCCTCGAACACCTCCCCCCACAAAAAAAAATAGTTGAAGTCACGTAGTCATAAAAGAAAGAGTAAGAAGGAAGGAGGAAAGAAAAACAGGAAAGAAGCAAGGATTGCTTTCTTCTTGTAAGTCTAGAAGTTTAAACCAGCCATGGTGTATATCACAGTGAATCTCATTCCTTGGGGTTGTGGGGGTGTGTATGTGGGCAAAAAGGTCACATCCTCATGGCCATCCCCTCAGGTACATAGTGAGTTCAAGGCCAGCTGTGGCTACATGAAATCTAGTCTCAAAAAGTCCTAAGACAAAACCAACATATGTTTTTATTTCTTAGTTAATGCCTACATATGGTATGGGATGTGGGGTTGCAATGCAACCATATGCTAAACTTTATATGTAACTGCTAAATTGTTTCCCAACCAACATTAAGCTCCCTCACCAGCCACAAATAAGAGTTCCAGCTGCACCACTGTTTTCTTTGCTTTCTTTTCTATTAAATTTCCTTTAATTAAATGCTTTATAGGAGTTGTCTTTGTCATGGTGTTTTTGCACGGCAAGAGGACACTAAGACAAAAGCCAACACCACAAATTGTCCACTGACCTCCCCGTGTGCAACATCACATTCACATAATAATAATAGCAATAATAAGAACAGTTACTATTATTATTATTATAAATTTTGAGTGGGGTCTGTGCCTTATTTTGACATTTGGGTTAATTATGGTCTGAATCTAAGGTCTTTGTCAAAGGCGACACTCCCAATATTTTCTTGAAGGCTAAAGCTTTTGTTTTGTTTACTAACAGTGTTATTTGCACAGTGAAAATATTTAATATTGATGAATTTTAACCTGCAAATCTGCTCATTTAACAGGAGTGTGTGTGTGTGTGTGTGTGTGTGTGTGTGTGTGTAGTCTAAGCAATTCTGCGCTAACTTTTGGACACAAGGTTTTTCTCATGTTCCAAAACTTTTACACTATGTATCTCCTTGATACATAGTGTAGATGGAGTACCAGACATCTGTGTAGCCATGGAGATAAGCCCAGTCAACCCTGGGGACCAACGAGATGACAGATTTTACAGACAAATCACCTTCATATAGGTTTTTCAGAAGATACGACTTACAGCACACAAAATTCCTCAGTATCAGCTGGAGGCAGCAAACTTGAAATAAGATTTAGGTTTGAATAAGTCTCTTATGGTTTGTTTAACTCAAAAACATCTCTTCATCTACAATATCATATTTCTGTGCTAATAAAATTATTTTGTTCAAACTTTGGCTGTTTGGGAAACTCATAGCTATTTTAATTGAGTAAAATAGTACATTTTTCACATTGTCCAAACACAACTTTATAAATCTCTATTTACATTTGAAATAGTTAACAGATATTTCTCAATCACATACTAAATGGTCTATTAATTCCTTAAATGAAGAAAGTTACTGTGGTTCATAAAACTTTGGGTATTACTGAAGATATCAATCTTTTTTCCAGATGTCCTTTAATATTGATGATGGAATCATATACTCACACTCTCTTGAGAATAACAAAATAGGGCTCAATAAATGATTCAAGTATCTACACTATTAAAATTCATTTGCCCGTTGACCTAAAGTACTCTAAATGCCAAGATAAATGAACTGGAAAATGCCCAATGTTCATCCTCTTTACAGAGGTTCCAAGACTTATGATGAAGTTATTTCTGTAAGTCTAGGACAGACATCAGATCTTTCTATAATATTGAATGCTATGCCATCACTGTACTGAATTTTAAAAGATTAATTTGTATTTTAAGCTATGGCTGTAATTATCCAACTTGACTTAATGAAGATGATGATATATAAAATGTTCAGATATGATTGTTAAACTACCTTTTGCCTCCATGTTTTTCACAAACAGAAAATTACCACAATCTCATCTAAAATCAGATTCATTGTCTTATCATCTTACGGCCTTTTAAAAATCTGCAAAGCAACCATATACTACCCTTTTAAGACCCTTCCTCTAACGTACTCCCTAGAATTAAGGAACCCAACCTGGGTTCTCTCTCTGCCTAATGTTGGCACAAACAGATCATACGGAGGTATTTTCTCAGTTGAAGTTCCCTCCTTTTAGATGGCACTAGCTTGTGTCAAGCTGACATAAAACTAGCCACCACAATCAGAAACGTGACAGAAGTGCCTCATTCTGGTAGACACATAAGAGTTCCAGTTAAGGAAATATTAGCTAGTTTACTTTATTTGATTTAAAATGGGGTTTCTCTGTAGCTTGGGAGCCTGTCCTGGAACTCGCTCTGAGATAAGGCTGGCCTTGAACTCACAGAGATCTGCCTGCCTCTGCTTCCTGACCACTGGAATTAAAGGCGTGCACTACCGCCACCCAGCTTAGCCAGTTTAGTCTACACAAGCCATAAATAAGGATCACATCAGACTCCCATTTCTAAAAGGAAATCTGTAACTAACAGTGAGAACAAGGAAAACAATGAGGATGCTTTGCTTTGGGCTCTGAAGGCGGTCCTTAAGGAAGAACGAAGTCCTACTTTGTGTGTATGGATCAAGATGGTAGGGTCGCCTCTTATCCCTCTAGAACCACAAGCCAGAAATAGCCTCTCCTTCTTTAAATTGCCTTGGCCATGGTGTTTTATCACACCAATAAAAAACAACTAAGAGAGAAGTTGGTACCAGAAAGTGTGACAGACCTAACCCTGTGAGGTTTTTGAAGAATGTAGGTGGCTTTGGAACTTTGGACTAGTGAAGCAGCCCCAGACAATTAAAATGCATTAATATGATTGCCATTTGCTTAAGTCAATCATATCTAAAGTGACCTAACTTCCTTAAATACTCCCCTCAACAAGGCTTAAAAGAAGCCCCCACGTACTACTCAGGGTTGTAGCCACCTTGCCTTTATGTAGGAGGTCAGCCATAGCATCCAAGAATAAAAAATAGACTTTTGGCTTTTGCATTGGATTTAGTATCTTGGTGGTCTCTGGGGGTCCTGACTCTGGGCACAATACAATATATGGCCTCCATGAGTGACAGAATCAACAGTGATGAGAAATTCAGATTTCTGTGGGGATGGGATGAAAGGTAAACTAAAAAGATTTTCTTTGGCTTAACCATTCAGGACTGTTAAGTAAAACAAAATCAACATGTAAAGGTTATACTAAATAATTTTACATTACTGAATGGTAAACATAACTAACTACACTTGGAAGACTATGTAACATTTCTAATCTTTCCTTCTACCTATCTCAAATTTCTAGGAAAGATAAAAATGTGAGATTAAAAAAACCTTTTTTTTGTAACAAAGGCAAAATTTTAACTTTAATAACTTTAGAAAAGCCCACAGTTGCCTCAAATTAATACACAATTTAAAACCAGGGAATGACTTTACTGATTCCTTAAGTTCACATAGGAACCACTCACTTTGAAGTGTATCTTACTATGCCATGCTCCTTCCAGGAGATGGAGACTGGCTGGTGCCATTGCCATGTCCACTCTTTCTTCCTGTTGATACACACCTGAATTAAGGCTATAGCCTATTGCCAAGTTTTGCAGACCCAAAAGCTCATCTGTGGATGGAGCCATTTAAACTTACTTTAAAGACTCATCACAATGGGGTTGCATATTTTTAGAAATGATTTTTCATTTAATACAAAGAAAAATGTTGGCCATTCCCTTGTGTTTATAATAACATTCCAATTTAATCTTCAGTTTAAAAATTCTTTAATTATTACACAACAGCACATTCTGGGTTGCACAACACTCATATTTCTGATACAAAAATATAGTTTTCTACCAGTCTGGGCAGGGGGTCAAGAATCATGAATTCACATTCTTATAGTAATGAATATATGTGTTTGTGGGGGTGGAGTAGGGTGACTTTATTTTATTGTATTTTTTCAGAGCGGGTCTTCTGTAGCAAAGGTTGAACTAGAACTTGCTATAATGTAGCCCAGGCTGCCTTGAATTCCCACTCCCCCGATGATACACAGCAATTAATCACACCACTCCAGTAATGATAAAGGGTTAGAGCTACTGTTCTTAAGTTTTAGCCTGTCATTGATGGGAACCAGTAAACAGGACAGGAAGGAAAAAAAACTAACACAAAACATTGGATTTTTACCACCTTATTACTCAAATATTTTTCTGGTAACAGTAACAGAACTGGTAAGGAACGTGACATTGTATAGGCATTTGAATCTGTTGCAAAAGCTTATTCTTCCTAGTCAGAATATCTTTATTTGCAGATGATACAATAGTATACTTAAGTGACCCTAAAAATTCCATGGGGAATTTGTAGCTGGATACAAAATTAACTCACAAAAATAAGGAGCCTTTCTATATACTGATGACAAATGGACTGAGAAAGAAATCAGGGAAACAATACTTCTCATGATAGCCTCAAATAACAATAAATATGTTGAGGTAACCCAAAACAAGCAAGTTGAAGAGTTGTACCATAAAAACTTCAAGTCTTTGAAGAAAGAAATTGAAGAAGATATCAGAAGATAGAAATATCTCCCATGCTCATGGATCAGTAAGATCAACAAAGTAAAAATGGCCAGATTCAATACAATCCCCTTCAAAATCCAACACAATTCTCTCCAGATCTTGAAAAAACAATTGTAACCTTCATATGGAAATACACAAAATCCAGGAGAGCTAAAACAATTCTGAATAATAAAGAGCTGAGACAAGTATCACTATCCCCAACGTTACGTTGTACTTTAAAAGCTATAGCAATTAAAAAAAAAAAGCGTCATAGTGACAGAAATACAGACAGCACAATCAAGGGACTTGAACTGAAAAATCAGGCATGAACCTACCTATGAATATCTGTGATGGACAACCTTCTGTGTATATGTTTATCTTATTGGTTGTTGAATAAAGAACTGTTGGCCAATAGGAGAGCTAGTTAGGTGGGACTAGGAGTAGAGGAGAATTCTGGGAAATGTAGGAAAGAAGTCTGGTGATCCAGATAGGAAGTGACATAGCGGGCAGATTCAGAATATAAGCAAGGACAAGGAGGAAGTCGTTCTCTTTCTCTTCCTCATCCTCCTGCTCTCTTCTCTACGGAGCTGTCATGTGATCCTGGGAAGAGGGCACCAGCGGAAGGCGTCCTTGGTAAGTCTTATAAAATATATAGATTTATGATAAGAATGAGCTAGCACATAAGAAATCCTAGTCAATTGGCCAGCATCACTGTAAACTAATATAAGACTCTGTGTTATTCTGGGTGCCCACGTGGCAGTGGGGCTCGGGCGGATGGAGTAAAGATTTATCGTAACATATCTGACTTTTGATAAAGAAGCCAGAAATACACACTTGAAAAACGACAGCATCTTCAACAAATGGTGTTTGTCAAGCTGGGTAGCTGCGAGTAGAAAAACACAAATAGATCCATACTTAACATCCTGCACAAAACTTACCTCCATATGGGTCAAACATCTCAACATAAAACCAGCTACACCGAACCTAATATAAAAGAAAGTGGGAAATAGCCTTGAACTCATTGGCACAGGAAGAAACTTCCTAAACAGAATACTTGGAAACACAGGCACCAAGAACAATGTTTTTGCATAGCAAAGGACACTGTCATTTGGACAAAGTGGCAGCCTACAGGAGTTCTTTATACCAACTTAACTAATAGAGGCCTAATGCCCAAAATATATAAAGAACTCAAAAACTAGATATCAAGAAAACAAGTAACCAATGAAGAATGGGCTACGGGTCTAAACAGAGAAACAAATGGTTGAGAAACACTTAATGAAATGCTCAATATCCTTAGCCACCAGGAACACAGAAATCAAAACTACTTTGAAGTTTTATCTCTGTGAGATTGGCTAAGATAATAAAACAAGTGACAGCGCACGCTGGTGAGGGTGTGGAATAAGAGGAACACTCACACACTGCTGGTGGGAGTGCAAACTTTTACATCCACTATGGAAATCAGTGTGGCAGTTCTTTAGGAAGAGGGAAATTGATCTACCTCAAGATCCAGCTATACTGCACGTAGGCATATAGCCAAAGGATGGTTCATCTTACCACAGAGACACTTACTCAACCATGTTCATTTCTGCTCTATAGCCAGGAACTAGAAGCAACCTATGTCTCGCAACCAAAGAATAAAGAAAATGTGGTACACTTATACGATGAAATATTCATCTGCTGTTAAAAACAATGAATCGTGGAAATTTGTAGGTAAATGGATGGAACTAGGAAAATATCAACCTGAGTGAGTTACTCCAGACTCAGACAGACAAACGTGGTATGTGTTTCCCCCCTCTATAGGTGGTGGGACCTGGCTGAGTGAAGCTGACAAATGAAACAGACTAAAGTATCATGCAATAGTCAACTTTATTCAGAGCATCAGATAGTTTATACTCTAAAGGTGAAGAGGCGTCACACTGAGTGAAGTGTACAGCCACGAGGCAAGCTGAAAGTGGCAGGTAAGCCACATGAGGCAGAAATGTTTTTCCATAGAGGAACAGAAACAAGTAACAATAGCCACTTGTAACCAATAATCTGAAGTCAACACACTATCCTATAGACCAGGGAGGAACATGAAAACACATTCCTGGAACTCTCTGTTTTGAAGACAATGAGGATATAAAAGTCTTATCTTATTTTCTTGGAATATTTTCACAAGCATTCAGAAGTCCCCTCACATGACTGCATTCTGGGACTGTGTTCTAACTGTCATGTGATTCACTTACACGTGAATATAAGCTATTAAATCAATGATGAATTCGCCACAATCCATAGAACCACAGAGCTTAGGGATCGAGCAACTAGGTGGACAGATAGATCTCCCTAGGAAAGGCAAATAGATGAGTTAGGAATGGGTGGGGAGGTTGGAATTAGAGGCCCAAGTGGGACACAGAAAGAAAGGGGGGAACAAGAGAGAGAATAGGGAAGAGACAGTTAAAATTAAGGTTGATTTGAGGAACACAGTATGGAAACTAAATACAGTAGCACCTTCCTAAAATAAATACTTATTGAAGGCAATCTAATTGAAATCACCAACTGATAGGGGGGAAAAGGTCATCTCTTTTCACCAATTGAACCTTCCAGTCTCAGGAGTGGGTTGCATCTAATTGAGTTTGACAGCCAAAGGAGTCCCATGGAAAACCCCAATCAACCCAGGCTGCTGCTAACACCATAGATTGCTCTCCACAAAAATGATAGCAAGGGCCTATTGCTGAAGACAACACCTACACAACTAATGAATGTGGAGTTGAGCTGGTGCCTACATAGAGCCTTCACCCCTATGCTCTATTGTCTTTTGTACAGGATGGTACTCAGCATGCTACCAAGAGAGAAATGTATACACAAACAGTTGGATCAACAACGGTGTCCTGCATAGAAAACGGGAGCAACCAATCAACATCTGAGTTAAGGCCCCCCTTCATGACATGAAACCCACATGCAACCTGCTTGGGGGACGAGAACCTGAGAATAGACAGCCCAGGGACCTAGAGTGAAACTAAATACTACTTTTCTGCTAAAGGTATGCAGCAATAAAATGGCTAATGGCTTTCTGCTCTCTCATAGATCTCTGCCTCGCTCAACCATTATCAGTGAAGCTTCCCCTGTAGGACATGAAAACAAATAGAGCCACAGCCAGACATTATGCAAAATGAGAGACCTTGGAACACTCAGCACTAACTGGGATGTTTCCAACAAATCCCTCCCCTCAAGGTGCAGGGAGCCCCATGGCAGAGGTGCAAAGAGAGTAAGAGCCAGAGGGGAGAGAGGACACCAGGAAAGCAAGGCCCTCTAAACACACATCATCAAAGCTCAAGTTAACTCAGAGACGGAGGCAGCACGCACAGAGCCTACAAGTGTGGGCATCAGGCTCTTTGCATATGTTATGGCTTCCAGTTTAGTGTTTCCAAGAGGGTTCTGAGTGTGGGAATGAGTGAGTCTGTTTATTGTGCCTTCTCATGGATGGGCTCTTTTCCTTCTCTTTGCTTGTTTTTTTTTTTTCTTAAAGTTTTTATTTATTTATCATGTATACAACCTTCTGCTTCCATGTATATCTGCACACCAGAAGAGAGCACCAGATCTCGTAACGGATGGTTGTGAGCCACCATGTGGTTGCTAGGAATTGAACTCAGGACCTCTGGAAGAGTAGCCAGTGCTCTTAACCTCTGAGCCATCTCTCCAGCCCCTCTCTTTGCTTGTTTTGTCCAATTTCAATGTGTTAGTTTTTACTTTATCTTGTTTTCTTTTATTGTGATCCCTTAGGAGCCTGTTTATCTTCTAAATGAAGAGACAGAGAGGGAGGGGACTCAGATAGGATAGGGAAGAACTGGGAGTAGAGGGACCACAGGAAACGATGTTAGAACCTATGATGTAAGAAAAAAATCTATTTTCAATGAAAGGAAAAAGTTTATCTTTCTGAATTCTAAGTTCCTATTATTCACTACTAGTAACAATCAACGTGCATAACAGTAGTCTTCAAAGAACTGCGGCCAGCTGGGCGTTGGTGGTGCACGCCTTTAATCCCAGCTCTCAGGAGGGAGAGGCAGGTGGATCACTGTGAGTTCAAGGCCAGCCTAGTCTCCAGAGTGACTGCCAGGATAGGCTCCAAAGCTACAGAGAAACCCTGTCTCGAAAAACCAAAAAAAAAAAAAGGACTGCGGCCAGTAAGTGATGAACATTTTCTTAGGTGATATCATCTACCTAGGCAGGAGGCATATGGTTGTACAGAACTACAGATTTCTCATTCAACATTATTCACACTCTACGCCCCTGATGTGTTAAGTGACTCACTAACAGAGAGGGACTTGTTTTCCTTATGTTAAAATGAGTTCCAATACTGGAGATGGTAGGATGGTCCACAGGTCTGCCACAAGTATAACCTGAGTTTGATCCTTGGGACTACATGGAACAAAAAGACTACAACTCCCACAAGTCGTCCTATGACCACATTCTTGTACACCTGCACACTCATCCACATAAAAAATGTAAATAAATAATTCCAATACTGCCAGGCATGGTGACTCATGTCTGTGACCCCAGCATTTACGATGATGAGGCAAAAGGACTGACCACCAACCATCCAAGGTCAGCCTGGATACAGAATTCCAGGGCAGCACAGGCTTTGCAGTAAGGCACTGCCTTTAAATGGAAAAAAACAAAACAAAACAAAACAAAAAAACCTAAACCAAACCAAAAAAAACATCCCTCTGAAAGTCCCAATATGGAGGTGCTGCTCTAATTAGAAGGGCATGGACACACCTGCCATTCTAGTTACTAGAGTGGCTGTGGTCAGAAGATTACAAGTTTATGGCCAATCTGAGTTACAAGGCCAGTCAGAGGCACATGGGCAACCTAGCATGCATCAGGCAATGGTTTCAATCTTGAGCATTCTAAGGACACCCCCCTCCCAATAAACACACACATACCTCTACTATTCCACCCACCCACCCACCCACCCACCCATCCATCCACCTACCCTTCCATCCACCCGCACAAGTGACACCAATGTGCTGACCTCTAAAAACACAGATAAAGACTGGTTATTAAATGGCTTGTGCTTTCTGCTTTCTTGTTTTAAAAGTAGTGATTTCAAGCTGATTTATCTGGACTCTTTTCAGGTCTCCAACAACAAGCACTTAGGAATAGCTGGCAAAGATGCAAAGTGCAAGCCCGTGGTGGAGAACGAAAAAGGCCCGACTGGTTTATGCAGTTACTTGGTAGGGCAACTGAACAAAGCCACAGCTAAGCAGGTAGCTGCTGCTTTTCTGTGGATCACTTATCACTGAAGCCAAAGGAGGACCTGCATGTTTCAGGAGACTAAACCACAGAACAGCAGTTTTTCTGTCAGATGACTGCTTCTATGTTCCCCAACAACACCTGCTTATGGTGAATAAGAAAACACCCACCAAGTGTCTATGAGTCAACAGGGCAATTGATGTAGAAGTGACACTTAAAAATGTCCCCAATAAATGCACCTCGTTATTTTATTCCTGCAGAACTTCCAGTTTGTAAATCCTGTTGTGATCCTATTATTCCTTATGTCATTTTACCCAATGGCCACATCTATGGCCTTCAATCTCTTCTAGCACTAATCCACATCTCAGAAGTCTACCTTTAGGGAGACACACACACACACACACAGAGAGCTTATTTACCTGGAATGATACCGAAAAGTGGCCAAGCTGCTGTCTGTTCAAAATGTCATCTTCAAAGAATATTACCTCCATCTCTTCATTACAAAAAGATAATGAATCAATCCTGGCATTCCCCCCCTCCCCCCCTCCCCCCAACTCATGAGAATAAATGGAAGGCAGTACAAGAGTCAGTTTTAGAACCAAAATAGGAAATGCATTAATGCTCTTTTGTGCAGATTCTAACAACCAAACAGTTTAACAAATTCAGAAGATGACAAATAGGCAGAACAGAAGAGTGTTTGTGCTCCTTCTCCAGGAAGTTAGTTTTCTGGGGGATCCTTGATCTCACAATTCAAAATGCATCAGAGTAAATTATGCTTAGGAAACAGTTTGACGGTAAGATGTTCTTAAAAGTAATTTTGGTCTCACTGGAAGCTTTAAACAGTTCATTCGGACAGTCTGGCCCTGGCCCCGACTACTTGCTTACTGCTGGTCTTTCCAGGTCAGCTTTACGACTGGCCTGTACTGGTGACTCGATGTGGCTCTCAATGGCTCCCTGTTACTTCCTCTGAGTTTCTTCTCTCAGATCCTTCTGGATATTATTCTTTAACAATTTCAATGATGCCAGACATTAGTGATTCCCAGTAAAAAAGGTACAATGCAAACCAATCAGTGTTATTCTGGAACACCAACCAACAGGAACCAAGAGGGTTACTCCCCAGGGGCCTGTCTCTTCAAAGCAAGCAGGGAAGATCTCGCAAGGTGGCAGCACCCTTTCTGTTCACACATCTACCAGCTGGGAAGCACTACATTGAGCATGCTTGGGGATCAGTAGGAGGCCAAGAA
This sequence comes from Cricetulus griseus, assembly GCF_003668045.3. Classification (NCBI taxonomy): domain Eukaryota; kingdom Metazoa; phylum Chordata; class Mammalia; order Rodentia; family Cricetidae; genus Cricetulus; species Cricetulus griseus. The sequence goes on along the minus strand of NC_048603.1, from coordinate 9,491,013 downwards.
AAACCAGGTATATCCACATACCATCAATCTGGAACCTCAGTAGCTGTGTACACCACCTAGCTCTTTCACTGACACTGGAAGGCTAAGAAACTAACTTTGAAGACCTTCCCACTGTAATTTCCACCATTACCAAGAAAAAGACTAAAAAAGTTAAAAATTTTTATAAAGTATAATGCCAAAAAAAAAACCAAGTCTTCACCCCTGTCCCCCACCCCAACGAAAACAAAACTACAATAAAAAAAACAATAAAACCCACAATAACATCTAAATGATGCCTTCAAATTACTTAGAAGCAGGGCTCTAAGGATATATATTTGACTTTGTAGGCTGGGGGCTGGAGTTTGTACCTTGCATATGCTCAGCAAGCACCTACTTGTCTAGAGCCCTAAGTCTTTTGAAAACCTAGAGGTTCTTTGGCACAGTTCAGGGCTGGCCCTGAGCTTCCTCTGAAGGTCATGCACCTCGAATCTTACTGCTTCAGCCTTCTGAGTATCTGAGATTAAAGCCCAACTATTTACTTACTTATGGGGATGCTTACTTCAGGAACTCAAAGACACAGCCATAGCACTGGATCACACAACAACAACAGGCTAAGTTTTCTGATTAGTACGCTTAGTTTTTAGCTTTAGACCTTCAAATCAACATTTTCCCCCCTTAGAGCCTTCTGAACATTATTCTTTGATTCAACAATTTACTGAAGCTGAATATACACCAGATATTAGGGATTCACAGGGAAAAAAAAAAAAGGGTTACCACTGAAACAAATCAGTGCTATCCTGGAACAAAACACTAGAAACAGCTTGACTGCAGGTACAATAATACATCAGACAGCCTGCAACAGTTTTGCCAGCAGGAAATCGTCCTTGACGTCAGAATTGAGGTCCAGAGAAAAGGTCAAATGCAAATTAGAAGTACAAGCATGGGTAGTGAGGCTGTAGAGGGTCAAAACTCATTCCCAGAGGCGCAGCACAACAACAGAGCAATGCTTCTGTTAGGCAAGTTAGTACCAATTCGCAGGGTCTCAGTTTAGGGACACAATGACTAGTATGTACTTAGGACACAAACAGAGGTAAGCAGGACAATTTAAAACGCTTTTCTTAATCAACGGCCATCAAACTATCGAGGCTTATGGCTGGCATAAAATGGCGCTTTGGGGACTACCCAGTCTTTGGTCTAGAAAAATAAACTGGGGAGTTACCCAAGCTACAATATTCACAGAAGTAACTGGTTATAGCTTGGACAAGGAAGGGAGCAGCGTATATTCAGCACACAACATACAAAGTTTAAACAGCACAGTGTCACATTCCATTTTTGTGAAGTTTTTAGAGACATAGACCAGATCAGAACTATTGAGATGACCTAATGTTAGTTCTGTACCTTAAGTAGGAGATACACAAATCTGCACATATTAAAAAGAATCACTTATGTATATTGTGCCCATAACAATACCCTGCTTTGTACTGTCCTACAGTACCCTGGGAAACTGGGTTTACACCCAGACCTCTCTGTACTGCTTTAGGCACTTCCTGGGAATATACACTTGTTTGAAATAAGGTTAACAAAGCACACTTTCACACAAGGAAATTCAAGCAAGATAAAAATCAATCACAGCCAATTTTATTCAAATTGTCCAAAATTTATAGCAAATGTCAATTGTTTCTAAAAATGTATGGCACCCTTTATATATAATGGTTACTGTGTCTTTAATTACTTTCTTTTTCTTCTTTTCTTTATAATTCTTTAGTAGAAGCCAGAATCTTGGGTTGCCCAGTTGGGAGCCTGAAATACACACACAGAGAAACCAACAAGATGAAATTAAATCTGAAAATGCTAACAGAGAAGGAAATAGTACAAATATGTTATCACTGGTGTAACTTTTGGCCATTGATGAAGCCCAACAACAATCAGTCACCAACATGGGAACAAAGTCAACAAATTCATTCTATGTCAACAGGACAAAGCAAACAAGAAAGAAAGAGATTATCACATAAAACACTTCCCAGGCTCCGTTCTACTGGACGTGGCTGGAAAATGCAATTGTAAGCTCACTCTAATTTAACCTAGCCATCCGGTCTCAGTTCAGCAGAATCCCTCAACACTCTGTTACCAACATTTTCTACCCTCAGTTGTATGCACTCAGAGTGTAAGAATTAAAGACACTCACAAGGCCACCCACTTTCCTTGAACTTAGTCTATAATTTCAGAAAAAAGATAAAACTGATGTGAAGTCAGCACAGAAAGCAGTATTCTCAACAGATCTATGGCTTCAGCATTGGAAAGAGAGCACATGCAAGCTATCACCTACAGGATCAAGATGATGTGCTGAGGGCCCCGGGAGGCAAGTTAACCAAATCACAGAAGAAGAGTAAAGAAAAACCCACTTAATCAGGAACATTGGTTTTTTTCCGTTTCTTTATCTAATGAGTTTAATACAGCTAAGACAAAATTTGTTTCAGTTTAGTAATTTCTTCAAGAAAATGTTCGTAAGCATAAAAGGAAATACAAAATGAGAGCTAACCAATACTGCTATGTTCCCAAAGTTCATGTAACAGTTGATGCATTATGCTAAATGCCAAAGAGAATGTAAAATGTTTGCTTCTTACCTCTGACCTACTGTTCTGATTAAGCTTCTTTTCGATATTCATGGCCAACATTTGGCTTCTAAAAGAAAGACTTTTTGTCTTTTCAATCACTTGCTGATAGGGTGAGACTGCATTGTTGCCCATAACCACATGACCCTAAAATGAAAGAGAAATTATTCTAGGAAAGTCAATGATGGGCACAAAGTGTCATGAAATCATGAGCACAGCACAATATCCCAAGCCTGCTGCACACTGCTATTCAGTGTACGGAGATGCTAACATTTACCCAGCAAGGAAACACAGGAGGCGGTGCCACCTTCAAAGATTGGTCACCCAACTATTTTTGGTGTGGCACATGACACCAGAAACAAGGTGGCACAGAACCATGTCAGAGCTACAGCCCTGGGCCTGGCACAGTTCTAGGCCTCCATCCTGGCTTTACTTTTGTATTTTGAGAAAGTATTATGTTAATTTGCCCAGGATGGCCTTGAACTTGCAATCTTCCTGCCTCAAAGCCCAAAGTAGGGGCGATTACAGGCCTGCTTCACCAGGCTCAGCCTAACACAGCTTCCTAGACAAGTGGTGTGTTGTTGGGCAAGCCTGTAATCCCAGCCTCATGCAGACAGTGATTCCAGGGCAGCCTCAGCTTCACAGTGAGACCCTGGTCTCAAACAAGGTATACAGAATAAAATTTCTAATTAAAACCTCCCAGGGTAATGAAAGCAGCCAGCAACTGTTACACAGCAGTACCGTAGCTACTGTAATACTCACTAGTTTCGAGTCAATCTTGGCGTCCAACCTTGCATTCCTAATCAAATTCACAATCCATCTTTCAGCTTCTTCTGGAGTCATATTCAGTTTATCTGCTAACATACTAATGAGAGACATCAAAGCTTAGATTTGTACAGTGTTTGACACACTGTGTACAGACTTCAGATACTTCTTACATACTTGACCATGAACTAAATACACCACTCCTGGATAGGCCTGTATATTATATATTCCCGTCCTAACTGGACTGCAAAGATCCTTGACAAAAAGGACCACATCCCCCATTAGAAAACTTGTGTTTTTTTACAACATGTTATACTTGCATGCTCTTAAACAGCTATCAAAGGAAGGGTTTTCTGAAACTGAATGATGAGATAAAGCACACCCACTGCAAGCAGCCAATGCTTGAGACTATTTGACGTTTGTGAGAAAACTCTGGGGGATTCCATTCTGCAAACAGCAGACACCACTGACAACAGGAGACACGATCAAACACCTCCAGCTGACAAAAACTACACGCACTTGTGATGACAGGGACATCCTGTGCTTGCACGCATGAGTATGCACACACTGTTAACTGCTCTTTGTCTTCACCTGGAAATACACTGTTCAGTATTTAATATAATCACTGATTTGCTGTAGAGAACTAAGTATTTTCAACAAGACTGGAAGGCAACTATGTTCCCCACTACACCACCAGCATAGCACTCCTCAAAACAATTGGTCCCGGAAGTATTACGGACAGAAACTCAGGATCTCAGGTGGAGATAAGGCTTCCACCCAAATGTAACCAATTCAATTAATCAAAATTCCTTTTAGGAAAGTGTATACAATCTATCACACCCTGTTTCATACGCTTAAATACAATGAATTAACAAAATTTTGTTCAAAATGTAAAAAATAAGTTAGTCTATCAATTAGCTGTCTACAACAAGAAAAGGTTTGATAAGTTCAATACATCTGAGCTATAATTCTACCCCGGTTTTTACTTTTTGAGCCAGGTCTTTTTCAGTTCAGCCACGGTTCTCTCTCTCTTCCAGCCCTAGGTCACAGCTTTACCCATTACAAGGCACTGTTTTCCAAAAGGGGGACACTCCCAAAATTTTTCTTTCCTGTGTCTCCAGTTAACCCGTTCTGTTTCCACTCATGTCAATTTCACCCCCTTTGTACTGAGTAACCAAGTATTTGAAGCTGTTACTTAAATAAAGAGCATGTCTTTAAAACACATGCAATTTCACTCAGCATAATGAGTCAATTTGCTTAAAACTGGATTGGCAGACAGTCAATCTTCTCTACACCCTTCTACTTTTTATTTTTGGGAGCAGAATTTTGGTGTTTAGCTCTGGCTGATCTCAAACTTTCAGTAAGCCCCCTGCACTGCCCACCCCACCCAAGGGCTGAGATTACTGGCACATGTCACAACATCTGCCCATAGTCTGCCGTTTAAAAGCAGAGAACCTAGTTTTCTGTCAGTAATTGTCTAGTTGACATTACTAAAATTTAAATTATAATAAAAACTATTTATAGTCTATGAAGTAAAATAAACTAAAACAGCTAATAACCATGGTTATTGGACTACTCTGTGTCACCTCTATCTAAATGGAAGTCCCTCAATTACTTTTTAAATTATAGCATCCAATCAAAAGTGCCTTACCTACTCCTCTCATCGTGAAAAGCACTATTCTCCAGCAGCCGTACTGAATGTGCCTCGCACACTCCCAACTCTAGGGTCTTTGCACAGGCTATCCCTTCACCACCCGTCCCTCTCTGAAGTTACTTGTCCCTTACATGGTTCTCAAACAGAAAAGGTTCTGGGAAATCTTCCAAAGGACATGGGCTTTGTGAGACACCTAGCTTAGTGTGCACCCGGGACGGAGTGCCATGCAGATCACAAAGGAGCCAACTAATACCTAACTGTCTGATTCCTCTTCTAGCCGTGTTTGATGCAGGCTCCATTACTAGGTTTCTAGTTATTACCCTAATAATCTGTATCTTGAGCCCTTAATCTACTTTACGTAGTTGTTTAGCCTTAAGACCCAACAAGCAGTTTATTTCCCAGCTCTTTTCAAAGCTCTCCATACAAAAAGCATAAGCATTGGAACTTAATCACCAAGTCACGGCCTCCTCCAATTTAACTACAATCTAAGTTTTCAGCTTCCCCTTATTCTCCCTCTTGAATACCATACGGCAGCTTTAGCAAACCGACTCTCTCCCTTCCCTCTCTCATTCAATCAACTATGAACTGGCTTTGACGCTTGTGACAAAGATCAACTCTGAACATTTAAGCTGAGGAGCTAGGGAGTAGGTAGTTAACCAATCCCCAAACACATCAACTACAATAATAATAATAATAATAATAATAATAATAATAATAATAATAATAACAACAACAACAATAACAACAATAATAATAATACCACCACCACCACCACCACCACCACCACCAAAACCCTAGTGATCCAACAGGATTTAACAACCTTAAACCAATTCCGGCCTGGACAGTTGACCTATGGAAACACCTGATTTCAGATTTTAAAAGACTGAAAATTACACTCTACACAGCAACTCTGAACTTTCTTTCAATTCACATTCTACCACGACTTAACTGGGTCTTTATTGATTCCACATTGATTATCCATCAAGTCATCAATACTGGGTCTTGAGTATGGCCTCATTTTCTTCTCTGGTCATTCTACTCATCTTAGCACTGATTTGGAGTCCAGCATTTCACTCGTGATATTAATACAACTCTTTCCCCCCCAAATTTTAGTTGACCAGCTCATTTTCCTTCAAATATTGTTGACTAAAGGGTTAAGATATGGGAACTTGTCTCTGGTCTGGTTTTCACTGAAGACTATAGCCAATACATCCAAAGAAAAGGCCTGTATAACTGTAAGAGTATGCTATGAGAACTAACTGAAGAAATCTGCTAAGAAACTATGGTTAACGGTCAGGGTAGGAAAACACAGACAGCTCAGAAACATTAACTGATGAATGTGACAACTGAAATATAGAACCTTATATTAAAGCCAACACTGAAAGAGTGGAATGGCCTTTGAAACTACCCATGGCAACAACTATTTCTCTCTACTATCAAAAAATGTGATTTGAAGTATAAATTCTTATGAGGTAATACAAACTTAAAGGGAAGGTTAAGATCTAATTTTACGTAATAAATGAAGTACACTGACTTCACAATGCTAAAATGCAAGGATAGTTGAAAATACCCAAATTAATCGCCCAAGGGAACCGTATCAGTGTATGAGCCAACATGTTTATCACATGATTTCACAATATTACTTCCATTCTCGTTTTTATCTACTGTTGGAAACTAGTCCAAGAATTATTTTACAAAAGCCTTAAATTTCAGACACACACACACACACACACACATCTAATGAACTATTAAACTGTACTAAATTAAACTCCACCATACTATTTTTTCATAATTTGTTAACTAGGTTTGTAAGATAATGCAAGTCTGCAGGAATACATACAATCTTAACATGCACTTACTTCTTAAAGACATGACTTCCATATGGACTTAGATCCATTTACTTACGAAGTATATTAATAGTGAGTGTTTTGAATCACAAGTATAGTTATTCAATAAACAATGAACTGGATAAAGTTATTGTATTCTGAAACTGAAATATGTCCTTTCGAAGGCAAACGAGGCTAGAGACACATACTTTCCCTATCCCAAGAGGGAGGGAGGGAAGGAAGTTATGAATGAAGCATGGAAGGAAGGAGAGACGGACGGACATGAACATATATTAGAGGTAGAAACAGGCCAGCATGAACCAGAGCATTCAATACTGTGGCATTCAGCAGAAAGGCTAGTTTCAGGCACAAAGAGTTTAGGGCTGACTGAAGCTTCATCTGAATCACTTCTCTAGACCTTCCCAGAGACTGTATGTGCTCATGGATTCTTCCTAGTCACTCTACCTTGTTCTTCAAGTGTCTATTGTGACAGCTGAGGTGACAATGGCTCCACAGGCTCACATACTTGGATGTTTGGTTCCTAGAAGGTAGACTCTTTAGGAAGGACTAGGAGGTCTTGCTGGCCTTGTCACAAGGAGTGGGCTTTGAGGTTTCAAAAGTCCCACACCAGTCCCAGCCTGGCTCTCTGCCTCCTGCCTATAGACAAGATGGAAGCTTCCAGCTACTGCTCAAGCACGATGCCCGCATGCCTGCCTGCACCACACTCCCCATCAGGATGGCCATGGACTCACCCTCTGAAGCTGTATGTAAGCAAGTCCCAACTAAATGCTTTCTTTTATAAATTTTCATAGTTATGGTGTGTCTACACAGCAATAGAAAAGCAAAAGTAAGGACACCTATCAACATACATACTTCTGAACCTGCCTGTGCACTTGGTATCTGCTTCCTCCTCCATACTCAAGTTCTCTGAGGAAAGTCACTCTCAACCCCTAGGGTCCAGCTAACACTTGCGATCTTTGAAAAGCTATATTGTTAGTTATGCTTTGACCCAGAAGGTGTTAGTTACATTTTCATTCAGAAGGTTTGGGTGAAGCAAGAAAAATCAATTCAACTGAAGCTGCTTTATACCTTCTTCTTGAGATGACTTCGATATGTAAGGGTTTTAAAATACCTCTAGATCAGAGAACACATTGCAAATTGTGTTCTGCGCATTGTTTAAAGACAAAGGCTAGTTCTGTTGATCATTTTCATGGATTCTGTCACTGGAGTCTGAATTAAGCGATCTAATGCATCTGTAAAATCCTAATATAAATACTTTACATTACTTTCAGCTGCTGCTATTCTGATCCAGTAAAATAGCTTTAAAAACATGAAAAGGTTCACTAAATTCAATATACTAAAGACAGTGGTCACCAGGTGTTGGTGGTGCATGCCTTTAATCCCAGCACTCGGGAGGCAGAGGCAGGCGGATCTCTGTGAGTTCGAGGCCAGCCTGGTCTCCAGATCGGGCGCCAGGATAGGCTCCAAAGCTACACAGAGAAACCCTGTCTCGAAAAACCAAAAAAAAAAAAAAAAAAAAAAAAAAAAGACACTGGTCTATCACTTAATTACTCAAAGGAGATGTATTTTGCATGGCTAAAAAATGATTCTGGCCTATCACCTCTAAAGAGATGTGACGGGATCTGAGTATTTGAGTTCTGACTATGATGTGAGACAGCCGACCCTCAAGGCAGAGCTGACAGCCCTGCCATCCATCTCATCTGCGTGTGGTGAACACAACTAAGGATTGTGCGATACATAATTAAAAACTGACATGGATCTCATGTTTACTCTTCAGCTCAACTAGTATTCTAAACAATTTATATAAAGATTATTTCTAAGAATATAAACTGTTCACAACAAACAATTCATAGTGAGAACGGTACAGTGTAGGCTTTCCAGCCTAAGCCGGATAACACAGGGTGATCTAGGCAGCAGCTGGATGATAGAAAACCATAAGGCTTCCAGTTAAGTACAAGGGGCGCACAGAGTAAAATTTCTAGCAGTCTTGGGGTTCCAAAGAAACGCCAGGAAAAATGTGTAACAAAACAGCATACACACGAGTGACAGAAGGCCAAACTGCTCCCGTGCAGACCTCTGAAAGCCCTGGTTCTACAACTAAAAATGCATGTCACGCTGCAAGTGCCCCAGGACGAACAATGAAGACATAAAACACATCCTCCACCACTACAGGAACGTCTACGTTCTTTGACACTCATCTACTGTAAAGACAAAACTTTTCTACAGCTGAGCAGTATTAGATTAACAGATTTTTCTAAGAGTTCTTGCAGCTCAAAACATTTAATATCTGAAAACATCATACCAACCTGAATATGCCTGAACTCATCTACTGTTTTGAAGAAAAATAATTCACATCTACATATTCCTTAAATTGCTCATTTTTTTGTACTTTTAATCTGCTAAGGCTGGCACAAAAAAAGTTTAAACAACCTCAAGTAAATGCAACACGAGGACTAGAGGACCCCAGGCCTTTGGAATGCCTCTAGAAATTTAGTTTAAGATTCTTTACAGTCTAGCAGAAAAGAAAAGTGATCCAAGAAAAAGTACAATGTGTATCAGACAAATGGGAAAACTCTGTGCACAGGTCAGTCAGTGGTCAGGGCTTGCCTAACAATTACAAGGTCCTAGTTGGATCCCAGCAGTAGAAAAAAGCAAGCCAAGCAACCCACATAAAACCATAAACATTCAGAGACAGTCCTAGTCTGTTATTACCACCAGGCTACACATGAACACAGTAAACTCAATTCTAAGAAACAAAATAATAAACTCAAATAGCAATTTGTAAATGTAAAGAGCTAGAATTATTACAAATTCCTTGTCCATGATACCTCAGAAGCAAAATACAAAGAAGCCTTATGACATAAAATGTTCGGAATACATACATTCACTACAAAGATTTGTACTAAATTTGCTATAAACAAAGGAGCAGTTAAAGCAGTTCTAGTCAAACATACGTGCAAACAAAACAAATCAATCCCAAACACAAGACAACAAACACAGCCTATGAGGGAATGGAGAAAACTATGAATGGATACCAAAATACTAAGCATTTCTGTCTCACAGAGAAGCCCAAACTACAAATCTTCAAAACAATATAGTTCAGGTATCTACTGTCAGTCAGTCCGTAAGTGATGGGCCTGCCTTTTTAATCATACATCAATTGTATACTAAGACTAGGAAGAAAACCAATTTTAAAAAGCATGTCTGCAAACTACAACAAAGTCCTAATCCCAGTAAGAAAGGCCCAGTGATCACACTATACTACCAACTCTACACAACCACTTCAAGGACATCCCACTAAAATTAGGCAAGTATGGATAGATCTCCTACCAAAAACAAATGGCATTAAGAAACAAAATTTGGTTTACACAAAATTCCTCAGAGGCAAACATTAAAAGTACTAAGTTCTTATGTTTTATATTTGACTTCATCTCTGGCCAAAGTGCACTCATAATTTTAAAAGCCTAATATATGAAATTAGTTTCTAATAGGTCATGTTCATTTCACAATTTTCCCAATTATTTTCTCACACAACAGAGAAACTTTCAACTAAAATTCACCACAAGCTTTCCATGTTTCAACATTTTAGGATGTCACAGGAGCTTACTATATGAGAATTCAAATATGTAATTAAATAAACAAACTTAATTAACAGAAATTATTACCAAATGTAGTGGTCTTACAACAAAATTTCCCATTTACTAAGGGCTAACTCATCTGACCTACTGCTGAAAACCATCTTAAATATCCCCTCATCTCGGTACACTAGTCACTCTTTAAAAAGGTAACTCAAAGTTTACACCTTCAACTTGTCACTTGCAGAAATCATATTCTACCACACAAAGACTAAAGAGTTCTCAAAATTCAAACATTAAAAATTTCACGTTAGTAGCAAATTTTCTTTTTCTTCTAAAAGCAAAGATAAATAAAAATGGAATGAACTGAAATTTTGTTACATGTAACATTATAATAAATGGCGATTTCCAGAGACTATAAAGGTAGATAATATATATCCAATCTGAGTATTCTTACTTAATGCTGATACACTGGTGGATACGACAAAAAGTTTCAAATATGAAGAGACGGGCATTTTCAATGAAGTCCTCAAGACAAGCCACCAAGAAGAAGTCATTCACAAGCACCTATATACATAAAATATATTTAAAAATTAATGACACTGACAACTCTTTTTAAAAACTTGACTCACTTTGCCTACTTTACTGCTCTATTCACTATAATCTATCTAAAAAATCCTATAGCATAGCACTTTCCAGAATATTGCTCATGTTCAAGTCCTTAATTATTTAAACAAGTAGTTAAAGAATGATGGAAGAAAACCTCCAAGAAGCCTTAGTGGCTCCTTGATGATTTGAAATAACAGAGCAACTTCCTGTCATGCTTTGTTTTGTCCAACATGCTCTAGCTACTTAAAGGAAGGAACGGACTAAGGACATGAACTTTCTGCAACGCAAGACAAATAGAACAGTGCAAGGCATGGCTCCTATTTCAAAGACAGTAAGTAATAACTAAAAGTGATTATTTCAACAGCAATGTGTAACTTTCACATAGTTCTAAGCATACAAATTATCAAGCTAGATTTTAGTTTTCTATGTTGACTAATACTCAGAAACTACCACAATATATATTTACATTTTTCCTTAGAGAAACAAGATCCTAGTTAAATTGGATACTTTTCCCCAAAATTTGATTTTAAAAGATGAAACTAGATGAGCATGGTGTTGAACACCTACAAGCCCAGCACTCAACAAACTAAGGGACAAAGATCAAGGGCCTAAGGCCAGCTTAAGATAGATAGCAAACTGTGTATTCACCCAATCTCACTCAACCCTAAAATATGTTGTGAATATGAACTAATCACTTAAGTAACTAGATGTGGCAAAGTCCTGGAGATGGCTCAGCGGGTGAGGCACGGCATGTACGCCTAAGAGCCATGTTAGAACCCTGGAACCAGGCAATGCGGAAATGACAAAACAGACCCCACCCACCAAGTTGTCTTCTGTCTTCCCCATGCCTGCCCACAACATTACAAAGGGAAAGCTCTCAGAAAATGAAACAAAACACACACAAAACAGCAGCAGGGTGATGGTGCAGGCCTTTAATGCCAACACTTGGGAGGCAGAGGCAGGTGGATGGATCTCTGAGTCCCCTGACAGTTTGGTCTATGTATCAAGTTCCAGACTGTCTCTGAAATAACTTTATTGTCAACCAAAAACAATAGAAAAGATTAAGTATAAAATTCATAACTACAATGGTTGAGTATTTTAGGAAGTGTTCAATACAATCACTTAAAAATTCTAAAAGTAACTCCAAACATAAGAGTTAAAGCTGTGATACATATGGACTCGTGAACCAGATGAGAAAAACAAAGATTCACAGAGACCAAGATGCATTCAAAACAGCTGCTGCTTTAACTTTCCTAAGCAAAGGAGGCAATGCTAACTACACGACGTCCTTCTACCAATAATCTGCCATTTAGCTTCCTCCTATTTCAGCTACTTCATTATCACGTCTAGAAACTGAAGAATGTAAGCTGCTTAGTAAAATTCATACTTACGGATTCACATTCCCTCAGCTTTTTCTGAGCCCCATCAAAGTCAAAGTTAACATACAAGCATTCAACAAATTCTGTAATTGGGTCTTTGTATGTGTAAGACTCCTGCAAAATCAAGTCAAATGTCCAGTTAGGTCTCGCTGAGCACTGTTAAGCACACTGCCTATAAAGCACACCCATCTCCTAGTCCTCTTATCATGAATTCACAGCCAATAATCCAATGTCATCTTCTCAAAGTACCTGTAACACAGTAAATTTGTAGTATTGTCCAAATCAAAGTCTCTAAACTCTCACCTTAGAATTATTCCAACAGTTTTCAAATCTAATAGTCTCCTTTAGTCAATGAACAATGGAGAATTTTTCCAGCTATGAAGATATAATAACTCTGCTGTAACAATCACTGCTTTGTATCAATGCATTTTTAAGTTAAAGAGATTCCTTGGGCTGTGTGTGTTTGTTTTTCTGAGCAGTTCAATTTGAAATCAACCAGCAGTGGCTCTGTCCACCTGATGGACGGCTGCTCTATAGTCTATAAAAAGGTCCCCACTGTGCTGTGCAGTGACAACTCTCCCAGCCACCCCTGTGAGCTCCAGCAAGCTGAGTCTTAAGAAGGCACAATCACTCACTCATGTCACATATGTCATGTAAATACTGGGAATGTACAAAGTAAAGGCTCAGGGCTCGGCTCTCTTCTAACTTCCCTTCCACGCCACATGCTTTCACCTAAGACCCCAGAGTCTGACTTTAGAAGAGTACACTTGACGTTTTAGTGCTTCACGGTGCTGAGTTTTACCTGTTGAATAACTTTCACCAGATCTTTCAGAACTTGCCGGCGTTTCCGCACATCTTTGTTTGTTATGACAGCAGTGGTCAAATAGCGAAGAATATGTGGACACATTGTCTGGATTGCGTTAAGGTACCTAAGGTCCAAATACAACAGTTACTTGATAGTCACTAAACTCCCACAACTTTCAATGTATATAATTCAGTGTGAATTAAAGGAAACATCTGACTACATTGTTTAGCCAAATATTACAAACATTTAAGAATAACTATTACAAGGGAATAGACACGTATAAAATAAGCAGAATCCACTTAACAGGATGGGAATCTCATCACTATTGCCAAATGCCAGTGAGCTGGAAGCCTCACTGAAGAATCTAAGTATGTTGCTACTATTGCGGAACAGATACACTATTAGATACATTATCACTTTACTCCAATAGCTGGAAATAGTGATGACTTTCCCTCTGCATGGAACAAAAGAGTGAAACTTTGTATGTGCAAGTGGAGGAAACTGGGCTCTTACACAAATTAAATAATTTTGCTGATTCTAAGAGTAAAACAATGAGGACATTATTACATCCATTATGGCTTGGATTCCATCTGCAGCAGTGGCAATCATGGAAACCAGGAATAAATTGAGGTCTCAGTTTATGGGGTCTCAGCTCTGATTTACCAAATCCTGCTACTATTGACTGAAGACAACCCTCTAACTCACTGCATTTCTCCTGAACAATTTGCTTATACAGATCCAATGTGTGGTACCCGAATACTTTCCTCAGGCACGTATGATGCTGAGTTCAGAATTATCTGTCTGTAAGTTATTTCTCAAAGGTATACATTCAAGTTCTAAAGAATCGATCCAGGCCCCCTCTACATAGCTGACTCCATAGAAATTGTTCTAACTTCTCAGAAGATGAACTTCCAGGCAGCTTTTTAATATTTTAACTTCCATGCTCTCCTAGACTATGGCATGTGCACATACACACATACATCACTGCATTACAGATTCCTATCAACTCCTTCGGGACTTTAGAATTTAGTAACACCTGCCCTCTCCTAAATGCCCCAGATTAAGATGAGGTGAAACAACAGCACCCTAAGGAACCCAGCTTCTAGGCCGAGAACCCTATGTAGCAGCTGAGAACTGCATCTTCACAAGCCCGGCCCGGGGTCCAGCGGCCTGGTGCGATGCCCATGTCAAACAATAGTTTGTGCGACATTCTGTCTTGTATCAGGTTTGAAGTGGATCTCTTCAGTTAAGCATTTGTGGAAGATGCTAAAAATTTATCTAAAATTTATCAGATGAGGCTACACTGGTTTTCTTTTAATTTCTGTCACTACACAGTGTTTTCACATCCTGGTCAGCCACAACCTTGCGATAATGTGAATACAGGTATTCACAGAAACTGACAAGAAGAGTTGTGAAGAACCAGGAGTACACAGGTACTTACTTAAAGAGAAGTCAAATTTCTAGAACAGTTTACTGACAAAACACAAGATAGAGCATTTGAGAGTTCATGTTTTAAAAGTACAAATAATAAGACAAGTGGAATTCCTTCACTGGGGATAAGACTGGGTTCAAATTCAGAAGTGCTTATGAAAACTGACTGCAAATGAGCTGGGCATGACAGTGCACACCACTGGGCAGTGGGATGCACAGAACCAGGTGTTCAAGCTGCCCTTAGGCAATAAACAAGTTCTAGGGCAGGGTAAGCTCAACGAGACCATCTTGAAAAAAAAAAAAAAGAAAATTTTTTTTTTAATTTATCACACATTTAAAAATGTTTACTGGTTTATGCTGGCCTATGGTAAGATTTTCAAATATTTAATATTTAGTCATTTGGGGGAGAGTTTGCAATGTCAGGGTTCAAATGCAGGGTCTTACAAAAGCTATGCAAAGCCGTAGCTCTACCACTAAGCTACAACCCCAATTCTTCTGTGTAGTGTCTAAGAATACCTTTTCATTTCAGACACTTTAACCACTGGTATCAATTGACAAGCATATGGGAGCACTTTATTGCTGACATAATCAATTAAACTGTCTTGATTCCACTTCTTTGCATGCGACTACATTATCGATTCATCACTTCCAATTGAGTGGAGTGGAATGAAGTTAGAAATACGGGACTTTAGAATTTAGAAATATGTGCCTGCAATGAGGTCTGTGACGGTCTAGAACGGCAATGTGAGTCTGAAGGGGACTTGTGACTCTACATGAAAGCACTCTTTGACTTTGAAATCCCAGACTGAAAATGGGACTGCAGAAGTGAATCTCCACGTCATGCAGTGTGAGACGACAGGAGCCCAAGGGCAGCTATAGCTCAAGTGATACCAAGTGCCCAGAACCATCTCCTCAGCAGCCACTCTAGTTCCAAACAAGGTCACTTGTTCTGGGGTTTGTGTCTTTGGCTGCTAAAACAAAACAAACAAACAAAAAACAAAACAAAAAAAAACAACCCAATCCCTGCTGGTAAATGATTTTTCTAACTTGGCTAACGAAGCAACTAACTAATCAGAAAATTCATCCATGTACTTATATCCATACATGTATCCTTACATCTGGAAGAGTAAATTTGTGGTCTGCATCTGTGACTTGAAGGATAATCAAGTTTTAGGCAAACTTGCGGCCCATAGAGAATCTCAGTAACATAGTGAAAACTTTAAAAAGGCAAATAAAAAATAAAATGAAAACCAAACTTCTGGCCAACAAAAGAATGGTACAGTTCACAAATTCACAAAGCAATGCGTGCATTTCTTATTGACTCAAGATAAGCCAAAAGCTGGACAGGGCAAGTTGATACAAAAAGAACTCTTCCGGGGTGTAACACCCACCCCTCCTTCCTTCCTTTCCAGGAATTAGCAGAGGTCTTTCCTTATTCCTAACCCTTGAATATACAGTCACCCCTCAGTATCAACAGGGGATTGGTTCCAAAATGTCATTACATGTCAAAATCTATGGATGCCAAAGTCCCTTATAAAATTATGGAGTACAGTCTGCATATACTCCTGCATAATTTAAATGATCTCTAATTACTTATAATACATAACATACAAATTTTCTGTTTGTAATTACTGCTGTATTATTTGAGGATACTTACAAGAATAAAGTATCTGTATATATTTGGTAAAGATGTATTTTTTTTTTCTCAGTTGGCTACATACATGTAACCCACAGAACTAGAGGTAAGAACTAGAAGTAGAGCAAGGTAACAGAGGCCCCCGTAACAATGCAAATTCTGATTTAATCCTTTAGATGAGCCCTGAGTCTACATGGTATCTATACTGTTGGTTTAGAGATCATACTTTAACAAGAATTCCCAAGGAAGGGCCTAGAACACATGTTATCAAACAAGAGTTACTTGTGAGCTTTTCAATTAACAAGCATGTGTGCATACACACACCACAATCAAAACACTGGCAAGTGACAAATTGAAATATCAGGACATTTCAGACAATCAAAACCTACAATTAAACAGTGATGTAACTTACTGTGGTTGGTAAAGGAAGAGATCAATAATATTATCACGGCCTTTTGGATGGTTGAAAAACACAAACAGAGACCAATGAATGAGCCATGTTCGCTGCTGAAGAGACTGGAGCGGAGAACTCACAGACTGAAGGAGTAAGAAATGCACACACAGGAAATATTACTATGTGAAGAACATAACCAATCTCTAGACCTAGACTGTATTCTAAGGCCTGTCCTAGCCAGGCATGATGGTCAAGGTCTGACTCATCTTTCCTCACCATCTTTGATGTTTCCCAAATTATTACCCTGTTAGAATCATTTCAGAAGACACTGTAAAAACAAGGACAGGAGGAACCAGTCCTTAAATAGTGGATAGGAGGGTGACATTAACTGTGGGTAAACTGTCACCTTCAGCAACAGCTTTCTACAGCAGGAAGGACCCACAAGAGCAGTGTCGTTTTCACTGGCATAGAAAACAGGTGAACAGCTGTAGCAGAACTGAAGGGCTAAATCCTTCGAACAGTCAAACCACGTGTGTCAGTTTCCAAGGTTAAATGAGTCCAGCTAATCAACTGTGATTTTTCAGTCCAATCAAAACAAAACAAAAGAAAAAACCCAAAGAAGGATTTTTCTCCTTAAGAGTACAGTGTTGTCCCATGTCAGAAAACATGACAAGTACATAGAAATTTCACAGAATCAATCCAGAACACGTGACTCACATTGTTGTCTATGGTCTCTTTTAACCGAGTCAGGTCTTCCATGGCTGCATCCCAATTCTGCATCAAGATTTCAGAGGCCAGTTTTCCCCAGAGTGAGCTTAGTGCATTTCTATCTGTTGCTGGAACCTATTGAACAATCAGTTATAGTCTCAATACTGTGCAGCAAGAACCAACTCACATTTTATATATAACACATCCATCCGCCCCACCTAAAGACATATCTAAGCACACACCTCTATCTCAAACCACTTATTTCCAAGGCCTTATTGAAGCACAACAGTAAACTGCTATTATTATCAGGTCTTTGTTGAAAAGTAAGGGGTGATTTTAAGCCAGAAAACAGGAACATTACTTTACCGTAACCTAATTCAGATAATACATATGCAATCAAATTTCAGACACCTGCGATTACTTTACAAACTATATCAGACTCAAAGGAAGCCAATACCAGTAAACAGAAGGTATGAGAAATCACAATATGATAAACACATACTAAAAACATTTCCAAAGAAAGCTATTCCAGCACTAGGAAGGCTGAGGCTGGAGGATCACATGTTTGAGGCCAGCCTAGACCACGACTCAAGAAAGCAAATAATAGCCAGGGGTGTTGGCGCACGCCTTTAATCCCAGGACTCGGCAAACAGAGGCAGGCAGATCTCTGTGAGTTCGAGGCCAGCCTGGTCTACAGAGCGAGTTCTAGGTCAGGGTCCATAGCTACTGAGAAATTCTGTGTCGAAAAAACAAAAACAAAACAAAAGCAAATAATTCAAAATATGACAGAAAAGAAAGTGTAAAATGCATGCCTACTGGTTTATAAGTTACTGAGGCTGCAAATAAGCACCAAACTACTGATAAAAACTGCTAACACAATATTCCCTTACAACACAGCAATGGGAACCCATAAAGTGAGTACGAACTTATCCGGTAAAACAGCAACAGCAAGGGAGGCTCCTGAGGAGAAATAACATATTCCTGCACCCCAAGAGGAAACTCTGAATTCACATTTCTCCACAGCTTTTACACAACAGAAATAACGGGTACCATGAATTAAATACAACTATCTAGTGTCATCAGAAAGCCTGCCATGTGCTCAGCTCTGCCGCAGCTACCACAAACAGCAGAGCCCCGGGTGCTTCAGTCTCCACAGCCACAACACAGGGACGAAAGAGAAGCCCTCTCAGGTGCTTCGAAGCTTAAACACGACAACGATACAATCTACGAACTCAGGAAGCATGAGGTTATCAAAGTGGAAAATTTATAGCACTCTGACGTAATTTTATTATCATTTTCAGTAGTTTTCTCAAATATTCTGGAAAACATTCAGTAAGCTCTCAGAGCAGTCAACAGAAACAACATATGTAAATTAAATTTTGAAACATGATCAAGAAGCCACTTGTTCCAATTTTTATCATGAAGCAAACCTGCAGTACGATCCATATGTAAATATGCACACTTGTTAATGAATAAAAACTGGAAGTAACCCCCGCGTTTATGAAGAGAGTAAAGCTGAACAGGGTGAAGGACGGGCACAGGGTAGAATACTACTGAGCAGGAAGAATTCTGATAGCTACTGTAACGTGATCTCAAAACCTTGCTGAAAAAGAGCAGCCAGACACAAACATACATATTTGATCATTCCACATGGAAGTTTAAAAGAAACAAAGCCATTCTGAGGGCACACAAAGCAGATTAATACTGTTCAGGCCTAGGAACTGAGTATATTACAATCAAGACACAGACATAGGCTTTGGGTTAGAAACGGCTCCGTGGTCAAGGGCACTTGTTCTAATGGAGGCCCCAGGCTCCAGTCCCAAGACCCACCTTGTGGCTCTCAGCCACCTGTAACTTTAGCTCCTTGAGATCTGATGCCCCCGTTTTTTGTTTTGTTTTTTGTTCTGAGGGCACCAGGCATTCACAAGATGCACAGATATTTAGACAAACACTCACACATGGAATTTTTTTTGAAAATTCAAAAATATCTTTTATGTTAACTGATGACAAGGGAAATACATGTCAAATTCATTGGAATTTAAAAACCAACTTATATAAAGTTCTGTAAAATTGCTTCAATTATACGATGATGAAAACATTTCACCAAGGAGCTAGCGATAGTTCAGTGAGTAGGCTCCAGCTGTGCATGTCAGGATTCTAGCACCCACTGCCCAGAACCACAGTGCCAGCAGCAGGGAGAGGAGATATGCTGGGGTCTGTCAGTCTCGTTCTAGGTAGAGCTAGAGACTGTCACAAAGGGAAAACGCAAGGAGTGATAGGGGACAGACAACATTACTTTAGCTTTCAAATGTATGTACCAAACCCAAGTGCATACACCCACCCTAGCCCAGCCCACACCTGACCCACCCTCCATCAACTGACAGGACAGCAGGCACAGCAGAGCCAGAGCTGTGAGTCACCACGCCCCAAGCTGCCTGGGCATCATGGAAAGCACTTTTAAATGGACGGATATGCCACTGACTGTTAATGTCAACACGGTTTCAATTCTAACTAGGAGGAGAAAAAAACAAAACCAAAAAACTACAAAACAGTAAGAAATGGTTCTAGTATTTTAAATCATTCTTACTTTCAGTAGTTGCTTAATGGTCATATTTTAGAGGTAAACAAAAGGCACCGAAGTGAAGACAAGCCTTTACTAAGAATTCACTAAAACTTTCAAAACAAAAACATTAAAAAATTTTTACTAACTCTCCTGATCTCATTTTAATTAACACACTTTTGAAGCATAATGCAAAGAAGTTTCACATGCAAAGGGTGCATTAAGCATATTCTAAAAGCCACCAAGTCTTTTTAGAATAAATCTGGGGTCACACAGCTTTACTTTAAAAACATTGACCTACAATAGGTCATTTGGAGAGTCAAATTCTAATCTCAGCCCATAGCCACAATAGCTCTTTCAGAGCTTATGTTTCCTTAACCATATTCAAGAGGAACCACCAGAAAAGAAATCTACAAATAAAAAAGCCTAATGCAAAAGAAATAACTAAATTAAAACGTGTCACACCAAATCCAAAGCAAGGCTTCTTTATTTTCACTACTTAACTTTTAAATAAATCTAAGATTTTTAATGACAGTACGTAAATCAACAAAATATAATTAACATCTATTCTTCCTTTGCACTAGGTAACAATATGCCGAGAAAACAGCTTCTACCCAGTTCGACTCTTTTATGGTATGAAATGAAACAAGAAAATTCTACATAAATTCTAAGAAACGCAATTTCCATTTGCTGCTCTTTATTATTTGAATTCCAACATAAGATTTCTCAGGAATAATGCAAAGGCATATATGTTTTTAAAGACAGAGTAATGTGTCATAACTTGTAAAGCATTAAATCTCCCAGTTATAAAGTATACACCTATTAATTATAGAAATTTTGAGGCTAATTACTAAGCCACGCTCCATAAACATGACACTCATAGGACTGAAATGTGTGTGTGGTGGGATAAAAGCTTTTTGTGTAACTTCAGCAAGTTTTGTTACCCCCAAAAGGTTCCTGTGCACCGCGCTGGCTCAACTCCATGTCATTACAGTTGGCTCTTCATAGCAAGCCGCTTTCAAGCGTGGATATACTAGAAGAGTTTCAATATCTGGATTTCCAGCGGTTACCTTAAGTTTCCATGTCTTAGGAAAATGGCACGTTCACTCACTGACCAGCAACAATAAATTTACTGTGCTGGAACTCTAACATGACACTAAATCTTCATTCTCAAAATTCACTCCCAGAAGCAACAAATGATATGAATAACCGGCTCTTTTCATGTACCTGTAACCATACCAGGCTTCTGGTTTTACAATCCTAGCTTAAGCTGTTTATATTCTCAGAGTAATCAACTTTTGCTCTCTTAAATCCCTGGTAACACTCAAGGTAAGAGCGATGGAATTTTTTGATAAGTCACTTCAAGTTTAACATCAATGATTACCTTCAGTGCACTTGCAAGCTAATCACAGCTTCTCCGTAAATGAACTCATTGACACAATGAGAGAAAGAAGCATAACGCTTTAAATCAAGCTGGAAAGAAAGTGAAAATGTGTTTCCTTGAAGGAAGGATGGTGGGTAGGCGGCTCATCAACATTTCCCTGCACAATTTAGTGTAGGAGGCATTGGATAAATAACAATGATCTTCCTCCTTTGAACCACCCCAAACAGGAAACCTGAATTTCAATGAAGGCACCACAGACCACATGGTCCAAGTGTGTTCTCTGTGATATACGAAGCTAAAACAAAAGAAAGCCACAGAAAATAAAGCAATCTAAGATTGGAAGACAGAAGTGCCTGTCTTAAGCAGGACTCTCTCTAATTTCCAGTGTAACTTGAGAAACCACAGGCTTTGGTACTTGCCCATTAATCCATAGTGAGTAACAAATTATAACTTCCTTGATAAATGGTTAGATAAGAGGAGCATTTGGATTCCTTTAGAAAGCACCTGTTACTGCAATGAGTTTTATTATTAGGCTTCACACAAGGATCCCTCTGCAAAAGCACCCAATCTAGGAAGTGACCCAGCAAACTACAAGGCCACTTAGCAACACTGTCCAAGCTTTTCCACACCTCCTCCAAGTAATGAAGCAATCACTAACCTTTACTTTCTATCAGTGGAAATACCAGTAAATAAAAATTAGGTCAATATTAAAGTATAAAATTAAAAAAACACAAGATTATAGTTGTTCAGAACAAGGAAGAGATAGGTACATTTATTAAACCTGTGTCATTCACTCTGCTTATTGTACCATAATAAATCCACTACAGGACGGAATTCTGCTAATACTAAAATTCACACAACTCTAAGTTAACAGTTTCCTATTATTAGACTTCAAGGTCAAATGAAAGCTCCCCGCACACTTGCTTTGAAACCACATCTATTATTATTGCATGCTCACTCATGGGTGCAGGCTGCCGTAGAATCAGTGTGGGGGTCAGAGGACAACTCTGTAGAGTGGTTCTCTCTATCCACCTGACAGATTCTGGGGCTCACACTCGGGTCTCCAGGTTTGTACTCCAAGAATGCCTGCCTGCCTTCCAATCCATCTCGGCAGCCTGCCCTCCCTCCAACCTCCAAATCCGAGGCACTAATAAGCTTTTCTCTTTGGTTTTTGTTGTGAAGGATCTTTTCATTTTCTTTCATTCTTTTGTTTTTAACTTAAACTGTGTTTCTCCTCTGCCAATGACTATCTTAAAATGTAACAGGCAGATTGATTTTTTTTTTCTTTTTTTCTTTTGAGGAACCAGGAAAAGTTCTGGAAGCAAAGGGTAAAGGGGAAAGAAAAACTTAAGAGGTACTTACCAAAACCCTGAAGAAATAAAGATACTCTGCGGCTCCAGAGTAATTCCCACACTCATACTGGAATTTTGCGTATCTGTACAGTGTATCTAAATACTCTTGCCTAAACTGGGGGGAGAAAAAGGTTCCATAGTTAAGTTTTAAAATTCCATTCATTTAACTCTTTTAGATGAACAATCGCTACCAATAAACCCTAGTCAGAGATTGTATGTATGTATGTATGTATGTATGTATGTATGTATGTATGTATGTATGCATGCATGAAATTGTCAAAATCTAGTGCAAGTCTACTAAGTTGCCTAAGCTAGTCAACTACTGGGCCAGCACATGGTCACCTACCTCCAACACAAGTAACACATGCAATAAAATTCTCTTCTGAAAGTTGCCTCAAATTTACACGAACTTTTAGCATCAGTAATAATAACAAAATAAAACTGAAGAAATCAAAGAGTTAAGACTAAAACAACAACAAACTACTAAATATTCTATAGCAAACCACAGAGTATAATGTGGTGATCAGTAATCTAACATAATAATTATAATTTATACAAGTGCATTCTAGGGCATGATAGCGCATGCCTTTAATCCCAGCATTTTGGAGGCAGAGGCAGGCAGATCTCTGAGTTCAAGGTCAGCCTGGTCTACAGCATGGGCTCCAGGACAGCCAGAGGTACACAGAGAAACCGTGTCTTGAAAACAACAAAGCAAACAAACAACAGTCATTCCTCAGGCTAACGGAAGAGAAACCAAAGACATCAGTAAGAACAGTAAGATTAACATGTGAGTTTGTGAATGAAGATCATGAAAATGTCAAGAGCTACTGCACTCTCTAAGGCAGTCACAATGCTCTCCTACTATGCAAAGAAAGCATTTTTAATTCAACTCTAGTTCAGTCTTTACTCTTAAAGCTACTCAGAAAAAGAATCCCGAGTTCAACACGGTGGCAAGTGCAAGTAATCCTAGACCCAGAAAACAGAAGCAGGAGGCTCAACGAAATTTGGGGATAGTCTGGCCTACATAGCAAGACCCTGCCTCAGGCAGGAAGAGAGAAAATAAAGAGTTACTATTATATGATGAGCCACATAAGGCAAACACTGAGAGGATGTTATCAAGAGGATTATAAACAAAAATTTCCCATCATCACCAATGCTTACAAAACTATTAAAAACATACCAATTGTTATTTATTAAATTAATATAAGTATTATATTCTTATGGCAAACTATGAATTTGTGTACAGCATTAATCTCTAAAGACCTTTTTTAAAAAAATGACCATTTTTTTAATATTTAAAAAATATACTTACCCCATGCTTGTCTGCTAGGTAGTCAAATAACATCCGACCATCCCTTAATATAGGAAAAAGTGAGCATTATTATGGTTTATAGTCTGCAGAACACAAAATGTGCAGCTCTAACTTCTAAGTTATCATCTAACAAGTCACTTTAAACCTCTTAATACTTAAACAGAAACACAATAGTCCATGTCAAATGTTGATATAAGAATAAACACAAACTTAAATTTTACTTTCAGATTTCTTAAGCTCTGACTGAAGATCAAATTTGGATGGTACCTATGTCACAAACTTCCACAATTATTAGTCATATCACGCTGCTAAATAGCCCAACCTAACCTTTCTTCAATTAGTTCTGCATTAACTGCAGATCCAGACAGACCAGTAAAAGACGAGTGTAACAGGGAGCCCACTCAAGAACGAATCAAAAGTCAACGCTTATCTTCACATCTTCAAAACAAAAGTGTTTTCTCGGGCTTCACCACGTGTGGGAATGTGCTGTGGCCTGTGGCACACTTTGGGAGTTCTTGACAGCATTAAATTACTGAATACCAAGTGTACAAAATTCCAACTTTCACTGTCCTCTGGCTCACTTTCTGATCGAGTACAAGAAAAACACTATATGATCAACAAAGACTTAATGAGACTGATAGAAAAATACCATTATTAAGTCTATTAGATGACAAATTTCTAACAGTTGAGTCCTTCGTTTGCTCTCAGCTAAGTTCCTGCCTTAGTCTACTACTTTTCCAGCGCTGTGATGACACATGCTGAAGCAACGCAGCCCGTGGAGGAAAGGGTTCACCTGGCTTAAACTTCCCAACCCGTCACAGAGGAGAGAGTCAGGGCAGGAATTCAAGGCAGCAACCTAGAGGCCCAACTGGCTTGCTCAGTTTGCTTTCTTTTACAACTCAGGAGAACCTGCCCAGGGGTAACACTGCCCCGCCCCACCCCCAGAAAAATCACTAATCTAGAAAATGCCCCACAAATATGGCTACAGGCCAATCTGATGGAGGCGATTCCTCAACTGAAGTTCCCTTTCCCAGATGAGTCAAGCTTGTGCCAAGTTAACAACTGATCAGCAGTGCCCATTCCATTATGGAAGGCACTGTCTGTCTACTCTGTGGTGAACACATTACACACGAGTTCTACTCTTCATTTCATTGTCTCCAATCTTTCCTTTGGATATTTATTTTAATTATGTGCACATGTGTCTATATGTGTGCGGATCGGGCACATGTCTGGAGGTGCCTACAGAGGCCAGAGGCACAGCCCCCGGAGCTGGACTTACCCGCCGCAGTTGAGTCACCAGAACTGGGGCTGGAAACTAAGGCCCGGCCCTCGGCAGCAGGACATGCTCCTTACTCTTAAGCCATCTCTCTAGTTCCCATTCCCAATCTTCACATGCCTAGTACATCCTAAAATGTCTGTTCTCGCCTAACATCTGGATTACGTCAACCTTCACTCCCTGCATACTGACGTGAGGCCTCAACAGCTAGAATTACTTTGTACTCTTACAAGTGAACTAACAGTGGAGATGCACGCGCATTAAAGGAGCTTTCTCTTTGACCACAGCTTTTACCTGTGCATTTGTAAGTATCTCCACACATGCGTGCAGTGTGAAGAGGCAGGGCACACAGCATATTACAGCATGTCAGAAGAACTGTAATGTGTGCAGGGTTTCTAACACTATCAGGTTACACAAAATCACTTACAAATTTGGTTAGATCATGTGTTCTAGAATCCAACAGCACGGCAAAGTCACTAAGAATTTCTCAAGTGAATGCACTGGTAGCTAAGACATATTACAGCAATAACGTTCAGGTTTAGTACATTTTACTTTGAAATACTTGTAATAACTCCAAAGGCTTCAAAGTGTTAAGCAAGGTTAAGGCAACATGCCTCATTTGGAAAGCAGACAAGAAAGTGTTTCTAGCAGAAAGAAAATTAGAAATAAATAATCTTAGCTGGGATGAGTACAGACACTGAAAGATGTAAGAGAGTGTAAGTGCTAAGTGAGCTCAGGGTTCTCCCTCAGAAAGCAACCCAAGCACTCTAGGCCCCCAGCAGGAGCAGGGCTTTCTCCCTAACACTGAGCTGGCTGACTCTAGGAAGGAGTTCGGGAAAGGCAGGTCCTGAGCACAACAAGCTTAGCATCCTGACCTCTACACTTGCCCTCCAGTGTGAGGCTCAAAGTCTCCAGACAGTACCAAATGCCCCCTAAGAAGGGCCAGGGCACACTCAACTGTCAGGGCACGCTAAGGCATCAACAACTGGTTTAAAAAGTTTCTTTAAAAAATTTAGTATTGGGGCTGGAGAAGTGGCTCGGCTGCTAAGGGCACCTATTGCTCTCGCAGAGGACCTGTGCTCAATTCCCAGTCTACTGGGGGCTCACAACCACCTTCCCTCCAGTTCCCAGGGGTCTTACCCCTCTTCGGACCCACCCCCAAGCACACTAGGCATATACTCACACACACACACTTGCAGACAAAGCACTGTACACACAAGAAAATAAGTTACAATTAACACTTATTGTTATGAAATACCCGCCCCTTAAAAAATAAAGACAAATGAAGCCGGGCGTTGGTGGCACACGCCTTTAATCCCAGCACTCGGGAGGCAGAGGCAGGCGGATCTCTGTGAGTTCGAGGCCAGCCTGGTCTCCAGAGCGAGTGCCAGGATAGGCTCCAAAGCTACACAGAGAAACCCTGTCTCGAAAAACAAAACAAAACAAAACAAAACAAAAGACAAATGGAAACAAACAAACAAGGCACTCACTTAGATCGTGAACTTTTACTACAGGGACCTAGTTTCACCTGTATATGAATCCAGGAAGAGAACTTCTAGGATTCAAGTTCACAGATTACCTGGTTGACTGCATCTGCCTTGTAGTTTCTGGGTCTTCAAACATCTTCACAATTGGTTCCGTTTCTGCCTGGAGCTGTTTCAGTTGTGCAACAACTGTGGTTCTTTTTTCTCTCAAAGCTAGTGAGAAACACGAGTAAGAGAACGTTACCCACCACTCCACGAGACTGTCTAGAGAAATTAGTTTCTCTTAATTCCAACCACACACTTAGTTATCCCTTCATTCACACGCCAGGAACCACCAACTCAACACCTTCACGCTAGAACAAAGGCAACACACTAATGGCTTTACATGTTATTACTAGGTGGAATGGAATTTAATCTAGTCAAGAATCTTTTTTAATATCAACAAGCTGTAATTCCACAACCCTAACTTTACAGATCCCGTTTACTATACTATCCCCAGAATAAAGAGAAAACTCACACATAACCTGCATCTCAGATTAATTCTCAGAGACTAGCAGTCATTAGAGTTGTGGTGGCATGCGTTTGTACTTCTCGACACTTAGGAAGCTGTGATAAAGAGGACAATCTCGGGGCTGGAGACACAGCTCTGCGGGTAAGAGCACTCGTTCCTCTTGCAGAGGATCTCAGTTTGATCCCCAGCAGCCACATGGCAGCTCACAACCATCTCTTAGTACAGTCACAGGGGACGTGAAGCTCTCTTTAGATCTTCTGGGATACCAGGCACACACATGGTGTACCAACATACAAGCAGTCAAACATCATACACATAAAATTTAAAAAAAGACCCTTCACTCCCATCACGAACTAAATTTAAATAGTTACTGCCTATAAACTAAAGAAAGTTATATTGACTTTAACAATGTCTTCATTCTATAGTGCTCTTCCTACAGCAGTGTTTTCTTCTCCACACCCGGATACTTGTTTTATTCCAAATTTTACTTTATTTATAATTATTTTCAGTATGAATGATGGGGATTATCGGTGTGAGTGCAGGGTTGGTTCTCTTATTGTGGGTTCTGGGGAGCAAACTGAGGTCAGGGGGCATTTGCAGCAAATGCTTTCCCATAGGAGCCACCTGTCTGGCCCAACATGAACTCACTGCCCCCCCCCCAGCATTTCTCTATAAACCTCTGCTCAAGACACATTCAAAACCAAAAGCAAAACAGCTACCAAGTTCATGCACAAAAAAAAAAAAAAAATGAGAACCTGCTATCAAAATCTGAAAAACAGCAATTTTAAACAAGAGCTCTTTGCTGTCCAGAATTCCTTACACGTACAGAAGAGGGGGCAGGAGCAATAGTATTTCCTATGCTTTCTTTCTTTCTTTCTTTCTTTCTTTCTTTCTTTTCTTTCTTTTTCTTTTTTTTTTTTTTTTTGAGGCAGAGCTCTGGCAGGCTTAGAACTTGCTGTGTAGATCAGGGTGTCTTCAAGTTCAGAGACTCACCTGCCTGTGCCTCTAGGCCCTATGCTGCTGGGATCAGACACCAAGCCCAGCCCGTATTTCCGGTATTTAAGGAACCATTTTTCTGTTCTTTCTTCCTTAAGAACTGTCTACAGTATTCTCCTCGTAGCTCTCCAACACCACTACAGGGCCTCAGGAGTTTCTGATCAAATAGGTCTGGGTCATGGACCAAAATCTGCATTCTGAAGGAATTCCCCCCAGGTAAGCTGATGATGTGCGGATATACAGAACTGCAGCATTCTCAGAAAACTGTAGGCTGTCAGCCTGTGGCGTAAGTACCACGACGCACACTATGGTCTCAACTGTTAGATCACTATGTTTAAAGTAGACTCGCATCTTTCACTAGGAGAAAACACATCTTGCAACCTGTCTACATGTTTTCACCCAATGGCTGTAAGGACAGCTGACTTTAGCTACAGCTGTCATATATCATAAAACTTTACATACACTTTAGCTACATGATGTGCTTTATTTCTAACCATAAAACTTACCATGAGGGATGTCATCCGAATAAAGGTTTTTGTAGACGTCCATAGCGAAGTCCACCATGTTGGTATCACTAAGAAGATCCAATTTTCCTTGTAATAATTCTTTTTCATTATATATCTGTAAGAGAAAAACTACTTTTAACCAGTATATTTAAGTCCTTCTGTTTATTGAGAAACATACTTCAGGAAACACTATTTAAAAGGTGTGTGTGTGTGTGTGTGTGTGTGTGTGTGTGTGTGTCTGTGTGTCTGTGTAAGGGCTGCTGAGTTGGTTCAGCATATCTTGGGGGGCTGGTGATAAGCAAGTCAGGAGAGCAGCATTCAATCCCTGAAAATTACATACAGATGAGGAAAAGTTGACTTCAGAGTTATCTGTCCCCTGACCTTTGACCTAGAGGTGTGTGTTATGGCAGCCAATCCACTGAGTTTCCCCCCTTACCTCCACTGCCTAGTTTTTAGAAAAGCATCACAGGGCTAGAGATACAGGTCGGTAGTAGAGCACTGGCTTAGGGTACCTAAGGCCTAAGGCCTCCCAGTACACACACACACACACACAGTCATTTTTTGTAAAAAGAAAAGCAACCAATATAGTAAGCACTCAATTTACACAACATATTACCTACCCAAAGATTTGAAAAGGAATGTCATTCTCAATTACTCCCGATCAATGATTGTTTTATCAAGCAACCTTTTATGCTTTCTGAAGAAGTTATGCAATATACAAGAGTACTTATACCTTCTCCTCTGCAAAGCAAGTATCCCTGCCTCCTCCACACCCAGGTAACTAGGAACAGGCTCTTAAACATTTTAGATTCTAGCTTCCCTTTGCGCCCACAAGCCTCGCACCTCTCCTTGATGTGGCCACACCTTTACATTTTTCTCTTTTAATAGCTGCGATCATTCATGTGCTTCTCCACCTGTACCTCTAAAATTAAACCACCACCAATTTTCTAAGTCCGCCTTATACCAGGTTTTTGATTTGCAGAGTGCTTGGGAAACATTGTATTAACTCACAGGGAATAAACACATAATACAGACTCACATAAATATAAAGGCCACTGAGAACATGTAAGAAATCTGAGATACTCAGCCACCTCGGAGAGATATTTAGACTTATGTTTTGAGTCTAGGAAGAGTCCACAACAGTGTACCACAGAATCCAAAGTGAATGTGCCACATTACATATGAAACTCCACTAACAAAAGAAGAAATGACAGATAATCCAAGAGCAAGGGCAATGGCTAGAACATCTTAACCGTCACTTAAGGAGATACAAGGACACGAGCCACATGAGAAGATCTCAACTTCATTAATTGGAAGGGAAGGAAGTGCATATAAAAACTACGATAAAAACAAAGAAAAAGGTCGAGTCGGGGGAAGAATAGAAGAAAACAAGAATGGAGATACCATAATAGAGGGAGACATTTTAGGTTTACAGAGAAATCAGGCACCAGGGAAATGTCTGGAGAGCTACAAAGATGACACCAGCTAACAATCTAAGCAACAGAGGAGAGGCTACCTTAAATGCCCTTCCCTGATAATGAGATTGATGACTGACTTAGATGCCATCCTATAGCCTTCATCCAGCAGCTGGTGGAAGTAGAAGCAGACACCCACAACTAATCACTGAACTGAACTGGAATCCAGATGCAGAGAAGGACGAGTGAAGAGCAAAGGGGTCCAGACCAGGCTGGTGAAACCCACAGAAACAGGTGACCTGAACAACGGGGAGCTCTTGGTCCCCAGACTGATAGCTGGGAAACCAGCATGGGACTGACTGATCCAGACCCCAGGAACATGGGTTTCAGAGAGGAAACCTCAGAATTCTATGGGACCTCCTGTAGTAGTTCAGTACTTATCCCTAGCATAGGTGTGGACTTTGGGAGCCCAGTCCACATAGAGGAATACTCCCTGAGCCAAGACACACGGGGGTGGGCCTAGGCCCTGTCCCAAAGGATATTACAGACTCTGATGACCCCCCCCATGGAAGGCCTCATCCTCCCTGAGGAGCAGAAAGGATATGTGATAGGTAGGTTTGTAGTTGGGGGTGGGGGGTGGTAGGGGAGGAGGGGAGGGAGAGGGATTGAGATGTAAAACAATCTTGTTTCTAATTCAAAAGCAAGCAAACAAACAAAAAAAACAGACAAAACAGAAAACCTAACAGTATCAGTGCTAATAATGGCAAGGCAGCCTGGCTAAAATATTCACACCCTATTGGCAAGAATACAAGCACTTCACACTTTTATCTCCTGAAGTCACAGACTCTGTGAAACACCTAAAACAAAAGCACATCTATTTAAGTTTATTTCTAAGAATGTTCATAGCACACAAGCTGTTCCATGTTATAATAAATGAATAAACAGATACAACACAACAAATTAGCCACCAGCACTGAAAATCAACGATTGGTGTCGTCAGAAAGATGACATAGAAATCTATTGACAAAGCCAGGGGTACTGGTATGCACTCATGGTCCCAGCTCTCAGGAGAAGAAACAGAGTTGGAGTCTAGGTCAGCCTGGGCTACACAGGGAAACCCAGCTTCTAAAAACAGAACTTGGACTATGGATCACAGTGGTCAGCTTGCCTGTCACACTAAGAGATTGGGTTCAGACCCTAGCCCTAAGCAAACATACATGCCTGATGCTGAATTTCATATACATGCGTGCGTGTGTTCATGTATGTATGTACACACACACTCACACCTATGTATAAAATTCGGGCTTGGTGTATAGTCTTGTAAATCCAGCCCTTGGGAAACTGACAGGCAGGTAAGGAGTTCAAGACCATCCTGGGTCACCCAGCAAGATCCAACTTCAAAAGAAAAACAGAAACCAAAACAGGTCAATAAACCCATCCTGTGAAAGGTGCTTACATTGAGAGGTGTGATAAATGAGAAGCAGCTTAAAAAAAATACCTGAAGTGCAGAGGAATTAAGACAGGGCAAGGATCCTAACCCATGTCCAAATGCAGAGCCCAGGGTTCTGGCCCTGGAAACATCTGTCCTGACACTACACCTAAGACCAAACAGTGTGATGCAAAGCACATTTAACTAATTGTTCAATGACTATCAAAGCCTTTATGCAGAACTCTTTCATGTGCTGAGAACACAAGATTTTCTCTTCTGGAGCCTATCTGTGTCAATACAGACACATATCACTAACCCTGACTCTGTCCTCTTGTTCAAGGCACAAAGCACATCCTCAAAGTCCTCTCGGTCCACTGAAGGTCACAGAAAAAAAATTAATTTTAACAGCCCTTGGCCAATACTTGTGCAATATGTACCACTTTAACTTACAGACAAAAGTTAAGTTTCTCAATGGTGAGATGTCATAGTTTTGGGTTGGATTTTTCACAATTCCAAGTTCCAATATTTAGTAACTGCTAAGTAGACACTCCAATATCTGCCTTCCTCTTGATGAACTAAGGCCATTTTAATTTAACTACATCCTCACAGAAGTCAGTTTCCACTGAGTCTCAGTTATAGCCTTGCCTTACCAATAAACAAACCTACACTTACAGCTCTCCCTGTCTGCCTCAAAAATATGAATGCATAAAGAACACACAAAAAATATGAAGTTCGGGCAGTTTCAAAATTATCTCTGCTACATTAAAAAAAAGTGAGGGATTTCAGTATCTATTTCTCGAGTACCTTTGCCAAAGGACTCCCATTTACCCAGAAAACAAAACACACTCACACACAACTTTTTATTTAATCTCTAGTCTACAGACTACAAAACTTCAAAGCAAAAATAAATAAATAAATAAAGCTATCAAGCTCAAGTTTCACCTGTTAAGACATTTTTCAGCACTGAACTTTGCTGCTGCCTCTTACCAGCAGTTTTAGAGTAGTCTACACATAGTTGCAAAATTCCTTAGAATATAAAGATGAAACAAGCCGGGCGTTGGTGGCGCACGCCTTTAATCCCAGCACTCGGGAGGCAGAGGCAGGTGGATCTCTGTGAGTTCGAGGCCAGCCTGGTCTCCAGAGCGAGTGCCAGGATAGGCTCCAAAGCTACACAGAGAAACCCTGTCTCGAAAAACCAAAATAAGAAAAAAAAAGATGACACATGCCATATAAACCATCTGGAAGCTTATAAATGCCATCAAAAGTTTTATCAGACTTTCAAATAAAAAAAAAGATTGCTGCTGAACACCAAACCACTTGTCCCCCAATCTCCAGTCCCGTGTCCAGAAACAGAATCCATCTACTTTTTTCTGGACAAAAATCCAAGCCTTACCTTATAGCCGTAGCTTTCCTCGCTTTAGTTAGCAAAATGCATCAATTTCCTCATAAAGTCAATATAGCTAAACCTAACATTTCTTTTATTTTTCACATATTTTTCTATTTAAAGGCAAGCTTCTTTTATTTTTCATATATTTTTCATTTAAATTAGAAGCAAGCTTCTTTTACGTGTCAATCCCAGTTCCCTCTCCCTCCCCTGCCCTCCAGGGAGGGTGAGGCCTTCCACGGGGCATCTTCACAGTCTGTCATAAAGCTTGCTAACCCAGCATTTCTTTCCAGCACCCCCGGAGTCCTAAAGCCTGGAACAATGCATCAAGATGATGAACTCCCAGCAGAACTGCATACTTGGGTGAGCACGAACGCCTCCATCACGTGACGTTAAAAAAATAATAATAAATGAAAATAAATAAATAAGTAAATCAATCAATTCCGTGGAGCCCACGACTCCACGGAAACGACACTGCCCGACACTACTTCATTTATTTCTTTTTTTTTTAAAGCGTGCACACAGCGGATCCCCAAACCCCAGCCGAGGCAACGCCGCTCCCGGGGCGAGCGCACCGGCCTGGACGAGCAGGGGCGCGGCGGGCCCCGCAGGCTCCACCGCGGCCCGGGCGTCCCCGGAGCCCCGCCGGCTGTCACCTCGGTCCCCCGGCCCGCCCGCCGAGCCCCAAGCCAGCGCCCTGCGGCCCCGGGAGCGCTGCGAACGAGCGGGCGAGCGAGCGAGCGGACGAGCGGGCGAGCCTCCACCCCGGCCCGGGCCCAGGCCGGCTTCCGGCTCGCACGTGCGCCGTCCCCGCCGCCTCCTGCGCGGCTCCCGCGGCGCCCCCGGCCCCCCGCCCGCCCCCGGCCTCACCTCCTTCACCGAGAGGAACTCGAGCAGCGGGAAGACCAGGTGGCGGTCCAGGAAGTGCGCGATGCGGGTGGTCAGGTCGTACTCGGCCATCTTGCCGGGCGCCGCCGAGCGCGAGCGCGATCCGGACCCGGGCGGAAGACGGACGGAGATCGCACTGCGCATGTGCCGTGGCCCCGGCCGCGCCTGCGCGCCGCCGTCCCGCCCCGCCCTCCCGCTCCAGCCACGCCTTCTGGGCGGGGCTCAAGCCTTGAGCAGAACGTCAGCGGCTTGCAAAGTCTGGAGCGCTCACCCTCCTGCTGCACCATTGAGTTCTTGGTGGATTTTTCTTTTCTTTTCTTTTCTTTTCTTTTCTTTTCTTTTCTTTTCTTCTCTTTTCTTTTCTCCTCTTCACTTTTCTTTTCTTCTCTTTTCTTTTCTCCTCTTTTCTTTTCTTTCCTTCTCTTTTGTTTTCTCTTTTCTCTTCTTTCCTTCTCTTTTCTTTCCTCTTCTTTTCTTTCCTTGTCTTTTCTTTTCTCCTTTTCTCTCCTTTTCTTTTCTTTCCTTCTCTTTTGTTTTCTCCTTTCTTTCCTTTCCTTTTCTTTTCTTTTCTTTCCTTCTCTTGTTTTCTCCTCTTTTCTTTTCTTTCCTTCTCTTTTCTTTTCTTTCCTTCTCTTTTCTTTTCTCCTCTTCACTTTTCTTTTCTCCTCTTTTCTTTTCTTTCCTTCTCTTTTGTTTTCTCTTTTCTCTTCTTTCCTTCTCTTTTCTTTCCTTGTCTTTTCTTTTCTCCTTTTCTCTCCTTCTCTTTTCTTTTCTTTCCTTCTCTTTTGTTTTCGCCTTTCTTTCCTTTCCTTTTCTTTTCTTTCCTTCTCTTTTGTTTTCTCCTCTTTTCTTTTCTTTCCTTCTCTTTTCTTTTCTTTCCTTCCCTTCCCTTCTCTTCTCTTCTCTTCTCTTTTTGGCGGGGGCGGGGAGGAAAGCAGGAGTTTGGTTTTACACGTAAACCTGCTCACTGGAGGATGTCTGAGAGGACTGACTGACGGTTGTCTGTCAGGTCACAGTGCGCATCTGTTGCTGGAACCCAGGCAGAGAGCAGAACTGCAGATGGACAGGAAGGCTCGCTGACTCACTGGTGGAGCTGGAAACCAGGGAGCTGCAGCAATCCAGCTGTCTGTCAGAGCGTTGGAAAGAGGCCCTGGAGGTTGCATCTGCTTGGTACCTCGCCTTAACGGAAGGGGGTGGAATTCTGATCAGGCAAAGAAATCATAGCACTAGATAATATATGTGGTGGCTATCCGTGGTGGACAAACCCCCGGGGGCATCTGTGAGGGGTATTTGTTAATTAAATTATTGGAAGCGTGAAGGCCCGCCTGAAATCCCCATGGAGCTCAGGTGACCACCTTTAATCCCGGCCACGCCTATGGTGGCAGCTTTTGCTCTTGGCCACTTTGCCATCACCGTCCCTGGCAAGTTCATTCCTTCACTGGTACTGGAGTTACTTCTGGATTCCGGCCTGTGCTGAAGACCACCTGAGACATCCAGCCCTGAGAACTCAACAACTCCAGAGTTCTTGGACTTTCCATTGGGAGACAGCCATTGTTGGAATAGAACATAACCTGTTGAAAGACTCCAGACCCCTAAGGGCCTCAGGATCCTGAGGAGCCCCCGAGACTCAGAAACCAGACCAAGAGCTGCAAAAGCAAGAGGGTTTATTGACCGAATGCGCATTCGGTGTCAGCAATATCGGGAAAGCTGCACACCCCAGCATGGGGTGTAAGCTCCTTATATAGCAAAAAACTGCACATCAGCATACAGGCAAGGGGCACAAAGTGATTGGTTACAAAGTATGATCTCATGTTAGAGTGGTCACCCAGGTGTGACCTGCTTTTCTACAAAGGAAAAACCACAGAATGTACCCTCGAAAGTCCCCTGATGTCTGTTGGCCAGGTGTGGCCCAAGAAGGATTGTTTGTCTGCCCTCGGGTTGGGGCCAACTACCTTGTCCTGGGCCAAGGCCTGTGGGAAACTTTTTCTCTCAGCAAACTAAAATCTTTCACTGTAAGCCAGTCTAATAAATCCTGTACACACACACACACACACACACACACACACACACACACACACACACACTCATTCTGCCAGGGCTGTCTTTCCAGATAACCCTGACTAAAGCAATATAGATGGTAGAGAGAAGAGAAAGTGTTGTCCTAAGACCCAAAGGAGGGGAGGGATCCAAGAAGCACTTAATTCAATGTCATAGGTCTGATCCTTCACGTTGATAAATAAAGTCTATGTTCACATTTAAATTAGTTACAACAGTTTATTTTATTTACTTATGCTGTTCGCAATAATTTTCTACCGTTCCTTATTTGACTATTCATAGTGAACTCAAAAGATGAGTGGAGAAAGATTACAGCGACAGACGTAAACATATTTTGAGGACCTTAGCATGAATAAAAAGTGAGTAGTGGATAGATCACAGGGAGTGCCTTTTAAACCATGTGGTTTGGACGCTAATAGTACTGAGTACAACGCTGATGTAAATAGCTAATGCAGGACTAGAAGAATATGGTGAGAAGCGGACTGGACTATGAGAAGAGCAGAGAGTACCAATCAGGCTGATGCCCGGTGGAAATTATCAATGACATTCTGCAGATGGAGAAAGCTCGGCTGATTGCGAGTGCTGGATCTGATGACAGACACACAGACACAGAAGAGAGAATCGCACGTGGTTCAGGAACAGCTCACACACCAGAGAAACACACAGGCAGGAAAATGAAAGAATCACCCTGACAACAAGAGCTTGGGAACTTAACTAAAGACTGCTGTCTATAGGAGAGAATGTTCCAGGGTTAAAAAAAAAAAAGGCAAGGGCCAAATATTTATTAATAGTTGTGAATAATTTGAGATTTCGCTTAAGTTCTGGGGAGTCTTGGAGCACCTTTGAATATGAAAGAGAATAGTGCTGTATTTCAGGAAGGTTAATTCTGACAGTTGTGTGATGAGTGGGTTGGATGACTGATGTATGTGGACAGCCTATGGAGGCCTTCAAAGCCAGGCTGGGAAACTTTGATTTGACCAGATCAGAGACAAGAACCACTTAGTGAGTTCTTAAATTAAAAAAGACATGAAGACAGTGATACTCTGTCCCTTAAAATTAAACTGGAGTTGATTTATAAACTGGATTGAAGTGGTTACACAGGAACTCTGTTGATTGTTGTGCCTGGCCTTTCCCCTGGAAATTTCCTTGTTGAGTAGTCTTTTTGATTTCTCTTCTTTTTTTGTAAAAGGGAGGTTTATATTTTCAAATATGGAAAATCTAACTTTATTGATGTAGTCTATTCCCACTGTTTTCTTTACTTTTTTTTTAAAAAAAGAATTATTTTGTTGGGCATTGGTGGTGCACGTCGTTAATTCCAGCACTCGGGAGGCAGAGACAGGCGGATCTCTGTGAGTTCGAGGCCAGTCTGGTCTCCAGATCCAGTGCCAGGATAGGCTCCAAAGCTACACAGAGAAACCCTGTCTCAAAAAACAAAAAAAAAAAAAAAAAAAAAAAAAAAAAAAGAAAGAAAGAAAGAAATCTTTTTATCTTACATCCTAATCCCAGTTCCCTCTCCCTTCCCTCACTCCCATCTACTCCTCAGAGAGGGTGAGGCCTCCCATGGGGAGTCAACAAAATCTGTCATATCTAGTTGAGGCAGGACCACCTCCCGCCCCCCCCCATATCTATGCTGAGTGAGGTATCCTTTCATAGGGAATGGACTCCAAAAGCCAATCCACACACTAGGGATAAATCCTGGTCCCACTGCCACAAAGTGGCCCCACAAAGTGTCCCTGATGTTTTCATAAAAGAAGTATTACAGAGAAAGCTCAGAAAGAGCCTCATCTGTTTCGCTCTGGTGTAAAGCTTGATTCTTAGAAATCTATCAGATGTTCAATGGATGTTCCCCAGTGAATGGTCAACACACTGAGCTCACGAGAAACAAAGCAAGAAAACTAATTCTAGAGCCCAAGGAATAGTTTCAAAGGGGTGGTGATTACGATTACACAAAGCATAAACCAATGACAACATCGTGTGTGGACGCCCTTGTACACAGTGTCCTGAGGGTTTGGCAGAGGGAAGTAACTCACTGACTGAGAAAGTAACCTTCAAGAGGAAGTGAACATTTGACTACCTCGACCTAAACAGATAGGTGTTTAGGAGGCACCCAGATTTGAGAAGAGGCACGGTTTTCATAGAGACTTTGAGAAACTCTTAACGCTAGGAGGACCGTGCATCTTCTTCCCACCAGCAAGACACAAATCTAGATCCGGGCGTTATGGACAAATTGTCCTAAGCCCATGGACTATGCTGGCGAATGGAGTTCTATGCTGCAGGATAATTATTTACTTATTGTATTTCTGCGGATGGAACTCAGGGCCCAGCACGTGACAGGCATGTGCTTTATCACTGAATTACATCCCCAAGTTGTGGAGTTTTGAGACAGGATTTTGCTATGAAGTCTAGGCTGGTTTCCATTTTGAGATCCTTCTGCCTCAGTCTCCCGTGTGTAGACGGGTGTCACCATGTTGGGTCAGACATTGTTTTTCTGTTGGATCTCTTGACTTCCTTCTTTGACATGTCCTCTTTTGTCCCCTTTGAGACTCTGATCATGTTTATTTAGACCACCGCAATGTTCTTCCAAACGTCTCTCAGTTTGGCCTGTCTACCACCATGTCTGAATGGTTGCCAAATTCATGTGTTAGAAACTTGACCACTGATGTGGCAGTTTTCAGAGGTTGGACTTGATAAGCCAGTGAACAGAGGCAGGACCCTGGTGAATTGGTCACTTAATGCAACTGTCACAAGAATATGTCCCTTATAAAATGATAGTTTTAACTCCCTTTAGCTCACTTTTACCCTCTTTATCTTTCTACATTTACCGTAACAATGGCATAAAGGCATTCATCAAAGTCCAGCCCCTTGATTGGACTCTCAGCCTTCTGAACCAGGAACAAATCAATTTCGGTTTCACTCTACGATACTGCGTTAGAGTATCACAAACCGGATCCGGCCAATTATTTGAATGAGATACAACCATGCTATGTGATGAATTATGCTCTCTCCTGTTGTGGAATATTATTTTAACAAGGCAAAGTTGTGTTGCTTTGGTTTATGTTGCAGAGTGTTACTTTGACTGTGTGCTACTCTGTTTATGCTGCATTTGTTTGATTGTGAAAAAAAAAAAAAAAAACCTTTGCCTGGCTAAGGCTCCTGATTGGTCTAATAAAAAGCTGAACAGCCAATAGCTAGGCAGGAGAAAGGATAGGCGGGCTGGCAGACAGAGCGGAAAAAAAAGGAGGAGAAATCTTGGCTAAAGAAGAGAAGGAAAAAGGAGAGAGTAAGGGACATGCACGGGGCAAGGACAGATGCCAGCCAGCAGACATAGAGAAGCAGCGAAAGTAAGATATACAGAAGAAAGAAAGGTAATAAGCCCCGAGGCAAAAGGTAGAATAAGAGAAACAGGTTAATTTAAGTTAAAATAGCTAGCAAGAAATGTGCCTAAGCTGGGACAAGCATCCAAAACTCATAAGTCTCTGTGTCATCAGTTGGGAGCTGGTTGGTGGCCCAAAACAAAAGGCCAGGTACAGTCTCCAGGTAGATAGGCTAATGTCTCAGAACCTAGTGCCTCAGAATGTGACTTGAGGAAATAATTAAGTTAAAACCAGGTTATTGGAGTGGGCTGTGATCCACTTTTGGTAGAGTCCACATAAAAACCAGAGATTAGGGCACAAATATGAGCAGAGGAAAGATGTTGTAGAGACACACATATGAGCAGAGGAGGGAAGCTTCAGAAAAAAGTGTCTCTAACCTCTTGATATTGGACATTTAGCCTTCATGATTGTAGACAGAAGAAATGCCTGTTAGGTAAGCCAAACCACACAGTCTGTGGTGATTTGTTATGGCAACCTAACGAAACTAATGCATATGCACGTCCTGTTTTGTATACACTTTAACATTCTTAATACACTGTCTGAAGACTCTCTCTCTCTCCAGAATCTTATTCCCCTTCAACAACCATTTCTGCTCAAGCTTCCAATATCATTTTTTTTCATTAAAACTTCCAAGAGTAAAATAGTCTCTCTGTCTCTTCTCATCACCTTCCCCAGTTCTGTGGTTTTTATTTTTTTTTATTTTTTATGTTTTTGGTTTTTTTGAGACAGGGTTTCCCTGTGGCTTTGGAGGCTGTCCTGCAACTAGCTCTTGTAGACCAGGCTGGTCTCGAACTCACAGGGATCTACCTGCCTCTGCCTCTGCCTCTGCCTCCTGAGTGCTGGGATTAAAGGTGTGTGCCACCCCTGCTTGACCCAGTTCTGTGTTTTTGCATGTGCAAAATAGACCAGAAATAATCCCCACTGCTACTCTCTTTTAAAAACAAAGTTTTATTTCAGAGCCTGTGAAATAAATGTTATAGCTTGTACAGAGCTTATTGAGCTATTGTGGGAAATTGGAAGACAATGTTTTGAGTGGTATAGAATGATGGAGGCCTGGCTTGTGATGTTTTGGAGGGACACCTGAGAGTCCTTCAAAAACTATCAGGGTCATTCATGTGATAGTTTAAGAATCTGTGACTTCTGACTATCTGGGGGATCAAGGATGAACTGTGATTAACAAGAG
Organism: Cricetulus griseus; assembly: GCF_003668045.3. Taxonomy (NCBI): domain Eukaryota; kingdom Metazoa; phylum Chordata; class Mammalia; order Rodentia; family Cricetidae; genus Cricetulus; species Cricetulus griseus. Next base: position 9,450,510 of record NC_048603.1, on the reverse strand, counting down.
ACTGGCATTACTGAAGTGAAACCGTTGTTTTAGGGGGACAACTGTTGTTGGCTAGATTGGTATGAGAAATGAGTTGTGATTAGGAGACCAGCATCACTGAGGTTAAATCTTCTGGGAGTATGACCTCAGGATTAGTGGGACAAGCTTCATCTTAGGCTAGTAGACGAACTTCCTGTAAGAATTGCCCACATGGTTCTGGTGCTGGTACCGTGAAAGCTATAAGACTGAATGGGAAACAGAGAACAGCTCAGGCTTGGTACTGTGAGAAGCCAGGAGATGCCGTTGGTTAAGTCAAGGCACAGTTTCAATGACCACCACATGATTGAAGGGTCAAGAGAAAAATCTAAGGCTTGGCACCACATGGCTGGGTTGGGGTTCCTAAACAGAATAGGAGGCCATTGGTGAACGTATAGCAAAAGGAACTGCTGGCTTATTAGAGGTCCCAGTTTTGTGGGATGACCATGAAGGACAGCAGCAGCTGTGGAGTAGAACCTGCCTAAGCCTGCAAGATGAGCTGTTTATATTGCAAATGTCAGAGATGGAGAAATGGAGTTATCCTTGGAGTTGAGAAGATGAATTCCAGATGCTGTCCAGTGAACGAAAGGATTTGATTCCTAACGGATGTTGGTTTGCTTTAGTTTGGTTCTAACTGTGCTCCTGGCTTGGTTCTAACTATCCTCTTGGCATAGGATGTATTTAACTTGTTTTTGATTTTACAGGAGCCTACAGCTGAGAGACTTTAGACAGCTAAAGAGACATTGAGGATGTGGATGTCTAAAGGGTTGAGAAATCTAAAAGATTGAGGAACTTTGAAAGTTCTACTATGCTTCATACTGTGTTAACACAGATCATGGGGATGAACAAGAAAGGAAAGATTATAGTTTACTATGATGTGTTGTGTGTAAGAAATGTGATGGGAGTTAGTGTCTTTTGTAACTTGACACAAGATAGGGTTACCTGGGAAGAGGGAACCTTAATGGAGAAAATGCCACCATCAGATTGTCCTGGAAGCATGTCTGAAGAGTATTTCCTTGAGTGATGATTCAGGTGGGAGATAGCAGCCTACTGTGGGCCATGCTAATCCCAGTCAAATAGTTCTGAGATGTGTAAGAAAACAGACCCCAACCAGTAAACAGCATTCCTCTATGGTCTCTGCTTCAGTTTCTGACTCTAGATTCTGTCCTTGAGTTCCTGCCCTGATTCTCTTCATGGTGGACTCTAAGTCACGAATATGAAATTCGTTCCTCCCTAATATTATTTTGTCATGACTTTATCACAGAAACAGGAAGAAATTAAGACAGACTATAAGACATGATATCTTTCTATTGCTGTGATCACAGCAACTCATAAAACATTTCATTGGGCTGACTTATGGTTTCAGAGGTTTAGTCCATCATGTAGGACGACATGGCGTTGGAGAAGGAACAGAGTTCTACATCTCAATCCACAGACAACAGGAAGTAGACTGTGTCACTGGGCATAGCTTGAGCATAGGAGACCTCAAAGGCACCCCCCCACCGTGACACAATTCCTGCAACAAGGCCACACTCACTCCAACAAAGCCACACCTCTCAGCAATGCCACTCCCTATGAGCTTATGGGGGACAATTGCATTCAAACTATCACACTTGACAAACAAAAATATGACAACTATCTGATACTATAGTTCTAATTCCTATCTCAGTACCTTGTGCATAACAAATAATAAATGTTCTAGAAAAGAACGAATGTTTATAAAGACCAAGTATCCAGAACTATGTGGTCTTAAAAGGAAATCTGTATTTGGTATTCTCTAATGAATATGTACTGTGGACATGATTTGAACAATCAGAATGCTAGCGATCAACGTCTCTTTTATGTATTTCTAAATAGCAACGATGCTCCCTTAATCTGACTACCCTTTTATGTACAATCTGAAGTGCCTATTGCGTTTTGGTACATCTGCCTTCTTCAGTTATATTTTCATTTCATTTTGTCAATGCATTTTTGGTTCTTAATCACTGTGGGATTCATAGAGTAAAACCTACTGAAATACTTTTTCCCTGAAAAAGAATTCACAACAGGGCTGAAGAACAGATATATAAAGCAGGAATTGCACTGTAGAATATATAAGGCACAATATCAATGAGAATGCATTTTTACACATTGATCTGATTAGAATGAAAGCATACACACGGCTAACATGTATGTTTTATTGTTTGCTTCTTATGGAAAAGCACTCGCTGTTTCTTGTATTATCTTTGGAAGATGACTTTTTCTTGACCTCATTCTCCTGCTCCAGAGGGACCTTTTTGAACTCCCCATGTACTGATTACACCCAAGGCCTGTGTGAGAATTTCCAGAAGCCTCCCTCAGTCCCGCTGTCATCTTCACTGAAGGTTCACACTGAGGAAAGGCGCCTTTGGCGGATTTTTACCCATTCTCTTCACTAATCACCTCATACATAGCTGGAATTGACAGCTAATTGCCCCCAGGTTCTGTGGCCCTCTAGTATGTCACTAGAAGGACCTAAAGAAATGGAGCTGTCACTGTTCTTCCTCATCTGTTCCCAACTGTAGCACTTGGGATATAACTACTCAATTATTTGGGAGGAAAGGAGCAATCCACAGTCCTTTGGAGTATCTCAGAGGAATCTCAGATTTGTGATGAGTCTATAAGATGTGATCATCTAAATGAACAACTAATCAATTCAGAATACTTCTTTATCTGTTAAGTATTTCTGTTTCTCAGTGTCTTTTATAAAACCATTCCAGGTCTGTGTTACCTATCTCGACAGATTCCAATAGTACAAATAAATACTGCCTGCCTGACCACTATGATAGATTAGCTTATGAATGGCCCAAATACGGTGCTACTGGAGCTAATGTATTTAATTCTCGTAGGCCAGGAATGAAGTGTTCCATGTGGAGGTTATAAAGAACACGGAGGTTTGATGGTATTGCCAAAGGCGAACAACATATTACAGCAAAAGGAGTTAACCACACGAGGCTCTATGCAGGCTAGAGAAGTCTTCCTTGACTTGCCTATTCAGGGAGGCGTCTCTCTGCTTCCTAACATGTAGCTTTGTTGGTTTGGTTCCTGGGTTTGGTTCAAGGCTATGCTTGGTTGTTAACTTGGCTACACCTGGAATCAAGTAAAACCCAAGCAACTGTGAGGAATTTTCACGATGAGATCGGCTGGGTCACACCTTCTGGTGGCCGTCTATACAAAAGGACACTGAACAAGGGAGCTTTTGCCTGGTTGCCTTCACTTTTGCTGGCAAGTTCATCCAACCTGTTACTGAAGTAGCTCTCTAGGAGTCCTCTGGGACTCCAGCATCAGACTGAGACTGATGAGACATTCAGTCTATAGACTGAACAACTATTGGGTGTTTGGCCTTCCTATTATGGGAGACAGCCATAGTTGTAGTATCTGGAGCACAGCCCATGAGACATTTTCCTAAATCCCCTTTAGACATGGAAATATGCATTTTGTCAGTTCTGTTCCCTTAGAGAAACCTGAGTGATACAGTAACTCTGCAAAGATAGGTTTTCAACCACACATGGCTGTCTGTTAAGTTGATTATTAAGTGATTTAGCCTGAATAAGCATATTTGTGTTCTGAAGAGACTGATAGCAGGGTTCAAGCTTCAAGCTGAAGAGCAGAGAAGCAAAGCAGCCGGCCACTAGCTTTTACCTCTACCTCAGACTGAAAGGGTTGACACTGTCTCCACAAGCTCTCCTCCAAGCCTCAGACTGCTGCCTCTCCTCTACGTGGCTGTAGACTAGATCTCAGAATGCAGACTGAGACACTGGGTCTTTTATATACCTCTCTAGGGCTGGGATTAAAGTTGTGAGCTCTGTTAATCTTTTAGACTGATGCACTCTTGTGTAGCCCTGGATGGCCTTGAACTAACAGAGACTCTCTATGTAGAGGTGTTTGAGTCATAAGTCTCAGAACCTAAGCCATACTCACTGTTGAATCTCATAATGTAGCCTAGGATTCCATCTTTTAAATGGCAACTCAGGGAAATCGTTCAAATTGTGATTAGGTTCACTGTATTGCAATATGTTTGGTGGTTACAAGTCTTAAATAATCATCAATATATTTACTTAGGACTTGGAACGGGTGGTAAACCTCTGTTGACCCAGCATTCAAGAGGCTGAGGCAGGAGGATAGCTACTTCAGGTCAGTCTGTGCTATGTAGGGAGATGAGTCTCAAATAACGAGCAAAGAAAGATACACACTCGTTCACTTTATGCCACGTCTACCTCATTAAAAAGTGAAAAGAAGGGGCTGGAGAAATGGCTCAGTAGTTAAGAACACTTGTTGCTCTTGCAGAGGATCCAGATTCAATTCCTGCCTCTACACCAGGCAGCTCACCACCACCTGTAATTCCAGTTTTAGGGGATCTACTAGTCTATCCTGGCCTCCATAAGTATCTGCATGTAGCATAACTCACACACACAAAAATACACATACAAGCTGGAGTTGGGTGGTCCACGCCTTTAATCCCAGCACTCGGGAGGCAGAGGCAGGCGGATCTCTGTGAGTTCCCAGCCTGGTCTACAGAGCGAGTGCCAGGATAGGCTCCAAAGCTACACAGAGAAACCCTGTCTCAAAAAACCAAAACCAAAATCAAATACAGATACACATACTCATACACATATGTTTTAAGTAAAAAGAAAAATATTAGGAATTACATATTTTAGCAAAATAAGTACATTTATTTATTATATTTTAATTTACACTAGCATAATGTATTCATATATATATAATGAAGTATAATATTTCATAATATTTCATATTTTCCTTAGGAAACTTGGACATGAGCATTTCAGAAAGCATCTTTGGCACACTTTTGGTTGAAATAGTCTGACCATTTGGTGGGAAAAAATTAGATTATAGATGAATTTATTTTGCGGCTATTTCATCTTTTATATAAATAAAATTTGGCTTCTGTTTTTCTTTAGACTTTTTCATTTCTTTAGGAAGTAGATTCAGGTAAATGTAACTGTCAAACACTGTAGTCTACATTTTGTGACTAGGAAGGCATGAGAAATTCTGTAAAAAAAAGTAAGGAAGAGGAAACAGTAGAAAAAAGAAAGTAGAAGAAACCATTGTACAAAGGAGGAAACGTTTCTGCCCATTTTAGAATGTGATCCTTAGGTAGATAGAGCCTTAGCTACTTGTTTCTTACAATTGTGTGATTTATGTTTAAACACTTTATCATTGTGTCTGCTCGTGTCTCCATAAGCATTGTTATTACAGTTATAACGTGTGACTTTATGCATTGGAAAGAGAAAAGCAGAAACTCCCTGTGAGGGACAACACACCTTTAACAATTTCTGGCCTTTCATTTTGATCTCTGATTTATCACACACCTTCGCAATTTTACTAGTGTCAGGAAGAGGGCTGTTTTCTTTTGGAATGTTACATTCTTGGGGGATGAAGTGTTCATTCAGAGTCTTTTAACACTGCATTGGGGGTGCCCCTTGAGTGTTTAGCATCTGGATACAGCCGTCATCGCAGTAATGAGAGATAGAGCAGGCCAGGTCTGATTCTTTCCAGGGGAGAAACAGCAGGACCAACACCAAATCTACTGTAGCTCTTTGCAGTGTTGCAGAAAAAATGGGCTAATATTGCAGTTGTATGAAATACTTCTGCAGTCTTGCCTCTAGTGTGTCTTACTATCCACCCTTAACCACATACATTTGCATTATATATAGGAAATATTTCCAGTAACAAATTGAATTCCTATAAAATTTCAGGGGCTTACAAGCCATGATTTTCATAAAACAGTTACAAATTATTATTATAAACTGTTTTTCTTACATACACGCAATAGTATTTTTCTTTTCAACACTATGGATAATAACCTTAGGGCTTCAGAAATATAGTGAATGGCCCACATTTACTCAAAAGAACTACTTGAGTATTACTAAAACTGTGCATCTGACTTGGTTCATATACATTTAAAAGTCCTTATTACTTTTATTGTCAAAACCATAAATATGCATGATAGACTGTGAAGAAAACAATGAAAATCTTTGGTGAAACGGCCACTTACAGGTCGGTCATCTCTGCTCCATACATGTGAAAAGATTCATCAACAGTGAGATTGAGGGGACATTTCATTTATTTAGCGTAATAACTAAACCTTGCTGTTCGAATATTAGCTCAACCAGACAATCCCATTAGAAACTATTTTACCAAGGAAAAGACTTGTGAATAGATTCACATAACGTATTTAAGGTCATAAAAATAGAAGAAAGCACAGTTAAGAAGTCTGGTTTGGAAATTTCTTAATCACTTGGTTAAACTCACAGGTAAGAAAATATTTTTCGACAGCTTTATTATGGTTCACACACACACACACACACACACACACACACACACACACACTGAGCTTACACACTTAAAATGACATTTAAAAACTCAAGTGTATAGTTTAGTAGGGTATCCTATACCCAAATTATCATGTGGCAGATTTCCAGAGCTACGCATAGTTTACAGAATTGAAACTCTATACCCATTAGATAACATGTACCATTTCTCCTCCTCCACAGTCTCTGGCAAGCATCATTCTACTTTATGGCCCTGTGGATTTGACTACTTTAGATATTTCATCTAAGTAGAATCGTTTGTCATTTGTCTTTGGTTTTTGTGGCTGGCTTGTTTCAACTAGAATTCTGTCCTCAAGATTCATCGGATTATATAACACGTGCCCCAGTATCTTTTTAAGGCTGAATAATATTCAGTTGTATGTTTATGCCACATTTTGTTGTTCCGTTCATCTGTTGATGACCACTGAACTATTCCTATTTATTTTTTTTTTTAATGCTGGAGTTTGAACCCAAGGCTTTGTACATGGTAAGCACGCTTCCACCGTTCACTGTGGTTAATAATGCTGCAGCAAACAGGTGTGAGCAAATAGCTCTTGAAGATCTAGTTTTCAATTCTTGGATGCGTATAAGCAAAAGTGGGAGTGTTAGCTTGTAACATGAGTTCTAACAGGTCTTAATAATAAAAGCCTGGAGTCAGATAGAGGGGGAAATACTGAGAGATCAAAGAGACGAAGGAGCAGAACCACAGCCACCTTAGCTACTCAACTTCCCAGCCGAAAAGAGACTGAGCTTTAGCCTCCTCCTACCTTATCACTTCCTCTCTGCTCCAGCTACGTCACTTCCTGTCTGTCTGTACAGACCTCCAGACCTCTATGGTTAACTAGTGCCTAGCTTCGCCCTCTGATCTTCAGGCCAGCCTTATTTGTTAAAGCATAAACAAGGTATCACTACATTAGCTTATATGATATTTCTATTTTTAATTAACTTTAATTAAAAAACCTGTAGTCTCTGTGTGTGTGTGTGTGTAATTATGTTTTGTAGATTGCCTTGCATTTAATCTATTTTGAATATTCATCTTGCTATAAGATTTATATCCTCTCAGTGTTTATAATTGATAATGGCCTCTCTCTCACAAACACCTTGCTTTGATCTTTTTAGAAGTGAACTAGACTCATTACATTTGTTGATTTTAAGGGAAAAATCATATTACTTTGCTGAAACCTCTCTAAAGATACCACAAATGTCCTGGCTCTAGATAAAGGAAATGTGTTCTTTTACAGTTTTGGAGACTGAATCTGAAAATCTCAGATGAGGGCCACACTCATCTGAGAACTCAAGAGAGTATAGAGGCTTTTGTATTTTCAAGCTGGGTGGCTGCTGACACTCTGACTTGTGGCCATGTTGCTGTAGTCCTGGTTGACATTGCTTCCTCCTCCTCTGACTGTAATCTCTCCACTGTGTCAGTCATATAATGACACTTGTCACTGTGTGTAAGAGCCCATAGATTGATTGTCCTATCTCAAGATCCCTCACTTTACATCTTACAATAGCCTGTACCTTATTACGCAGCACAACTTCCGGGGGTTAAGATGTAAACATGTTTTTTATTAAGGAGAAAAGGCCATGTTTTTGCCCACTACAGTGTTTGTTTTAGATTAATTACTGAAACTCAAATTATTAAGTCAGGGTGTGTAAAGAATAAACATTTTCTTGGTAAATATTTAAAAATTGAATTGTTGACGTTCTTAAGTATTTCATATACATATTTAACATAAATATGCTAACATATTTATTTTAAACATATTTAACATGTTAATACATAAACATGTATATACATGCTTCCATGTAAATATACTGTGTACTCCATAAAGTAAAAAGGAAAAGGGAATCAAAGCAAAAAACAAGGAAAAAAAATTTGGTGGTAAGGGGGGAGGGAGGACAAGATTGGTGGGGACCTGGGATGACAATCGGACTAGATTTAGAGTTTCCCAGGAGGCAAACCTCTGTGAGTACCAGCCAAGGCATTTCCAAAGACGTTTAACTGAGGGAGGAAAGACTTGGGTATAGATTCCAGATTGAATGCAAAGGAAGATAGAGACACGGTGCAATGGTTAAGAGCACTGGCTGCTCTTCCAGAGGACCCTGTTTCAATTCCTAGCACCCACATGGTGGCCCACAGCTGTCTGCAACTCCAATGCCTAGGCACGAATGTGGTGCGTAGATGTGTATGGGAGCAAAACGTTCATATACATAAATTAGATGGAAATTTTAAAAAAGGTGAAAGAAAGTGAGGCAAACGCCCATGCCTGTTCACTTTCTGACTGTGGACACAACGTGATCAGCTGCTTTACACTGTGGCTGCTAGGCCTTCCCTGCCATGTTGGGTTGTACCCTCAAACCATGAGACAAAAATAACCCTTATGTTCTTCAATTTTTTTGCCTTATACATTGTCTGTCCAGCCTGGAAATACATCTGAGCCTGGCTGGCTTAAACGCTTGTTCATTTCTGTTTACTTTTAACTGGAAATTGTTTTTCAAATCTTTACATTTTAATGAGGAAACAATACTTGGTGTAACTAATTTTTCTACTGAAAACATTCCTTCTCCCTATTTTCATCTGTAATATAATCTTTAAAATGCATCGTGTAAATATTTAGAGTTTGAAAATAATTTCATGAATAAGATATGACTATATATATATATATATATATATATATATATATATAGTACATCATATGCATGTATTTCTGCTGGGGATAGAAAACCAGAGCATTAGATATTTCTTTTCTTAAACATAGTTGAAAAGTTCACTAAAAAGCAACCCCGCCTGGGGAGAAAAGTTATTTTCAAGAGCATTAGAGTAATAAATCATGTGGAATTGAATTTTCAGTACTTTATCATGAATTGCCATGAGTCACCAGAGGCTTGATAGTGACTGTTGGTTACCAACATACAGAATTCACATCTTCAGTTGAATGTAATTCCACCAAGGTTGGAGGCAATAACCTTGTTTGAGAGACATGACCTTAGCTTTAAAAGTTGCATCTTAAAGTAAATTGCTTATAAGCGGCTTTCTAGAATTCTCGAAAAGAGATCATTTTCAGTTATTTGAAAAGCTCACTCAATTTTAGTCCAAAATGTCTGTCTGTCTGTCTGTCTGTCTGTCTATCTATCTATCTATCTATCTATCTATCTATCTGTTTAATCATGCATTATACTTGGCTCAGAATAATTCTCCTTTGGTTCCAAAAATCTAAACAAGATTAACTTGATGAAAATAGTAATTTGCCATAAGAGGAGGAAACACAAAAGAACACATTGCTGCATTTTCTAAAAAATGATTTAAGCACTAGCATTATCAGAATCAGTTTACAGCTTCCTGGGGGATCCTGGACAAGAGAATACGCAGAAGTATTATTTGGGGTGTGTTTTTATTAATATCCTGTCGTATTACTATAGAAGTAACACAATAGAGTCGCAAAAGACTTTCTACAGACGTTATTGGTGATGGAGATTTTAGGGCTTCGGAAAAAAAGAAAAACTAGAGTTGAATTATAAGTTGACAAGTGACTGGCAAAAGTTTATATTTGACATGGGCCTCCTGCATGGGCTAGAAAAATTTAAATATGATCTCAAATGTTTTTAGGCAAGGTTAATGATAACCTTGCAATAACATGCAAATAGCTAAATCACTTAAGCATTGTGGAATTGCAAACAATTTCATAGAATTGCTTGGATGACTAAATGAGAGTTGTAGGTGAAGACTTTTAGCATCTTTCTTCTGTATGGTAAGCTGTAATGAGTGAGAATGGTATTTTAAATAGTAAGTCATCTAATAATATTCATAGAATCAGATGATATGATTCCTTCTTATAACAGCATTACAAAACTGATATTATTACCACTCACTTTTTATAGCCATGGGAAATACTTGGAGTGGTTAAACTGTTTGCCCAAAACCAAGGAGCACAAAGCTCCTATAAAATATAGGAGTTCCGATTCTAATATAGTTTGAAGTCCAAATCTGCTATTTTTCATCATTTGCTACATAAGCATTCACTTGTGTTATACAAATAAAACCTGTGTCTGTGCCACTCATTTATTTTGAAGATGTTTGTGTGGTGATATTTTATGATCCAATAAAGCTTGCCACAGACATGGAGGCCAGGCAGTGATGGCACACACCTTTAATCCCAGCCCTAGGGAGGGGGAGACAGGAGTTATATGGCTGGGAGGAGAGAGGAATATAAGGCAGGAGGAGACAGGAATTGATTGGAGTTTGAGTTTTGGTGGAGGCATTGCAGTCTGAGGATTCGTGGAGACAGGAACTCCCATTTCGGCAATGTGTTATATCATAAACAAAAAATATCGTCACATGTATGTTGATTGCTGACCACAGAAGATATCCTCTATTACCATTAGAGATACAAAGGTAAACAATGGAGACCATGTTGTCTGTGAGGAAATTTCAGTCTTTCTCAGGCAAGAAAATTTGTCACTATACATTGGTGTGATCTTTACATGCTTCTGAGCAAAGACCTGTTGCTGGTAATTATGGGACTAGAAAAAGGCTGAGGAGGTGATTAAACTTTAGCTGAATCTCTGAAGATGAGTGTGGGTTGCTTTGACTTTTAGGTTATGTGATTATAAAAGAAATAAATGAAAAAATTAACCAGTTTTTAAGACACGTGAGAATCAACAAGCAGTTATCTTTAGAGGGAGGGAATATAGATGTCAGTCCATAATTTTTTTCAAGACGGGGTTTCTCTGTGTAACAGCTCTGGCTGTCCTGGAACTCATTTTGCAAACCTCAACTGGCCTCGAACTCATAGAGATCCACATTCCTTTGCCTCCCAAGTGCTGGAATTAAAGGTGGGCACACCATGCCCAGCCCATAAATCTTAAACTATACTTGGTTTTCCTCCAAAATAATTTATAAGTATGACACATATTATTATTGGAACAGGCTTTTGTCCATAGCCAACATACAGGGAAAGAATAAGGTCAAGGGCCGGCAGGATGGCTCAGTAGGTAAAGCACTTGCCACACAAAACAGGAAACCTCAGTCTAATTTGGATCCCACAATGGAAGGAGGGCAAAAACCAATTCCCAGATATTGTCTTCGGACTTTACGCATCTACCATGACATGAAAATGCTCTCACATGCATGTGTACTTGCGTGCAAGGCATGCTCATACATGCATGCACACACACACATGAGTGCGTGTACACCCCCCCCCCACACACACACACACAAATGAACTGCTAAGAGAAAAGCTTTTCTGGTTTAAAAATGATTCTGATGACTGGATAATGGATTCAGTTACTAAGACCGGGCATATTACTGAGTCTAAGACAGAAACCAAGAAGGGCATCATGTATAACTTTTACTTTCTTGAAGAAGAAAGAACCAAGTCACCCTCTTAGGAAATAATTCAATTTGTGTGTGAAGAGAAACCATGGCCATAACCAATTATGTCACCCATCCAAGTAAAAGATGATAGGGAATTATTGTCAGATGTTGGAGTTTCCCTTCCAGACAAATGGCAGCCCCCTGCCTTTACAATTTAGTGAGCCTTCTTCCAACACTCCTTTAACATACCAAACTAAAGTGCTGGAAATATCAGCAAATCAGGAAAGGTGAAGCAAAGCACACACAGCGACATTAACTCAGCTCATGGGGCACGCATGCAGGACCATTTATCCCCAGTCAGCTGCTTGAGGAGTTGCTGCTTCTTGGGGGACTGAAACCTCCTGTTTTCCATCCTCTCTGAGTTAAGATTAGACAATGAAAATGAGAGTTTTCAAGGCTGCATGTAAAACAGAATTTAACATTGTCAAGACATTTGGCTGACCACTGATTTTCTACCAGTATTTAAAGGAGGGTATTGAGTTGGAAATCATCTTGAGGCAAATTTAAAGACCATGTCGGGAAAACAGGGATTTTTTATGTTTTATATTTGTAATGTGATGATTTAATTTTTTGACTAGTTTCTATACTGTATCTCTATAAACTAAAAGAGAAAATATTTAACTTGAAAGGGTAAATTTAGTTTTCCATATTTTTAAGCTAAGACACTGAGCAGAACAGACTTGTGTACACAATTTAACATTTGATTTACTTTGTTTTTTTTCAGTATTTTTTTCTAACAATGTTTATGTTTAAATTGTCCAAATACTTTAGGACGACTTCAATAATCTGGAAACTATGCATGCTGATTTGGGAAATGATAAAATACTTCAGGAACTCAAAATTGTACATACAGTTACCAATGTGAGAATGGGCACAGCAAAAGTATCCATAAACCAGCAGTTCTCAAACTGTGGGTTGTGACCCCTTGGGGGTTGAATGATCCTTTTACAGGGGGTGGCTTAAGACCCTTAGAAAACACAGATATTTACATTACATTATAATTCAAAACAGCATGAAAGTTACAGTTATGAATTTTATGTTTGGGAGTCACCACCACATGAGGTATTAAAGGATTACATTAGGAAGGTTGAGAACCACTGCCCTAAACGTTATACTTTTCTATGGAGACAAAAATGTCATTTATATCCACTGAATTATAAACCAATGTGATTTGTATTGTGAGAGAACAGTCTGAGTAGCTATATGGAATATGCCTTAGAGTTAGCCTATGGAAAGACGGCTGAGGGGGGACTCTCTTGTCCCTCGTTGTGTTAACCATACACGCCCAGATTTATATGTAACTCAAAAATAGCTGAGCTGGTTCCCACAAGTGTTGTAGCAAAAATTCCCTAATGTAGAAAACAAAACCTCGCTGTCATGGAAACATGTCCTGTCACATTACACTTGTGCGCAACTGGTTGTCAGAGCAATAACTGGGCTACAGCTACATTAAAAGGAACAGAGGTGCCTAAACCACAGTCTTACAATGTTTAGGAAAGGAAAACATGACCCAATGAATAGATGTGGTTACCTGCAAATAGACAGCTAAGGTGGTGCACGAATACTTACGATGCATCAAGGTGACCCTAAGAATGACTAACTCCAACTAATCAGACTGTGTTTGGAGGGAAGAAAGCTAAGCCATATAGCTAATCTGGGCAGTATTAAAGACCGGCCACAGTCTTTTGGGCATACTCTTTCAGAATATAATGAGTATCTACTTAATTCAGAGATGGCGTTTCTTGACAATGAGATGCGTGGTTACTCAAGGTGCTGGGAATACACGATTGTTGTATGCTTCGGTGTGAACAGGACATCTGCACCCACCTCCTCTAGAGCTCAGGGAACACAGTGGTAGAGGGGCAGAAAGAATGTAAGGGCTGGAAGATGGCAGGGAGAAGTGAGGTGAAATGCTGTCTTCTGGGCATGACATAGCCAGGAAATCCCCGGAGAGGCTGTTGTACATCCTGACCTTCAACAAAATTGGGCCAATTAGCAGCCGTGGATGGAGACAGGGCTCATGGGCCTTACCCTTCCCTGCTGATATATAGGCTACTGATGGGTTCCTGTGGAGGAAGAGTCATTGTCTTTAGCTGTGGTCCCACCGGTGAGTATATTAGGCTCCACTGGATAGCTAGCTCCAAACCCTTGATTCTACAGATGGCTCAGGTTAAACTTAGTGGGTCACAAAACAAAACAAAAATATAGGGTAATAAGATGTCCCCATCCATAAAACCACTTGCTGCTAAGCCTGACTAAGTTGTATCAGTGCTACCCACATGGGAGAAGGAGAGAAGTGTCTCCCACAAGCTGCCCTCTGTTCTCCTTATAGACTCCGTGGCACACAGGGTTTTCCTCATTCCTATAAACCACGAATGTATTTTAAAATATATGAACAAAAAGTCATGAACACTGGAAAAGGACTTGTAGTGAGGAGGGTAGTTTTTCAAGCATAGGAGACAATGAGAATAGTGGGGATAAGAGTACTCTGGAGAAAGCTGGTGCTAGGGTAACTCCCAAGAACCCACAAGGAGGACCCCAATAAGACTGCTAGCAATAGTAGAGAGGATGCCGGAACTGGCCTACCCCTGTAATCAGATTGATGAATACCCCATCTATCATCATAGAGCCCTTATCAAGTAATTGATGGAATCAGATGCAGAGATTCACAGCCAAAAACCAGGCTGAGCCTGGGAATCCAGGCAAAGAGAGGGAGGAGGGAACATATGAGCAAGGGAGGTCAAGATCAAGACGGAGAAATCTTCAGAGACAACTGAACCAAACTTATGGAAACTCATGAACTTTAGGCCTACAACTGTGGAGACTCCAGGGGACTGAGCTAGGCCCTCCGTATGTGGGAGACAGTTGTGAAGCTTGGATTGTCAGAGGGGACCCTGGCAGTAGGACCACAATACAAACCTGGTACATGAGCCAGCTTGTTGGAGCCCACTCCCTATGGCGGGATGCCATGCTCAGTCCTAATGCATGGGAGAGGGGCCAGGCTCTGCCCCAACCTATTGTATCAGACTGTGTTGACTCCTCATGGGAGCCCTTACCTGTGAGAAGGAGTGGAGGGGGGGTGGACAAGGGGGGAGGTGAGGGGGATGGGAGGAAGCAGGGTAGGTGGGGGGAGGGGTAGGAGGGAGAACTGTGATTGGATTGTAAAATGAAATCAAAAAATGAAAAAAAAATAGAAAAAAGAGTACTCAGAATGCGTTCTACATTTGGATGAAATTGTTAACGAACAAATTTAATTAACAAAAAGCAACGTATCAAGTATGGGTGTGACAAGGACGACAAGAAAAGAATTACAGTGAGTTCTGGCATGAAAAGCTCTTAAGCTACAAGTTCTAGTGGAAGAATAAATGTCTTGGAAGGAGCAGAGATGCTGACTCTTCTCGGCTGTGTGGGCGAGGAGGAGGAGGAGGAGGTTTGGGAGGCAGGATAGCTTTTAATTAGTGGAAGGGAAAAGAAAAGGAATTGCAAAGAGGTTTCAGTGTCGTAGCTTGGCTAGTTTGAGAGGAGAAGCAACTCTACAAAGGATCGAAAACCAAATTATCAGCTTTTGATTCTGCTGTGGTGAAACTGGGCCGCCGCCTTCTGTTACGCCACCCCTCCGGTGGAAGGGTTAGTTTGATGCTGTGCCACAAACCTTCAGAGACTGGAGACAAAGGTGATTGCAGGTGCATTTGGTAAACGTAAGTTAGTAAAAGAACTCCAGCAAATGTCTCTGAAGTGAGGCACGTGTTTTGTGTGAAACTTCGTGGAGTGGTTTCTTCATACATTAAAATATGCTTCTCTTATTTGCGATGCTCTCATGGTTGGCTTGATTTACTTGATATCGATGATTTATACCATAATAAAATTTAAGCCGAGAAACTTAATGCCGTCTGAATGAGGGGCTGCAGCCTCACTGAGACCTGCTGTATCCCGTTGCAGCACACAGCATAGCATTCTGGTGTACATAATTCCCCACATCACGCTTTGACTTTGGACAGTGCATAAATACTCAGCTCACTTCTCTCAGAGTGTCCAGAATGTGTTTAACAATATGATGTCCTGCATTGGAATGGTAGAAAGGTTTCCACACACAGATTTTTACAGCAGAGACAGAAAATTGAGCAATGGTTTTATGTATGTATGTATGTATGTATGTATGTATGTATGTATGAAAGCTTGCTGGCAGAAATCTTTCCAGACCCTTGTGACATGACACAAAAATAAGACGATGACATTTCTTTGTATTTTTCCCCTTTTTAAAAAATTTAAATTAGAAACAAGCTTGTTTTATATGTCAATATCAGTTCCCTCTCTCTCCCCTCCTCCCCTGTCTCCCACCGACCCCCTCTCCCATCCCCTTTCTGCTACTCAGGGAGGGCGAGGCCTTCCATGGGGATCTCCAAAGTCTGTCATATCATTTGGAGCAGGGCCTAAAGACTCCCCCATGTGTCTAGGCTGAGAGAGCATCCCTCTATGTGGAATAGGCTCCCAAAGTGCATTCCTATGCTAGGGGTAAATACTGATTCACTACTAGAGGCCACATAGATTGCCCAGGCCTCCTACCTGACACCCACATTCAGGGGATCTGGGTCTTCCCATGCTGGTTCCCCAGTTATCATTCTTGGGTCCATGAGCAACCCCTTGTTCAGCTCAGCTGTTTCTGTGGGTTTTTCCAGCCTGGAGAAGACAGCATTTCTTGATGCCAACTTGGGTGGCAGTTTGATCCATTGAGGCATCAAAATCTATCTGCCAGTGTAGGTATTTCTTACTCTCATGATACTTTTAAAGAAGATCAGCTCAGCGAAGCTACTCAGGTTAGCACAACTGGTGATGGGGAATGGAGCATAGTCCAGTCTTCCATCTATCACACACTTGTCTGGTGCTCTGTGGCTGAGTACAAATGAAGACAGCTGTCTGAGAATCCCATAGCAAGAGCTCTGGCATCATTCCTTCCCCAGATGATACTCTGAGTGCTGCCAAAGAGGGCACGTGTTCAAGAAACGACCACATCATGGCTGCTTTCAGAAAGGCATGAAGGGGGATTATCAAACCAGTGTTTGTTCTTGCTGGCATTGACAGAGACGCCAGGAGCCAACTGATAACTTGCTTTCTGTAAACTCCTGACTAGCAGAGAGCAATAGCTGGGCTTTCAATATCCTCTTTCTACCTGGCTGAAATGAATGTTATCCTAAAGTCAAGCCACAGAAGTAGGTTAGGTTTTCTGTGGGAAATTTTTGCTTTCTCTAAACCCAAGATTCAAGCCTCCAAATTACTTCAGTCGTGTATGAAATAAACCAATGCCCATGCTAATACAGTTCTCTATTTACTTGATATTTGACAATTGCTCATTGCTACAGTGAAACTGGGTTTGGCTTATGACAAAGGATTTGGATACGAATATTTCCAGTTGGCTGGAGGGAGAAGGTTTTCTATTTTCTGTCTGACATTATAAGTTTAAGGAGTATTTTGCGCTGTTACACTGACAGCCTTAGAAATCAAAACAAGGAAGAAATTGTAACTTGCAGCTTTCAGTGGAAGACAAAGTGGGAGTAGATTACTATATTTTCATCCTCAAAAATCTGTCAAAGGGCAGAAACCTGTTATTTCAAGGCTAATGTATAAGCTACACACACTCTCACAGGCAGTTCGGAATTAATTTAAATTTCCCGAGGGAGTCAATGAGTACATGAAGGTAACTGCTTCGATTAATAACCAATGCAAAGGAGTATTTTGTATGCAACTTCTAGAATAGCCCCAATGGTCCAAGTCTGCTGCTACTTTTGTTCTTGTATGGGCCACTTTCCCTGAAAGACTTAGTTAATGGAGTAGAGTAAGATTGAACACATGGTGTACAACATACAAAAGATAATGTATTCTCCTTTGTCTCTCTATTCCTCCTAACTTTTCTGCTTCCCTCTCCTTTCTTGTCTGCTGCCCCCGTCTCTTCTCCTACCCCCTACTACCCCCTACTTTCTTCCTCTTCCAATCTGTGTCATTCCTTTTTTGAACTTTTTTTTTTTTTAGATTTTATTTATTTACTATGCATACAACATTCTGCTTCCATGTATATCTGCACACCAGAAGAGGGCACCAGATCTCATAACGGATGGTTGTGAGCCACCATGTGGTTGCTGGGAATTGAACTCAGGACCTCTGGAAGAGCAGCCGGTGCTCTTAACCTCTGAGCCATCTCTCCAGCCCATCCTTTTTTGAGCTTTTTAAAATTTGGTCTTTGTATCTTTCACATCATGTCCCCCAATCCCACACATGTCCCATCCCCTGGCATCGGCCTTCTGCCTTGAAACCGCCCCACACCCCAAAATAAAACAATATAAAATTTAAAAAAAGGAAGATGGGGAAAAATCTCATCATGGAAACTGCAGTGTGACACAGTGAGTCACGAAGCAAACCCCTCTACCCACACTTTTTTTTTTTTTTCTGGTTTTTCCAGACAGGGTTTCTCTGTGGTTTTGGAGGCTGTCCTGGAACTAGCTCTTGTAGACCAGGCTGGTCTCGAACTCACAGAGATCCTTCTGCCTCTGCCTCCTGAGTGCTGGGATTAAAGGCGTGCGCCAACAACGCCCGGCTCCCACACATTTTTTACATGCAAGCATTTATCACAAAGAGCCATTGGTCTGGTTCAAGGCCTCTGGTCTCTGCTGCATCATCAACGCTGGGTCCTCACGGGAACTCTCTCTCCCTGGACATCCCATTGCGGAGATCCTGCAGCTTTGGGTTTGCAGGACCAGTCCCTTCACGTGCTCCAGCGGATCACAGATGGGGTGGATATTGGGGTGAGCCAACTCATAAGCCTGGCTCTGGACCTGGGTAGTTGCACAGGTTGGTCAGCCGCCAGCTCTCCTCTGTCTTCACCACCAGGGTGCGCTCTCCTGCATTGCCCTAGCTAGTTCATCCCTCGCACTGATGAGCAATGGGCGGGGCCGGTTCTCCTGCTTTCACCACCTATGCCTTCAGGTCCAGCTCTGCTGTGTTCCTCAGGAGAAATGCAGGGGCCACTCTCCCGAGTGCTGCAGCTGATGAGGGGCAGGGCCAGCTCTCCTGCTCTTATGACCTCAGGGCCAGCTCTTCTACCTGCCTGGGGCATTGATGGGCACGGGGACCCCCGCCCCAACCCATGCTGCCATATAACAGATGAGTAATGAAGACGGGTCTCCCATGCTCACAACATGGGGCTCCCTCGCCCACACCTCCGTCAACAGGGCCAGCTCTACTGTGCTCCTCAGGTAAGGAGCATGGCCTGGTTACCTGAGTGCCTCAGCTGGTAAGGGAGAGGGTCACTTCGCTCATCTGTTGCTCTGTTGCAGGCCATAAGGGGCCAGTGTTAAGGGTGGACGACATCTCTCCTCAATCAGCACTGTCCATGACAGACACGAAGGGGAGACAGCTCCCCCACACTCATAACTCCAGGGCTGTCTCATCCACACCTCTGCCAACACGGTTGGCTGTATTGTACTGCCCAGGTGAGATACAGGGCCTGCTCTCCCAAGTGCTGCAGCCAAGGGGGGGGGCGGCAGGGACAGCTCTCCCATTCTTAGAACCTCAGGACCAGCCGCATGTCTCCGGTGTTGATGGGTACAGGGGAGGGGGGCACCTATCTGTCACCTATGTGGCAGATTAGGGGGTCACCAAGTGTGTCATTCTTGGGGAACCCAGCTGCTAGATCACATGCTACTCTATGCAGAGACTCATGTGGTGAGAAACTGAGTCACTAGCCAGTACCCAAGTAAGCAAGCTCAGAAGTGGGTCCCCCAGGCCCATTTAAACCTTTTGGATGATGGTAGTGCCAGCTCATAGTCCGCCTAGTCTCCCGAGAGACTGAGCTGAAAAGACACAGCTACAATCCTCTCAGACTATTGACCTTGAGAAACTCTGTAGGAGAATGAGTATTGGGGACCTCGGGGAGATCTGATGTGCTGCAATAGAGAGCTAACACAAAGACACGAAACTCATAACACGCCGTTTTTGTCTGGAAACTACGGCCAAGCATCCATTTCCCTAGGGGGATAAACAAGAACGGTACTAGGTGGGGCTGCTAAAGTAGGGATCACACGGTCAGGAACTGGAACACGGAAGCCCAGTTGATATCTTAATATTTAACCCTGAAGGTTAGTGGAAGACGCAGAGTGAATCGGGCCTTAATGGACACCCCAAGAAAGATTTTATAATTGCCTCACAATGTTATGATAAATCTTTCCGCCAAAAGCTGCCTGAGCCCCACCACCACCACGTGTGCGCTTTATGCTAGCCGTCCGCCTGAGTTAGGCCCAAATAAATACACAGAAACTTGTATTAGGTTCAAAGCTGCTTGGCCAATGACTAGGATTCTCATCTGTTAGCTCAGTCTTAATTATCATAAACCTATATATTTTATAAGACTTATCTTATCGGACGCCTTATTGGCGTCCCTCCTTGTCGGTGGCTCACGTCTTACTGATGAAGCAGGAGCGGAGGGGAAAAGAGGGCCCTTCCTGTTTCTCCTTCCCTTAAATATGAGTCTCCTTGCTATGTCACTTCCTGCTTGGATCAGCACTTCTCTACTACATTTCCCAGAATCCTCTTTGACTCCTAGTCTGCCTAACTTGCCGTTACATTGGCCAAATAGTATTTTATTTAATAATCAATAAGATAAACATACACAGTACATTCCCCATCATCACAAGTTTGTGCACTTCTTCTTTTTAATTTTAAAACTGCAATTCGACCAGTTTTTAATTAGAAACAAACTTCTTTTACATGTCAATCCCAGTTCCCTCTCCCGCCCCTCCTGGATGAGGCCTTCCATGGGGATCTTTAAAATCTCTCATATCATTTGGAGCAGGGCCTAGACCCTCCCCCGTGTGTCTAGGCTGATAGGACATTTGGTGAGAGTTGTCGGAATTATGGCTTTAATCAATTAAACAGGCCTAGTCTTCAGTCTTGGCCAATTTGCGTTTTGATGGATAAACAGACATTGGAAACCACGTAAAAGAATGCAACTCCAGATTCTTCATGGGTGTGATTTCTCCTTCTTGTCCATTCTTCCACCATCACGGTTTAGGCTGAGTCCTTTATAACTAATATTTAATTCCCCCGTCAGGTTATTTCCTGTGCCTTAGTCTTGTCCCCTCCTCAGCAAGACTATAGGCTGCTTGGGAAAAGGAACAGGTGTCCTTCAATAATCCCCTTCCAATCACAAGTTCTTCTCTTTGGAAAGGTGAGTGTGTGGGCTCACTTCTGTGAACCTTCTCTGCAGCCACAAGAATCCTGGGACACTGGGTAGCAATCATTGCAAGTCACCGCCCTCATATCGCTAGTGAGGTCCAGGGTTCTTCGGTTATTTACTTCCATCACATTCTACCTATTTTATTATTCCTGTTATCTAAAGCCTCATCGTTATTTCTTTTGTATTCACCATTCCCAAATAGAGCAAAGAACGGTGCTCGGTGTTGAGAGAACATGTGTCACTGGACAAGGTAGGCTGGACTCTGTATTCCTGTCATTTGCTACCCATGTGATTTTCATGTTACAGAAAAGGCAATCAAACAGCAACGTATTTACATCATGGCAATTGCTAGGAAAATCTTCAGGCAGTGCCTGGGATGCCGCAGCTGAATATCCAGATTTAGATCTGACCCTATATACTAGGTGATAGTTCATTCCAAAGAAGACGTTTTAGGATGGCGAAGTTCACTTGAATGGAAGGATGCAAAGGACACGCATGCTGGGAAGACAGGAAAGAGCAACGCCCTTAACAGAAGTCAGCAATGTGGTTTAGAATTTGAGCACCAGATAGAGGTCAAGGTAAGGACTGCAGGATGAATAAACGGGAAGATTACAGTCATTAGAGCAGGTAGAATTTCTAAGGCTGGGTAAATGAAGAAAGAATAGAAGGTTCAGTCTCCTATTGATTTGTTGTGGCACCTCTTGCTTTTTAGGAGGTGAGCTGGCATTAAGGGAAAAAAGCAGAAACACCTAAGTTCATTACGGGAACACCACACAGGTCTTATGAACATGGGTTCTAGAAGTATCAAAAACCCTCCCCACGCAGACTGACCTGGAACTAGGTGAGTGAGCCCCTGCCCGCTCCCGACCCCAGACCAGAACACCCCACCACCCCCATCCCACCACCCCCTCCTGAGCCTGCCGGCTTGGGCCAGACACGCCCAGAGAGGGAGGAGCCCCCTGCCCCACCAATCTGCTAGCACTCCATTCTTACATTCCGCCGCCGCAGACTGACCTGGAACTAGGTGAGTGAGCCCCTGCCCGCTCCCGACCCCAGACCAGAACACCCCACCACCCCCATCCCACCACCCCCGCCTGAGCCTGCCGGCTTGGGCCAGACACGCCCAGAGAGGGAGGAGCCACCTGCCCCACCAATCCGCTAGCACCCCATTCTTACATTCCGCCGCCGCAGACTGACCTGGAACTAGGTGAGTGAGCCCCTGCCCGCTCCCGACCCCAGACCAGAACACCCCACCACCCCCATCCCACCACCCCCGCCTGAGCCTGCCGGCTTGGGCCAGACACGCCCAGAGAGGGAGGAGCCACCTGCCCCACCAATCCGCTAGCACCCCATTCTTACATTCCGCCGCCGCAGACTGACCTGGAACTAGGTGAGTGAGCCCTGCCCGCTCCCGACCCCAGACCAGAACACCCCACCACCCCCATCCCACCACCCCCTCCTGAGCCTGCCGGCTTGGGCCAGACACGCCCAGAGAGGGAGGAGCCCCCTGCCCCTCCAATCTGCTAGCACTCCATTCTTACATTCCGCCGCCGCAGACTGACCTGGAACTAGGTGAGTGAGCCCCTGCCCGCTCCCGACCCCAGACCAGAACACCCCACCACCCCCATCCCACCACCCCCGCCTGAGCCTGCTGGCTTGGGCCAGACACGCCCAGAGAGGGAGGAGCCACCTGCCCCACCAATCCGCTAGCACCCCATTCTTACATTCCGCCGCCGCAGACTGACCTGGAACTAGGTGAGTGAGCCCCTGCCCGCTCCCGACCCCAGACCAGAACACCCCACCACCCCCATCCCACCACCCCCGCCTGAGCCTGCCGGCTTGGGCCAGACACGCCCAGAGAGGGAGGAGCCCCCTGCCCCACCAATCTGCTAGCACCCCATTCTTACATTCCGCCGCCGCAGACTGACCTGGAACTAGGTGAGTGAGCTCCTGCCCGCTCCCGACTCCAGGCCAGAACACCCCACCACCCCCATCCCACCACCCCCTCCTGAGCCTGCCGGCTTGGGCCAGACAAGCCCAGGCAGGGAGGAGCTCCCTGTGCCCCAAATCTGGTAGCACCCCACTCTTCCATTCCGCCGAACGACCAAGAAACTAGGAACTAGCGAGGAGACCACCAGGAGCGTCGAGATCATCTAGAGTTGTGGACATCGAATTCCTAGCCCCCACACACCACTGGGCCACAAGAGGAGATAGAGAGAACCCACCCGCACCCACTAAAAGGATATGGGGAGAAGACAGAATAAGATTTCACTCAACAACACAAAGACCAACATGACACCACCAGAACCTAGGGACTCCACTCCGGCAAGAGCTGAAAAGCCCAACACAGAGCATGAAGATGAGATGGACCTCAAAAATTATCTCAGCAAGTTGATAGAGACCTTTAAAGAGGAAACAAGAAAATCCCTTAAAGAAATAGAAGAGAAAACAAACAAAAAATTAAATGAATTGGAGGAAAAGACAAACCAAAAAATTCAAGAAATAAATAAATCTCTTAAAGAATCCAAAGAAAGCCAAGAAAAAACATCCAAGCAAGTGAAGGAAGCTCTTGAAATAGTTCAAAACATGAAAGCTGAAATACACACAATAAAGAAAACACAGAATGAGACCATGTTGGAAATGGAAAGGTTGGATAAACGATCAGGAACTAAAGATGTAAGTGTATCCAACAGGATTCAAGAGATGGAAGAGAGAATCTCAGCCACTGAAGACTCGCTAGAGGATATACATTCATCCACCAAAGAGAACCTCAAGTCCAACAAAACCCTAACACAAAATATCCAGGAAATATGGGACACCGTAAAAAGGCCAAACCTAAGAATAATAGGTGTAGAAGAAGGTGAAGAAATACTGCTCAAAGGTACAGAAAACATATTCAACAAAATCATAGAAGAAAACTTCCCCAACCTACAGAAGGATAT
Source organism: Cricetulus griseus (assembly GCF_003668045.3). Classification (NCBI taxonomy): domain Eukaryota; kingdom Metazoa; phylum Chordata; class Mammalia; order Rodentia; family Cricetidae; genus Cricetulus; species Cricetulus griseus. The sequence goes on along the minus strand of NC_048603.1, from coordinate 9,426,606 downwards.
GCCTATGAAAGTACAAGAAGCTTACAGGACACCAAACAGACTGGACCACAAAAAGAAGTCGCCCCGACACATAATAATCAAAACACCAAATCTACAGAATAAAGAGAAAATATTAAGAGCAGCAAAGGAAAAAGGCCAAGTAACATATAAAGGCAAACCAATCAGAATCACACCCGACTTCTCAATGGAAACTCTGAAAGCCAGAAGGTCTTGGATAGATACCCTACAAGCACTAAGGGAGCATGGATGTCAACCCAGACTACTGTACCCAGCAAAACTTTCAATCACTATAGATGGAGAAAACAAGATATTCCACGACAAAAACAGATTTAAACAATACATATCAACAAATCCAGCACTACAGAAGGCTCTGGAAGGAAAACTCCAACCCAACGAACATAACTACACTCACAAAAACACTGTCAGTAGTTAATCGAATTTCACCAAACACAAAAAGAAACAGAAGGGCAAAATCCACACGCAATGATACCACCAACAATAAATCCAAAACCAAGAAGAACCAATGAACAATGGACGTTAATATCCCTGAATGTCAATGGTCTTAACTTACCCATAAAAAGATACAGGCTAACAGAATGGATACGAAGACAGAATCCATCCTTCTGCTGTTTACAAGAAACACACCTCAAATTCAAAGACAGGCGATACCTCAGAGTAAAAGGATGGGAAAAGATTTTCCAATCAAATGGGCTCAAGAAACAAGCTGGGGTAGCAATCCTAATATCTAACAAATTAGACTTTAAACTGAAAGCAATCAAAAGAGATAAAGAAGGGCATTTCATACTCATCACAGGAAAAGTCCATCAAGACGAAGTCTCAATCCTGAACATCTATGCCCCTAATACAAAAGCATCCACTTTTGTAAAAGAAACATTACTAAAGCTCAAACCACACATAAAACCACACACACTTATAGTAGGAGACTTCAACACCCCCCTTATACCACTGGACAGAACTACTAGACAGAAACTTAACAAAGAAACAAAGGATCTGAAAGAAGTTATGACACAACTGGGTTTAACAGATATCTATAGAACATTCCATCCAAACACAAAAGAATATACCTTCTTCTCAGCGCCACATGGAACCTTCTCAAAAATTGACCACATAGTTGGCAGCAAAGCAAACCTCCACAGGTACAAAAGTATTGAAATAACCCCCTGTATCTTATCAGACCACCATGCATTAAAGCTAGAATTCAACAGCAATACGAATTGCAGAAAACCTACATTTACGTGGAAAATGAATAACTCCCAATTGCACCATTCCTTGGTTGAGGAAGAAATAAAAAAAGAAATCAAAGACTTTCTAGAATTTAATGAGAATGTAGACACAACATACCCGAACTTATGGGACACCCTGAAAGCAGTGCTAAGAGGGAAGTTCATAGCACTAAGTGCTCACATGAAGAAACTGGAGGAAAGTCACATTAGAGAATTGACAGAACAACTGAAAGCTTTAGAGCAAGAGGAAGCAAACTCACCAAGGAGGAGTAGACGCCAGGAAATAATCAACCTGAGAGCCGAAATCAACAAAGTAGAAACTAGGAAAACAGTACAAAGAATCAATGAAACAAAGAGTTGGTTCTTTGAGAAGATCAACAAGATAGACAAGCCTCTAGCCAAACTAACCAAAAGGCAGAGAGAGAGCATGCTAATTAACAAAATCAGAAATGAAAAGGGAGACATAACAACGGACACTGAGGAAATCCAGAGAATCTTTAGGTCATACTTTGAAAACCTGTATTCCACAAAATTGGAAAACCTAAAGGAAATGGACAACTTTCTGGATAAATATCACTTACCAAAATTAAATCAAGATCAGATAGACAGTTTAAATCGAACTATAACCCCTAATGAGATAGAAGCAGTAATCAAAAGCCTCCCAACCAAAAAAAGCCCAGGGCCAGATGGCTTCACTGCAGAATTCTACCAGAAATTCAAACAAGAGCTAATTCCAGTACTCCTCAAACTGTTCCACACAATAGAAGCAGATGGGATATTGCCAAACTCTTTCTATGAGGCTACAATCACTTTGATACCCAAGCCTCACAAAGATATGACTAAGAAAGAGAACTACAGACCGATATCCCTCATGAACATCGATGCTAAAATACTCAATAAAATATTGGCCAACCGAATACAAGAACATATCAGAAAAATCATCCACCATGATCAAGTAGGCTTTATCCCAGGGATGCAAGGATGGTTCAACATACGAAAATCCATCAATGTAATCCACTATATAAACAAACTTAAAAAGAAAAACCACATGATCATCTCACTAGATGCTGAAAAAGCCTTTGACAAAATCCAACATCCCTTCATGATAAAGATCTTGGAGAGAACAGGAATAACAGGAACATATCTAAACATGATCAAGGCAATATATACCAAACCAATAGCCAACATCAAAGTAAATGGAGAGAAACTCAAAGCGTTTCCTCTAAAATCAGGAACAAGACAAGGCTGTCCACTCTCTCCATATCTCTTCAATATTGTACTTGAAGTTCTGGCTATAGCAATAAGACAAGAAAAGGGGATCAAAGGGATACAAATTGGAAAGGATGAAGTCAAACTTTCACTATTTGCAGACGACATGATAGTCTACATTAGTGACCCGAAAAACTCTACCAGGGAACTCCTACAGCTGATAAACACCTTCAGCAAGGTAGCAGGATACAAAATTAACTCAAAAAAATCAGTAGCCCTACTATATACAGATGATAAATCCAATGAGAAAGAAATCAGGGAAACATCACCTTTCACAATATCCACAAGCAACATAAAATATCTGGGGTAACACTAACCAAAAAAGTGAAAGACCTGTACAATAAGAACTTTGAGACTTTAAAGAAAGAAATTAAAGAAGATACCAGAAAATGGAAAGATCTCCCATGCTCATGGATAGGTAGAATTAACATAGTAAAAATGGCAATCCTGCCAAAAGCAATCTACAGATTCAATGCAATCCCCATCAAAATCCCAACACAGTTTTTCACAGACATTGAAAGAACAATACTCAACTTTATATGGAAAAATAAAAAGCCCAGGATAGCCAAAACAACTCTTTACAATAAAGGATCTTCTGGAGGCATCACCATCCCCGACTTCAAGCTCTACTATAGAGCCATAGTTCTGAAAACAGCTTGGTATTGGCACAAAAATAGACTGATAGACCAATGGAATCGAATTGAAAACCCTGATATCGACCCACGCACCTATGGATACCTTATTTTTGACAAAGGTGCTAAATCTATACAATGGAAAAAAGACAGCATCTTCAACAAATGGTGCTGGTACAATTGGATTCGGACATGCAGAAAATTACAGATAGATCCATACCTGTCACCATGCACAAAACTTAAGTGCAAATGGATCAAAGATCTCAGCATAAATCCAACCACACTGAATCTTCTAGAAGAGAAAGTGGGAACTACCCTTGAACAAATTGGCACAGGAGACCACTTCCTGAACATTACGCCAGAAGCACAGACATTGAGGTCTGCAATTAATAAATGGGACCTCCTGAAACTGAGAAGCTTCTGCAAGGCAAAGGAAACAGTCAGTAGGATAAAACGACCACCCACAGAATGGGAAAAGATCTTCACCGATCCCACATCTGACAGAGGACTGATTTCCAAAATATATAAGGAGCTCAAGAAGCTAGCCACCAAAACACCAAACAACGAAATTAAAAAGTGGGGTGCAGAACTAAATAGGGAATTCTCAACAGAGGAATCTGAAATGGCTGAAAGACACTTAAAAAAGTGCTCAAAATCATTGGCCATCAGAGAAATGCAACTCAAAACAACTCTGAGATACCATCTCACGCCTGTCAGAATGGCTAAAATAAAAAACACCAATGACAATCTATGCTGGAGAGGATGTGGAGAAAAAGGAACACTCCTCCATTGCTGGTGGGAGTGCGATCTTGTAAGACCACTCTGGAAATCAGTATGGCGGTTGCTCAGAAAAATGGGAATCAGTGTACCTCAAGATCCAGCCATTCCTCTCTTGGGTATATACCCAAATAGGGCATGTACTTACAACAAGGACATATGTTCAACCATGTTCATAGCAGCATTGTTTGTAATAGCCAGAACCTGGAAACAACCTAGATGCCCCTCTATTGAAGAATGGATTGAGAAAATGTGGTACATTTATACAATGGAGTACTACTCAGCAGAAAAAAGCAATGGAATCTTGAAATTCGCAGGCAAATGGATGGAACTAGAGGAAACCATCCTGAGTGAGGTAACCCAGTCACAAAAAGACAAGCAAGGTATGTACTCACTGATATATGAATTTTAGACATAGAACAAAAGACTACCAGTATATAATGCTCTTCACCAAAGAAACTAGGAAACATGAAGGACTCTAAGGGTTAAATGGTCCCCAGGAATGGAAATGGCATGAACTCCCGAACTAATTGGGGGCATGAGGGTGGGGGGGGGAAGGAGCTGCTACAATAAGAGCAAGAGAAGAGGAGAAGAGGAGAGGAAATGGAGGGGCAGAAACATTGAGTTGGGGGAAGAATAGAGGAAAGAGAGCAAGATGAGAGAAACGATATCAGAGGGAGCCACTGTAGGCCCGAGAAGGGATCAGGAACCAGGGAGATCTCCAGAGACCTACAAGGATGACACGATCTGACAATCCAGGCAATGGTGGAGAGGATAACCTAAAAACCCTCCCCCTAAAATGAGATTGATGACTTCTCTTTATGCCATCCTAGAGCCCTCACCCAGTGGCTGATGGAAACAGAGACAGACATCCACAGATATACAATGAGCCGAAATCGGGAATTTAGTTGAAGAGAGGGAGGAATGAAGAACGAAGGGGTCTGTATTAGGATGGAGAAACCCACAGGAACTGTTGGCCTGAACAAGGGAGAGCACATCGACCTCAGATGCTGTCCAGGAGGCCTGTACAAGACTGATCCAGACCCCAGAACATAGATGTCAATAAGGAGGCCTCTGCACTCCAGGGAGCCTCTGGTAGTGGATTAGTATTTTTCCCTGGTGCAAGAAGGGACTTTGAGAGCCCATCCCATATGAAGGGTTACACTCTGGCCCTGGACACATGGGGAAGGGCCCAGGATCAGCATAGGAAGACTTGGTGGACTTTGCTGAGCTCCCGTTGAGGGCCCTACCCTGCCTGGGGAGTAGTGGGTGGATGGGGTTGGGGGGATGGGCTGGGGGTGGGGGAGAAAGTTTGGGGGTGAGGGGAGGGAGAGGGAGAAGGGACTTGAAATAAGCTTGTTCCCTAACTAGAACTAATAAAATAAAAAAAAAAAAAAAAAAAAAAAAAAAAAAAAAAAAACCCTCCCCAGCCTGTAACTTTTTCATGTATTTAAGCTTTCTAAGTTGAATTTTCATTATCTGTAAAGTGTTTGTTGGTAATTAATTTGAAGCTGGCTCCTAAAGAGGGTCCAAAAATTAAAATACAAAACGTGGGCTGGTAACATGGCACAGTGCATAAAAGCACTTGCCACTGTAAAGTCCTGATAAGTTTGATCCCCAAAATACATGTAAAAATGCCAGATGTGGTGACTTATGTCTGTCATCCCAGTGCAGTCCTCCTAGAGGAGATGGGAGTGGAGATAGGGCAACAGCAGAAATAACAAGAGAGAGCCTACCTCAAAACAAGGTGGAGAAGTTGCCTCCCCCCCTCATATACACACACACACAGAAAAAGAGAGAGAGGACATACACAGAATGAATAAAAAACAATAAATATCAAATATTAAAATATTAAAAGCTTTACAAAACTCATATGAGAATGAAAGCTAATGAAATATAATATGTGTGGCGAGGCTTTAGTTTGCCATTTACATAATTTGTTTTCCCCCAAACGTGATCTTTTAAGCAGGAGTGGCCATCTTCAGTGGTAACAGCCCTCCAGGTCACAGGACAGGGCCCGAGGATTTAAACTTATCTAGCTATTGCTTTAAAAAAAGTGACAGTCTCAGAATACTTTTCATAAAACAAAAGCAGAACATAGGAGAGAAAATTGTTGTGACTTGACCAGACACTACTCTTTAAACACTAATGGATGTATTAAACAAAAATAAATAAAGTTGAGGTGGCTTTCTCATAATCCATTATGTTTTATTTTTTTAAAAGGTATTTCCACATAGAGCAATGAAAGCATATGCCTTTCTCATTAAAATCCAACCAGAAGGTGATGATGTTCTATAGAAATTCTCACCAGTCATTTAGCTATTTCCTTATGTAAAATAAATGTTGCAACAATAAGTTGAAAATCTAAGTTTTAAGGACCAGAAAAAGTTATCAGGCTTCCTTGGGAAAATTTGAGAATAAACAAAACAAAACCTTTGAAATCAATGCTGCCTCAACAGTGTATTAAAGCAATGTGGACTTGCCAAAATTCCCATGATATACGAATGTCAGAAACACAAGGGTGTAGCATCATTTCCTCAGTATATTTATTTGGTCTTGTGTTTCTGGAAGTAAGGCTTCTTTTAATTTAGATACATCTTTATTTCCTAGACTTTCCACAGTAGCCTCCATCCTGCTTACACTGTGTCACCTATGGGAAAAATATTGGTCTATATTTGAACAAAGTTAGAGTTTAGGATTATCGAAATTATAAAGTGAAAAACGTAAAAATCTACCAGACACCAAGTTAAAGTATATGTCATCTCGCAAGTGTAAAGAAGGCACAAGAATAAAAATTCCACTTCCTGGACAAAGCAAAACTGGAGCTCCAGAGAAGTTAATTAACACAGATTGACAAGAAGGATGGAAACATTCATACTGCTTCTGAGAGCCCCATTTCTTTCTAATATGTCAGTTTCTGTGTCCAGTTTTTGGTTATTGTTTGATACTGAATTGGGGAAAAAATCTGTTCCAAGTCACAAACACTTTGCAGGATGCTGGGTGTTTTTTGGGCAATATTTTTCAGATGAGTTGGCTCTGAAGTATAAAGACTCTAATTAGTATGTTTTCATGAAACTGGTAGAAACTGGCTACATTGTGACATTGCTCCTTGTCAATGAAAACTCAATTGATATGTCACAGTGTGTTGACATTTTAGCCCCTTAACTTTCTTTTGCAACAATCTTATTTCTCTGGAATGTTTTAAAATCTGTTCTTTCCACTTCCTGCTGGATGAGATATTTTTGGTTACGCTGTTTGCTTACACTGTGAAGCCATTTCATGCAGACGTGTTTTATCATCCCCTTTTCTCCCTTCAGAGGCACCTCCCTACAATTTAAGTTTGTTAATAACCTCACCAAAGTGACATTTGTAATATTTATTTATCTTCCTCCTCGGAAACACTGAAGGAAGGGCCATGGCTTTTCAACAGCTCTGACTTCAGTCCACTGTAAAGCTGTGGTGAAAGGTGATTATCTGCTCTCTCTTTGAAATTATATCACAGGGGGGTTATTTACAAAGAAATATAAAAAGTCTAATGGTGTTCTAAGTATGTACTTTTTATTATTAAGAATTTCATATGTACAATGTATTTTGATCATCTTTACATCCTAACTCCTTCTGACTCATGTCCCATCTTTGCTTCACTCCCAAATTCCTGTCTCCTCCTCCTTCTCGTCATTCTTTTCATAAAGTTCTGAGTCCAATAGTTGCGGCTCATAGACACAAGGGTGTGGGGCCGTCCACAGGAGAATGATTGACTTACCAGGAACCACACCCCTAAAGAAAATAGACTCTCCCTCTACTAGCTGCCATCAACTGTCCGTAGCTCCTCAGCTAAGGGTGTGGGCTCGTGAGCCTCTCCCACTCGACGCTGGAAGGTTGACCAGATGGATCTTGTGCAGTCAACCACAGCTGGTGTGTGTTCATGAGTTCGGTGGTCATGTGACGTTCACAAGACATCATTTCACCACAGTCATCCCCAACCTCTGGCTTTTAGAGTCTTTCCACCACATTTCTGCAATGCCCCCTCCCCGCCCCCTGCCAACCCCAGGTAGAGGGAATGTGAAGTAGATGTCACATTTGTAACTGAGCACTCCACAGTCATAAGCTCTCCCTACATTGGCCAGTTATGAGTTAGGGCTGAGCACTCCCTACCACACAAAGAGGCTTCCCTTATGGGTTCCAAGAATGCTCTAATCTATACATGAAGAGACACATATTGAGAGGACAGTTTGATACCATGTCCTTTTGGTGAAATAATAGTAGGTTCATTCATAAAGCCCATGGGATCCCCATGAGTTCTTGGTCAGATTTTGTGGTAGAACATTATTTGAAGGCATGTGACTTTTGTTTATGTTGCATTTGTTTAACTCTGTGAAGCTGTGATTCTTTGCCTGTCTAAAACACTTGATGGTCCTAATAAGGAGCAAAATAGTCAATAGCAAGGTAGGAGCAAGGACAGACAGGGCTGGTGGAATGGAGAGTAATTAGAAGGAGAAACAAGAGAACAAGGAGAGGAGGACATCAGGTGCCAGCCACCCAGCCATCGAGAAAAAAAGGAAAGATATACAGAAGTAAGAAAGAGTTGGGTGGTGGTGGCGCATGCCTTTAATCCCAGCACTTGGGAGGCAGAGGCAGGTGGTTCTCCGTGAATTCAACACCAGCCTCGTCTACAGAGCGAGTGTCAGGAGAGGCTCCAAAGCTACACAGAGAAACCTTGTCTTGAAAAACCAAAAAGAAAATAAATAAAAAGTAAAAAGAAGTAAGAAAGATAAAAGCCCAGAGGGAAAAGGTAGAAGGGTTAATTTAAGTAAAGAAAAGCTGGCTAGAAACAAGCCAAGCTAAAGTTGGGCATTCATAACTTAGAATGTGTGACTCATTTGGGAGCTGGGTGGCAGGACCCCCAAAAGAGAAAAAAATCTTACTACAAGATTCACAGTACCGAGAATCTGGATTTAAGAGTGGGCCTTAAATCCAAACAAAAAGTAGTCAGTTTCCCCATAACATTCATGTTTCTGTGACACCAATGGACACATCTGGCCGGGCCAGTCAGGAAAGACCATCGGTTACTCCCCCACCCCCAAGCCTGTAAAACATTTTCTGGTACTGTGAAAGCCATCCAGAGGGGAGGAAGAGTCCTGCTCCATACCAGCTGAATTTCTCCACGTCCCATGACCTAGTGTGCGGTATCTTTAGCAATAGTTCTCACAATCCAGTTGGTGTGGGAATAATGTTAGTGATCTCAAGATAGATGAGAGAGCCATTGCCAGTTCTAAAACAGGTTTATTTACCACCTTGAAATACAGGTCAGCCGTTTAGCACTGAAAAACGAAAACACATTTCCCAAATTTCTTTTGGAGAGGAAAAAGCACCATGAAAAAGATCTCTTACGCAAGTTTTTAGGATACATTTGGCACTAACTTTCCCATCAGCATTAGCAAGGCACTGTATTCGCAGCAAGAATGTGACACAGGTGCCGATTTGTACTTCATCAAATTGCCAGCTCTAATACTTTGCTCTTGTTGAAATACATCAATAATGACAGCCAAGAAATACACAGGTTAGGAGGAGGAGTGGGGGTGAGGGGAGGGAGAGGGAGAAGGGATTGATATGTGAAACAAGCCTGTTCCTAATTTGAACTAATATAAATAAATAAATAAATAAATAAACAAAAGAAATACCCTGGGCTACTGAAAGAGAAAGACACGGTCATTCTGGCCCTTGCAGGTATGCAAACTAGAACGCCATTTTACAAAATGATTCCAGCATTACCTGTTTCATTGGGAGAGAAGCTTATCATTTTTAGAGGCGAGGAGGGCAAGTTATTCCCACCCACAGAGGAGGAGCCGTTTATCAGCAATTGACAGTTTCTAGGAGAGGAAGCATCAATTTCCCGTTAAGTGTGTTGCTTGCTGCTGGTGGGTTGACTGTGCTCCGGTGAAAGGCCACACACCTATGCCTGTACGGGCAGTGCAATTTAGACTTCATGGTTGAAATCAAAATGGAGGGCACAAAGTTGGATGGCTAGGGAAATGTGGGTAAATAGACGTGTTGGGATGCGGATGAGTATGATCTAAACATAGTACAAAATTCTCAAGTCACTACTAAAAAGTCCGTTGTAGTCATAGCCCAACTTACTACTAACACGATATCATGGCCTGAAGCCAGCATGATAACAGTGAAGGAAGATGCATTCATCTTTGGCTGCTGCCCTATGTGCGCCAATGTCAGATCAAAGAGCAGGGAAGGATGAGGTGGCCTGGAGAAACAAGGCACAGTGCGGGCTAAACTGATGTGAAGGAGAAGTGGTTCCCAACTGTAGGTCCTTACCCCTTTGGGGGTCAAACGGGTCGCTTAAGACCATTGGAGAAAGCACAGGTATTTATATTACAACTCACAACTGTAGCAAATTCAGAGTTATGAAGTAGCAATGAAAATAATTTTGTGGCTGGGAGTCGTCACAACGTGAGGAACTGTATTAGAGGGTCACAAATTAGGAAGGTTGAGAACCAATGCTCTGTGTAGTAAGCTCAACAGTGCGTGTGTGTGTGAGTGTGCACATGTGTGTGTAAGAGTGTGTTGTGTGTGTGTGGGGGGGTGTATAAATTGTGAGCAAGATGTCTTCACTTTCCCATCATGGTTTTTTAGACACTGTCTCTCATTGAACTTAGAGCTTCTGGTTTCAGCTACGCTGGTTGGACAGGTGTCGTGTCCACCCTTGACCAGCAAGAACGACCCAACACCGAGGAATCTTCTTCACACAGTTTAATTGGGAACCTTGATTTACAGTCTTCCCGGGTCGAGGGAGACGGGGCCTGATATAGTCTACATCTACCAATCACCTAACCCTATGTGGTGCGCCAGAATAGGTTGTCTCCAAGCAGAATTAAGAGGTTACATGGCCTTTACCAAATTAGGAGTTGTTTACCACAGAGAGCACTTGCAGTCGGGCTGGCGGAGGTTTAGGGAGGAAACCGGTGCCATCTTTTGGGCGCGGTACTTTGCAGCTCCCAACAGACAGGAAGCCCTTGAGATCCAACTGTCTCCAGCCTCCACCGCCTGGATTACAATGTTCACACACCTCCGTGCTCCCCCCTTCACGTGGATTCTTGGGATTCAAACTCAGGCCCTCCCGATTGTGCAGCGGGTATTTTACCCACCGTGTCACCGTCCCACCCTCAGTATATTCCTTATTTATCGATGTAGGGCAAGCACTGGACATGCAGTCAGTAACTAGGCTAGTTTAAACTCCACTTATAACTTACTAAGTAGAACTTGACTTTCTTGGTCTCAGTTTCCCAACTGGCAAAATGAAAACCGTTTAACCTGTGCTGTCTCTGAGACAGATGCCTTTCAGATTTAAGCCTTAAACAAGCCCCACACAATCTGCGTTTAATGAAACTGGAATAATTAAGGATTCTCAGAGTACCAGTGGTGTGAGGCTGAACTCTTCTGCCAAGTGATATAATCTACATACGAGCAAAACTGCAACCTGTATCCTGTTAGCATGGGTTCTGAGAATGAACGCAATTCCAGTTTATTAAATGGTTAGAATTCTTTGCCAATCATCTATTATCATTCAGTGTATATATAGCTAGCTACATAATATAATCAACTTTTCTAATGATCCAAGAGAACTATGACATGAAAGGCAGAAAAAAAGTAAAGTTGAAGGCAATTGTGATTTATATTAGAAATATTTTCTAATGGTTTTCTTGTTCTTAAAATTTTTTCCTACAATGTGTTTGAACATGTTTTCTTATCCACCAACTCATCCCAGATTCTCCCCACTTCTCTACCTGCCCAACTTTATGCTCTCTCTCTCTCTCTCTCTCTCTCTCTCTCTCTGTCTCCCAAAATACCTATCCAAATCAGAAAATGAAAATAAAAACAAATAAACAAAAGTCTTAAGATGGAAAAAATACCAACACAACACAAAATGAAACAAAATGCTCCTTTACATTACAAAACAAAACAAAATAGATATGGTGTTCATTTTGTGTTGGCCAACTACTCTGGGCATGAGACTTACCCTGGAATGTGGTTGACATACCACTGTCACTTCCTTAGAGAAAATTAATTTTCTTTTAGAATTGCAGGTATCACTTGCAAATAGTTTCTTGTTTAGGGGGTGGCTCTGCATTTGCTTCTTCTCAGGGATGTCATATTGTACGTTTTTGACTTTGTTTTTGAAGAATTCATTTATTTATTTATTTATTTTAAAGATTTTATTTATTATGTATACAACATTCTGCTTCTGTGTATATCTGCACACCAGAAGAGGGCACCAGATCTCATAATGGATGGTTGTCAGCCTCCATGTGGTTGTTGGGAATTGAACTCAGGACCTCTGGAAGAGCAGTCAGTGCTCTTAACCTCTGAGCCATCTCTCCAGCCCCCATTTATTTATTTTTTAAAAGCAGTTAGAGTTAATCTAAACTTTTTGTTGCCTTACAAAGGATTTGTTGTCCCTCCCTTCACCATCTTCCCTCTCTTCCTTGTACCCCCCGCCAGCTCCAGTAGCCTTGTCTCCATTCCATTTTTCATACCACACATGACCTTTTGTTCCACCACCTTTTCTCAACACCTGTTGTTCTTTCTTGTCCAGATAGGAATCTAGATGCTGTAGACTGTATCCATGGGGAGGGGCCAGGCAGTGAGAGCTTCTCTAACTGGTGCTAGGAATGGACTCACAGCCAATCAATCAAGCGAGTTCTTTCACTGTATTTACAATTCATACTAGGGAAATTTCCATTCCATGCAATGTATTTGACAATTTACCAGGAAGAGCGCAAATGCAGAATAAACCAGTTAAAGGCAAGACGGATGAAGATGTTCACAGAGCCACGTAAATAGGCAAAGAAGCAGAGAACACATGGACAAGGGAAAATATCTTCAGAAGGACCTTCTAGAAGTTAACTGGCAAAACAAAGAAAGATGAGGACCTTGCAGAGGAGCACAAGCCACATTCTAAGGAAAGGTTTGCACAGAAAACATCTTGATCAATGGCTTTTCATGATGCCTAAAAGATACAGCACATTCTAGTTTTCAGGAAATCTTGGAGCTTAGTGAATTTTCTCACAGACTTTTCTTTGACCCCCCCTTTTTATAGTAACCTCTGCAACTTTATTATTTTTGTCATTGTCTATATTTTAGTTTCAGAACACACAAACCATGATGTTTGATAACTTCCCCTTCAGGAGATGTTAAGTGATGGATGACAACCAGCGCTTTGTGTACATTTTCCACTGGGCTTTATTGAATCCGAGCTCTAGATTCTGAATGCAGACGTGGGAATGTCTCTGTGTCTTCAGCAAAGAAGCCTAAGTTTTTCCATGAGAAACCTGGACAAAGCGTCTGTTTGGAAGCTGTGTTTTGGCTATCACCTGAGGCTTCTGTCCTAAAAGTGGAACAAGCTCTGTCTTCTGGAGAAGAACACTTTCCTCTTACTCATGCTCTGTCTGATTTGCAAGTTGAAGGCTCAGAGGAGACTGCCTGTCTACCCAGCTGCAGAATGTGTATGCTGTGATTGCCTTTGTTGCCACGGAAACTGGAGTATAACCGATAAACTATACACCTCAAACAGATTAAAACTGGCTTAGGAAAACTATGTAGGGTTGTTATAAAATGTATGATTAAATGATCTGTTCACTACCACTTTCTATACTTAAGTGATAGCTTAGGAAATATAAGTTTTATAGGCTCCCTCCTCTAGAACAGGGTCTTGGTGGAAGCAAGATTACTGATGAATAAATTCTAAATCTGGTCTAATATAATTTTACGTCGCAACAAACTTGTGAGCACTATAAAAACATAGATGTTGAACATAAAAAATGACATACTTATGAGCAACTGTCAGTTGCTAAAATTCAAGCCTAAATGTGTGTAAATACACTAACAGTGCAAATTATTTCTACTTTAACATAGACTTTTATTTCAAGCACATTTCCCTATGTCTTGTTTAACTACTGAATTGGCATAAATGTAATAGTAGCTACCATTTATTTAGCATTTATCTCCAATAGGAAACTATGTTGATTCATCTCATTTAATTTTTGCTATTGTGTAGGAATTGGATCTTTTCATCTCCAGTGATGAAGAGAGCTGGACTCTTGAGAGTTGAAACATGATGAGATGTATGGTGAGATTTTAGCCCTGGTCTGAGGAAATTTAGGTGGCAGCTGTATGAACCCACTAGACTCTCACTTCTACTACTTTGATAAAAGCACATTTGTAATGCAGGTATTATCAGGATGTTCAATGAAACAATTATAAATATTTCTTGCTAAAGCCAGCTAACACTGAGTTTCATAAGAAAAAATCATTGTGATTACTCAGGAAACAGGAAGTAAAACTTCTATAGTTCTTAATTTAGGGTTAAGTGGCATGTGTGAGGTATACTCAAGACCAGGGCTATGAAGAAGCACTGATAATATTTCAATAGATAAATGAAAATGGACCCCTTCCACAAATGTGACTGTCATGTCCAGGTAGGTAAAACTGGTTATCTGGAGGACCAGAAAGAGTATGAAGGGATACTGTTTTAGCCTATAAGCATTTATATTATTTATTTACACTAGTAGTTTGGATTAAAGTAATTTGACAGCAGCAAAAAAAATAATTGGTTTTAAACTTCCTGGGAAAGTTTATAGGTGAAAAGAGGAAATGAGAAAGAGAGAGAGACTGACAGACAGACAGAGACACACAGAAACAGAGACAGAGAGAAACACACAGAGAGACACAGACGTCTTTTACTCAAACTCAGGACTTTGCTTGTTCTAGTCACCACCCATCATGGAGCTCCAACTCCACCCAGAAGAGTGAATTGGGATTGCACTGTGTCAGCCAAGCACCAATCACAGAACTCCAGCCCCAGCCAGAGAGCAAATTGGGTTTGTGCTCTGTGCACACCAGGATTCTCACTGCCTGTTGGATTCATCCTGGGTTAGGATTTAAACAAACAAACAAACAAACAAACAACAAAAACCACAGTCTTTTGTGTTACATAGAGTAGGGAAAGACATGTCCCATGGAAACTGTGAACGGCTTGTTTTGTCATCTTTCCTACTTCTTGGTCTATTTACGCATTGGCTGCTCTGAAAGTTAGAGACAGTTGAAACATCCCCTTTCTGAAGACAACATTAAAAATTCAGTCTTTGGAAAGGGGGTGTAGCTGTTGAAACAGGTTTTTCAAATGATGCATGCACAGATAAAGGAAATATGCAATACCCCAGAAATTCCAAGAGCTGGATCCTAGTCTAGACTCTGTTCTGCCATTATCTGGCTGAGTATCTCAGACATTGCTGGACCATGGTTTTCTCATCTGTCAGATTTCAGTATGGGGTGCCAAATAATTTTTAATGTTCCTTTCAATTCTAATTAGTATCAAAAGTTGTGGTACAATGTGTCTGGCAGACACAAATTTCTTTTCCAGTTCTTCTCTTGTGAGCTATTTCCAAGTATTGGTCTTGGGGTAAATATGTATCCATTTCTAATCAATGAGCTGCTACTGACTTAGTGGCAGAAGGTTTGTCTACAAAGTTACTTTTTGTTCTGTTTTGCCTTGGGTCCAACCCCTTCTTCCCTCCCTCCTGTCCTTTCCTTTTTCCTATTGAGACAGGGCTTTGTCATGAGCTCACAATGGCCTTGAACTTGCAATCTTCCTGCTTCAGATTTTCAAGTGCAGGGCACCCCTGATTTCAGGGCAGCATTTCATAGTGATGCACAGGGGCAGAATGGCCTTTTGGGTCTGTACCACCTATTTCCTTCTTGAGTGCAAAAATATTCAGTTCCTAGAGAAGGGCAACAACCATTTCATGACAATGGGCTGACAAGCGAAATACCAAGGGTGACAGAAGTAGAATGATGGAAAGAGCGGGTGTCCTCACTGGCTTTCTTAAAAAGCTGCACCGACCTTGGACTGCCTACAATTGAGTCTTTCATTGTGTGAGAAAAGCGCACAGTTTAAGCCGACACTGTATGGTTTACCATTATTTGCGACCAAGCTTATGCCTAAGTGATACAAAAGAAAAACTAAACAGCTTGAACTGAAGAAGGGTTAATATGGGAAGATGTGAAGGTGAATAGCATGTCTACTATCTTGAAGAACCTATAATAAATAAGAGGTAAGAGACAAGCACTGTAATAGCTACAGTGCAAGACAGAGTACATGAAGAGAAGGTATGATCGGAACGGAAGGTATGACATGAATGGAAAACCACACTTGAAGCCAGAGAAACACATGGAGATGCTATATCTCATAACTGTTAGAGGTTTATTCTGCCTCCTAATAATGCCATCATTATTAGTTAAACTATTCATGAAAAATTAACAACGAGAAGTTGGGTTAGAAGCACTTGCTTGATCACGTTGGTCTAATTGTTAGGCCAAATGGGATGGCCTAGTTGTCTAGCTGGTCTCTGGTACTGCAATTCTGGAAAACTCTGACAAAATATCCTTGTAATTAAAGTTTCGCTGAATCAATATCCGTCACAAGCCAACTACTTCAAGTCTCTGATTTACTCTTGGCTGTGAGGTTTTAGATGAATTAAACATATTTTTATATTAATCTGAGAATGAGGTTTATTGAAAGAATACTGGAGGTTTTGGAGAAAAGCTAGAGGGAATAGTGTTTCTACCTGCAGTAGGGTATCAGTCAAGCTAACGGAAAGCAAGGCATTCTCTCTCTCTCTCTCTCTCTCTCTCTCTCTCTCTCTCTCTCTCTCTCTCTCTCTCTCACACACACACACACACACACACACACACACACACACAACCGCCAACCTCTCTCCAGATTTTTAGGTTGATCCTTGGTTCTCTCTTCATGCAGTCTTGCTCTCATTGCCTTGCTAGAATGGTGCTCACATTTGAGAGGTGTGCCTTGCACCCTCATTCTGCAACTGCACCAAGCTGGAGAGCTGGTTCCTTTTCATCTTTCCTTTTATGTTGTACGGATTCTATCAAACGTTTAATAAGGAAATACCGATGACATGTAAGTTCTTCAGTTTGGTTGCTTCAGTTTATTATTTGAGAATTTCATATGTTATGAAAGGTGGTCATATTCACCCCGGTTCCCTCTTCAGCCCTACTCACGTAAATAACACTCTAGTTTGTCCCATCTCCCAAAGTTATGTCATCTTCTTTTTAGAAAGTAGCTCCACTAAGTCCACTTGTTTTTGTCTATATCTAATGGGTGGGGAACCAAGCACTGGACCATGAGAGAGGCACTGATGGCCACACACAAAAGAATGGTTGCACAACCCCATGGCAGCTAGAAGCTAATAGCTGTTTAGTTGGAACTTGCGAGCTTCCTCCTACACACGCTGAAAATTTGGCTGGCTTTGTCTTGTGTAGATCTTACACAGAAAACCATAGATGTTATTTGTTTGTGAGTGCAGCAGCCTTTTCATGCCTTATGACAGCATTTCATAGTACTCCTTTCCATCTTCTAACTCCTAAATTCTTTTCCTTCTTCTTGAAGGTGTTGCCGGGTCTTGAATTAAGCGTTGATACAGATGTCCCACTTAAGGATGAGCAATCATATTTATTTATTCTCAGCATCTTCACCAGTTATGTATGAACCTCTGAACTGATGCTGTCCACTGAAAAAGAAGTTTCTCCCACCAAGGCTGAGAATAGTCCAGGTTTATGGGTAAAAATATAAATACGTTTAAGGCAATTTAACAGCATGCTTGTTTGGGAAAATAAAAATAATAGCTTTCAACTTAGGGTCTCTGACCTCACCAGTCATGGGCCTTTGACCTGTTTTACAGTACCAGGAATAAAGTTCTTCCTGCGGAATAAACCTCTGATCCCATCTGAAAGTGGTTGGTTACTCCATCACATCTATGCTACTGTGGAACCAATATCTGGCAGGCCATTATTCTAGCACGCAGGTCCAGCACTGGGTAAGACCACGGATGACTTGCTCTGCTATTTCCCTGCTTCTTTTCACTATAAACAAAGAGCTCTCTCCCGGGGGATAGTCTTACAAGTACACGAGGACTGGTTATGGACAACAGTCTGCTCATTCCAGACTTCTCTGTGGATGAGCCGCACACAGGTTAAGAAGCTTCAGTGTTACAAGTACACTGGAGGCAATCTGTGATCTTGGTGTGGTCAGCTGCTCACTACTGATCGGACTATGCTCACGGAAAGAGGCTGAGAGCGCAGAAGCCCAGCTGAAGATGGCTTGTTCCCTTATGGAGAAGGAGAAGTAACAATAGGATCCCTTAAAATGTGGGAAGTTAGGGGAAGACCCCAAGAATTAACGCTGCTGACTATGGGAGTTAAGTTTCAAGTTCAAATAGTTTCTCACGCATGCCATGCCAGTAGAGTAAGTATGAAGAGAGAAAGCAGCACTTTTGACTAATGCACTCTTGGCAATCAGCATGGAAGAGAATGAATTTTATAAAAGTGGAAAGGAAAAGATAACGGAAAGATGGAGGCATTAAATGAGGAAAGACATGTAGTTGAGAAAGCAATTACGTTAGACTGAGATTATGTTAGCAAGAGATTGATTTGGGAAAAGATTTTGGAGACTTTTGAAATTCTGTCTCAGGAATAGAGATTCTTTCTAGAAAATTACAATTTCTGAACAGGATAAATATATGAACAGACTAGAATTTTGGAAAGATGAATATTCTCCCAGAGTATGCAGTTTGAAAAAAAAAAAAGGAGAGGAGAAAAATGAAAGGAAAGTATCTAATCTTTTTTGGGGACAACAAGAATGGAGAGAGAAGGCATCTTGAGAACCATGGAGATGCCCCATGGAACACTGGTGGCAAGTAGAGAGGAATGTGAGTTAGCACGTTACATATCCCCAGGGTTCCTGCTGCAGAAGTGTGGAAAGAACCAATCTTTTCTACCAAGCTGCTTTTAAAAGCTACCTCATAGGGGTTATTTATTTCACCCCATTCCATAATTCATTCAGTAAGTGATGGGGGATGTCCTTTTGTATATATGTTTCTCTTATTGGTTGACGAATAAAATACTGATTGGCCGGTAGCCAGGCACGCAGTATAGGTGGAACTACCAGATCAGAAGAAGTCTGGGGAGAAGGGGCAAAGAGAAGCCACGAGGGAGACGCCATGCTGCTGAAGGACTTACATGCTGGATTATGGGTAAGCCACAGCCTCGTGGCAACACATAGTTTAGTAGAAACGGGTTAATAATTAAGAGAGAGCTAGCCAGTTAGAAGCCTAAGCCATTGTCCAAACAGTTTATATTTAATACAAGTCTCTGTGTGTTTACTTGGGGCTAAATGGCTGTGGGAACAGGCGGAACAGAAACTCATTCTACAAGTAAGCACAGATTGAAATCCATTAAGTCATATCTTATAGTATCAGAGATTGTGTTAAGATGAGCAGGACTAGCTTCTCACGCTGAAAAGACAGATGTGAAAACAATGAGTAAGGGGCCACAGTTACCTCACAGGGCTGCTGGGTAGATTAAACGTGGTCATGTCCGTAACATGCTTAGTTAGGCACAGTGCCCGGTACCCAGTAAGTGCTCAATAAACAGCAGTTACTACAAAATCCCAGGAGAATAAACAGAGAGACTGACGAGCTGCTGAGGCTGTGGAGGACAGCTTCAGAGAGGAAATGAGATAACCAACCAGGCAGAGACAACAATGGCTCTTCTATACATAAGGACTCTGATGTGCTCTCAAAGGACAGGGAGCACTGGCTCACAGGGAACACTAGCTCACAGGGAGCACTGGCTCACAGGGAACACTAGCTCACAGGGAGGACTGACTCACAGGGAACACTGGCTCACAGGGAACGCTGGCTTACAGGGAGCACTGGCTCACAGGGAACACTCGCTCACAGGGAGCACTGGCTCACAGGGAACATTAGCTCACAGGGAGCACTGACTTACAGGGAACACTGGCTCACAGGGAGCACTGGCTCACAGGGAACACTGGCTTACAGGGAGGACTGGCTCACAGGGAACACTCGCTTACAGGGAGCACTGGCTCACAGGGAACACTGGCTCACAGGGAGCACTGGCTCACAGGGAACACTGGCTCACAGGGAGCACTGGCTCACAGGGAGCACTGGCTCACAGGGAGCACTGGCTCACAGGGAACACTGGCTCACAGGGAGCACTGGCTCACAGGGAACACTGGCTCACAGGGAGCACTGGCTCACAGGGAACACTGGCTCACAGGGAGCACTAGCTCACAGGGAACACTAGCTCACAGGGAGGACTGACTCACAGGGAACACTGGCTCACAGGGAGGACTGGATGTGTATTTTGGGATGGTGGAGTAGACAGAAGACAGCTGAGGTGGGTTGCGTATGGATTTCATGTAGTAAAGATTCGACTGTACATTTTAGGAAATCACAAGTAACCATTGGTTTTCCACTAGAGCATGAGAGGGCACGTGACTTACCAGACAGATTCTGGGAAGAGGTCAAAGGTTGTGTGATGCAGGGTTGTTTAGTGAGAAATGATCAGAGGCAAGGGTACAACTAAGTAACAAAATCATTTTGGCAAATCACATGAAATAAACTTAACTTTTTACCATTTCATTTTGGAAATACACTTACCCTACAACATTTGTAAGCTATATTCTTCTAAAGTTTTTTTTTTAATTTAAGATTATGTTTGAAAAGTTTTTTATGTAATTCAAAATATATTGTGTTTTGACCAGTTCATTATCATCATGATACTGTAGAAGTTAGAAGTCTAGGCATATAATATGTAGCATTCTAAAGCCAGAATAATAACTTAATTATTACCTTTCAAATAGTGTTATTTTTTGAGATGGATTTTGCACCATGGTATCAAGGCTGGCCTGAAGAAATGCTTCTGCCTCAGCCCGCTGGGTAGAAATGCAAGCACCTGCCATCATGCTTAATTCCAGTGATGTCTCCTAAAACACAGAAAATAATACAATTTTTCATAGAAACCAAACAAATTAAAATAAACTTGATAGATGTAATATTCATAGCCGGGTGTTGGTGGCACACGCCTTTAATCCCAGCCCTCGGGAGGCAGAGGCAGGCGGATCTCTGTGAGTTCAAGACCAGCCTGGTCTCCAGAGCGAGTGCCAGGATAGGCTCCAAAGCTACACAGAGAAACCCTGTCTCGAAAAACCAAAAAAAAAAATATTCATTATAACATTTTGTATTGAAATAGCTGTTTATACAGAGTGCAAAATGATCGCAGGCAAAAGATTGAATGTTGCATCCATTGTCGATGGTGGCATCTTAGGAAAAACAGTATATTAACTACAGTATGGCTACTGGCATAGTGTATTCTATCTCTGAGTTTTTCCTATCCCACTGATTTTCAGTTTCTTTCATCATTAACAGATATTCCAGCTATTATCAGTGCTGTCTTAACATGGCAACGGAGTGACTTCCTTACACTTTCTTCATTTTCAGGTTTCTTTTAAGTATCCCAGAGTCTCATTTCAGAGCTCTTAAAACATACTCGTTCCCTTGAAAAGCGAGGCATGCTGGTATATAGCATACGGCGAGTACAGAATATAATGACTGGTTCTCTACGGTGACAGGATCTGGAATCACCCAGGAGTTGAATCCTCAGGTGCATCATGGGAAATGGTCTAGGCTAGATTAGCCTCTGCTCAAGCCTGTGAAAGACTAGCTTATGTAAACTGGGATGAGAAGATCAGCCTTTTAACTGTGAGTAGCAGCACTGTGTTGTGCACTGTGATCTGGACTATATAAGAAAGGAGAAAGCAAGCTGAACACTAACTATTCTGTTTTCTGACTGGGTGCAGAGCCCCCAGCTCCCAAACTCCTGCCACCAGGACCTTCTCTGTCTTTATTGACGGCATCTTCCGACTTTGTGCTCAAATAGGCCTCTCTCCCTTAAGACCGTTTGTCAAGCCGTTTTATCAGAGCAAGAAGAAAGGTAAATAAGACATCCAGAGTATTTTAATTATTGATATTAATATAATTAATTTCCCTCAAAATTAAAGTAATTACATTTTTTTTTTAGCTCTTAACCTTAAGGCAGAATTACCATAAGATAAATTTTAAAAAGCACGTTATGGAAATCCCCTCTGTAAGTATTTGTAGAACATTTATTCCAATTTAGACATTTCATGAATATTTCTGGTCTAAAATGTCTAAGCTGTTCATCCTTTAGAAGAATTTTAAATGCCAGTGCTTTTAATATATTGAACAAGTGGAGGTATTCTGTGAGATGTTCTGTTTTCTTGCGCTTTGGCCATGTTTGCCTACCTATGACTCATAAAGTTATTAACAACCAAAAAATGAACCTGAACAAATCCAAGACCAGCTTGCTGAAATCCTACTTTGTCTTTTGAGAATCTACTGTATCATTTACTTTGGCAGAAGAAAGGCCAAAGAAGATAAAAGAAATGCATCAGAAAAAGGTATTGCAGTGTGGGGTGTATATCTTTAGTCATAAGAATGCATATTTCACCGTAGCAGATATTTCTTTAACTATGCAAAGATGTGTTGCATTTATTTATGTTGAAGAATATTTTTCTATGTGAAAAATGTGTTGCTGTTTTACTTTTCCTGCCTAAAGCACCTGATTGGCCAATTAAAAAGATGAACAGCCAATAGCTAGGGAGGAGGTGTAGGTGGGACTTCAGGCAGGGAGAGTAAGTAGGGGGAAGAATTTAGGCTCCAGAAAGAAAGAAAAGAGACACCAGGGGCAAGCCAGCCATATATACAGGAAGCAGGAAATTAAGACGCACAGAATGAAGGAAAGGTAAAAAGCCCAAGGCAACATGTGGGTGAGAAGAAATGGGTTCAGTTAAATTAAAGAACTACGGGGGCAAGCCCAAGCTAAGGCCAGGCATTAGCAATTAATAGTAAGTCTCTTTATTTGGGAGCTGGTTGGTGGCCCAAAGAAAATTCCAACTACATTCACCATGGGTAGGATTTCATAATTGCTTGTTTTAAAAAGAAGAGTGGGTTTGGAAATATGGGAAATTTACAAAATGTTGAAGAGACTTAACAACTTTTGATCTTTGAAAGCAGTTGACAGTGTAAAATTTTCTTACAACTTTATCACATGATATTGCCGACATTTTTTGAAGCAGTTTTTAGTTTTCCTCAGCTCAGTAATAGTAACATTTGTGGTTATTTAAGTAATAAAACAATCATTTGGCAAAGTAATCTTTTACTGTTGAGAAATGGCACATCTTGTTGTATTAAAACTGATTGCAGAGTGCTGCAGAGATCTCAGAAGGTGACAGAACTTGCTGCTTCTCTAGAAGACCCATGTACTGTTCCCAGAGCCCACACTCAATAACCTCAATGTTCCATAACTCTGGCTTCAAGACATCCAAAGCCCATTTCTAGCTTCCAGTGGTTCCTGCAAACACATGGCATACATGCATGTGCACCTGTGTGTGTGTGTGCGCATGTACAACACACACACACACACACACACACACACACTCATACACACACACACACACACTCATACACACACACACTCATACACACACACACACACACACACACTCATACACACACACACACACCACACACACACACTCATACACACACACACACACACACACACACTCATACACACACACACACACTCATACACACACACACCACACACACACACACTCATACACACACACACACACACACACTCTCACACACACACACACACAATGATTAAAATTCACCAGATCATATAAGCAAAAGAATATAAAATACAAAGTATAATACTTCGTATAGTAATGAAGTGTCTATGCAAGGAGATAATTTTGGTAATTGTTACTTTTGACAGGCTTTGGAGATTACACTTGATTTAAGACAAATGACAAAAAAGTGTATCCTAATCCCCAATAATTTATTACACACTTAATCAGCATTACGATTGTGAATCTCATGCTGTCTTTTTACCGCTGTAAAAATGCAACTCTGATATCTCCATTCTCTGAACCATCACTACAAGTTATATAATAACCACTTCCATTGCTAATTTTTCTTTTTTTAGTTTTACTTCTAACTTTTTATTTTTTATATGTATAGATGTTTTACCTGCCTATATGTCTGTGCACCATGAGTACATGCAGAGGCCAGGAGAGGGCGTCTGACTCCCAGAGACTGAAGTGAGGGATGGTTGTGAGGTGAGATGGGGGTGTGGGGAACTGAACCCCAGTCCTCTAGAAGAGCAGCCAGGGCTGTTGACCTCTGAGCTGTCTCTTTGGCCCTCCATTATCTTCAAAAGCTTCCTCATTTCCATTGCTTATTTTTTAAAGTCTCTATTAACATATATCATTAGAACATATTAATTATACAAAATATCAATGGGTTCACTATGACATTTTCCTACATGTATATATTTTGATCATATTCTTCCTTATTTCCTTCCCTGTCCCTTCAACTCCTGCTAATGCCATTTTGCTCCATAGCTACTCTCCCTTCTTTTTGGTGTCCCAGTTAGTTTAATTTGTTTAATTGTGCCCAGTTATATGAATGAGAGATTATCTACAGGAGCATGGACAGCTTGCTAGTGACTACACCACTGAAGAAAATGTCTCTTTTCCTGGTGAACCACTAATTGGCTATCATTCCTCAGGAAAGTCTGAGGTCTCATGTGCCCTTTCCCCTCTGTGATGGGTAATCCCAGATCCTGAGACCTGAAGAGTGCAATGACCATGTCTTTTGCAGAAGACAGCGTTCCAAACACCTTCCTCATCTTTTGGATCTTATCTGGCTCTCCCCACGCCCACTTTGATGATGGTCTCTGAGCCTTGGATGGGTTATATGGATGGCCATTTAAGACCGAGCACTTAACAGACAACTATTTACAATGCTTTGGACAGTTTTGAGTTTCTGTGCTAACCCTGCCCACTGCAAAATGTTCCCTGACATAAGCTGATGTCAGCACTAACTCATAGCTCCCTACGCATAGCTTCCTCTCTTCCCTGTCCCGTCTAGGCAGCCACTGAACTGCTATATAGGTATAACTATATATTTGTTTTCATTTTCCATGTGACATGAAATCATACAACATTTGCTATTTTAATTGTTTGGCTCCTTTTATTCAGTTTAACAATTCAAAGGTTTATCTATGTTGTCCCTCCACATATTAATAGATGGAGATTTAATACTTGTTAATCCACTCATGTGTTCATGAGGCGTTCGGATTATTTCCAGGTTAGGGTTATTGCAAATAAACCTGCTATGCACATTTGTCTTTTAATCTTCGTTAATGTAGTAACTTTCATTTTTCTTATTTAAATACCTAGAAGTGGAATGGCCGGATCACAGAGTAGGTGTACTTTTACTTTTTGAAGAAGTTGTAAGAAACTTGGGAGTGACTTGGAACTTGAATTCTCATGGAATTCAAGTTCTACATTCTTGCCAATACTTTGTACAGTCTATTATGTTTGCCAGTCTACAATGTGGTGGAATCTCATTGTAGTTCTAATTTGTGTTTACTTAAGGACTGATACCATTTTACATATATGTACACACACACACACACACACACACACACACACACACACACATTGAGACAGGGTTTCTTTGTGTAACATCCCTGGCTGTCCTGGAACTCACTGTAGACCAGCCTGGCCTAGAACTCACAGAGATCCACCTGCCTCTGCCTCCCAAGTGCTGGGATTAAAGCCGGACTGACATTGATAAGCATTGTTTTTATGCTTTCCATTATCAATATATCCCTTTGATAAATTATATGTTTGCTTTTCAAAAATGAGCCATTACCTTGTCAATTTGACAGTTCTTTATATATTTTATGTTAGTTCAAAAATTTTTTTCTCCATTCATTTATTTAGCTCATAAATGAAGTCATGCACAATTATGATACAGAATACAGTATGTTCACAATGGCATGGCTAAATTAAACCAATTAACATGTTATATCACACATATTCATCACTTGTTTTGAGAACACTTAAAGTATACTATCTCACAACTTTTAAAGTATAGCATATTGTTATCAACCATATTTATCATGCTCTCAGTAGACCTCAAGACATCACAGAGTCCATGCCCCTTGTCCAACTGCAAGAACCTCCATTCAATGTTTTCCTTAAACCAATCGTTTCCCCATTGTTAAAAGACCCACACTGAAGCCTAATAGCCACAATTCTGCTCTCTGCTCCCATAGGCTCATCATTTCTAGGTTACACATAAAATTGAAATTGTGTGACATTTGTCTTCTTCCAGTGTGTCACTTATTATTTTTAGTTCAAAAATTTTATCTTCCTTTGGATTGTCATTTTATTCTCTTATCGGTGTCATTTGACAAGCAAAAGTTTCATCTATTTTAATCTGTAATATTTAATATTTAATATTAGTCTAACCTAAACCCAACATCTCTTTTCCTCTATAATGTTTACTAAAAGTTCCTCACCTTCAGATTTTCATACTCTATCTGTGGTCGACTTTAAGTTAAACTTATGGTGAAGAATACAAATCAGGTGGGTATTTTTTTTTTCATCCAAGGGTATTTCAAGTTAAGCAGTATTTACTTAAAAAATTCTTTCTCTCTTGAGTTGCTTTAACTTTGTCAAACATTAATCTCTGTGTTACATATGGATCTACTTAAGGATCTCTGTCTATTTCATTTAGCTATTTGGCTATCTTTATGGCAAGGATGTAGTAATAGCATAGCATTATAATGTCTTGAAATCAAGTAATATTTGCCCTGTAACTTCTTCTTCTTTTTCATTTCATTATTCTACATGTAATAGAAAATAAAATGTAAAAACTCTGTTATTCTAGTTGACTCTGAGAAGATAAAGGTAAAACTTCACTTCAGAGTTGTTTTATGTGGGGTGTGCTTACGGTAGATGTATAGTAGTGCTTTATATTTCTACTTATTATCTTGAACTTTAATGACTATTGTGTCTCAAACTATGTTAGGCCAGATCTTGGCAAAATACCTTTAAAAGGATAGATAAGTTTACAACAAGTGCTAAACATAATTTCCAAAACATATTTTTTCCCTTGAGTTCTCACTGTATGTGGAAAAAAATGAGTGAATTTTCATATAAAAATTCCATTAAAATCTCTGCAGGTTTGACACCAATATTTGACATGATTACATGTAAGAGATGAGAAATATTTTTCATCTAACATAGTTCCTTAAGACAATCCTCCATAGTCTTCACTGTCTGTGATGGTTGGTGTTGATTGTCCATTTGCTAGGATCTAAAGTCCCTAGGGGCCAAATCTCCAGGCACACCCGTAGGAGATAGTTTAGATGACATTGGTCTCTGGGTATGCTTATGAGGGATATCTTGATTGGGTTAACTGGGATAGAAAGATCCACTGTGAAGGAGGGACCAGCACCTCTCCGTGTGCTTGTGTTATGTCTACATAAAAGGAAGAAGCTCCCAAGCACACACATTCATTGCTCTCTGTTACCTGGTTGTTGATGGAATGTGACCAGCCACTGTGACTTCCTCACCACGATGGATTGAACCTTTCAACTATGAGCCAAAATCAAAAGTTGCTTTTGTCAGCATACATGAAAGCAATGAGACAAGTAAATAAGACAATGTCCTTTCATTTTGACCATGTATTCTAAACCATTCAGGTGCCTTTGCATTTTTAATTGTTTTATACAAAACTGAAACTCTCAGTATACTATACTTCAACTGAATTTGTACAATTTATACATAGGAAGATCATTTGGGACCAGAGAACAGTATGACTAAAAGGTAAGGATTTGGATTCAGACAAAACGGGTTTATATCTCGAGTCTACTATATACTGGGTATCTGGTTCTGATAGTCTCCAGATTCCTCTTTAGAACCAGAAAACGGAATAACAAATATGTTGGCTGACTGTCAGGAAGTTACAAATATGGAGTTAAATGTTTATAAAAGTATTAAACTATAATACTATAACAGTATAAGTTGCTGTATGTAGGCATAGTCATGAACTCACTGTAGTAGTGATTCCTAGATCTGTCTGAATTCCAGTGTTATTTAAAGATCATCAAAAAAAATTCAAAGCCCAAACTATACCTTTACCAAGTAAATCACAATGTCTTTGGAAGGAACACAGGACCATTTTTTAAAAATTAAATGATTTTATGTAAACGATCTCATTTAGTTATGCAGTTCTTGGAGTTGAACATTACTTCTGGTTTATATAGGAGAAAGCTAACGTTAATCTTGAGAATACTGAGGAAAATACTCTAAACAATCCCAGCTCAAGTTGGTCTGGCTTCAAAATCCTACTTTTAAGTACTTTGCTTTATTTAGTCAAGGTCCTTAGAGACCCCCATTTAAATGAACCCCTAAATAGAGCATGGTACACGGCTGTAAGTGATCCATATAATTCAGGAGGATACTCTCTATTGCAAACATCAGGTCCACCAATGTTTTGACGTTATTTGTGAAGGCATATGCTATAACTCACTTATAATTTATAAAATCAATGAGAATTATCAGCTGAGTCTCCACTATCTTATGTCAAGGAGTTAGCTTTGGCATATGATACTCCATGGTTTGGCATGTGCCTTATTGTTTTCCAGACTTTGGAATAGCCAAATAATAGGCAAGCCACTATTCAGAGCCTCCATTCAATGTATTCCTGAGGATAATTCCTGATGTGATTCCTGCACACTGGCCAAGATAACTTGGTGACTGCTTTCTGGACCATGATGCTATTTGCTATAAAATGTATTCCTCAGTCATATAACTTTCTCTTTACACACCTCATTTAAAGCATAGTTTAACCAATATCTCTGCTCTAAAGGGAGCACTACAACATGTTCTGGTATCTAAGCGGCAGATGGCTTTGGACATCATTGGCTATTGCTCTTCCAGGCTTATAAACAAGTTACAAGAATGGAGCAAACGAATGACACTTTTGTGGACATGATGACGTAATTATGAGTGTAGAACTTGTCTTAGAGAAGAATTCCCAAAGAGCTTCTGGGAGTATAAATTATAAAGTCACTGCCATAGGAGTATTTTTTAGGATTTCTTTATCCCCACTGTAACTGAAAAACCCCAAAGTCACTTGAAAGATTGTGAAAACTTTGGGCTTGACTTGCAGGCAACTATTCTTCAGTCCCATCTGACAGTTTTTGGCCAAGGATGCTCCAAACTTCAACCTCTGAAATAACCGTGGTTTGTTTAAGTGTAACACACTGATGCAAGTCAAGAAGTCAGTAATACTTGGCCATTTTCAGTAGTGTTAGCCCAGCCTCACTACACATTATTTTCTAGCACACACTAAAGTAGTCAGCAAAGCTAATTTTGGGTGGGTTGACTGGGGAGGCTAGAAAACTCGAAAAGCCCAGGCTGATCTGAACTTGCAATGTACTCAAGGGTGACCTTGAACTCCTGATCCTCCTGCTTCTATCTAATAAATTCTGCTTTACAGGCATGAGTAGTTCATGATTTTATGTCATGCTGGAGATGAAAGCCAGGGTAGGGTATCAGGCAGAGTTCCAACTGAGTTACACTCCTAGCTACCATTATTTGTGTGTGTGTGTGCGTGTGCGTGTGTGTTATTTGTTTTGTTTTAAGACAGAGTCTCACCATGTTGCCTTGTCTCAAATGCACTATGTTCATCTGGTAGGCCTGGAACTCACAGAGATGCCCCCACTTCTGCTTCCCTAGTGTTGCTATTGAAGGCATGCTACACCACAACAAGCCACATTTTTAAAAATACGCTTTATTTTGGTAAAAGAAGAAACATCCTAATTTGCACTATGAGAGTTTCTGCCTACTCATTGAATATATCCGTATCATGCAGAGAGGCAAAATGAAGGAAGAGATTTTCTGAAATCTTACGATGCAATGAAGACCTCTGTTCGTGCAGATTTCCCTCCCTCTAGCCTCTCGCTTTGTAAGGGCTAAGAGACCTGCTTCAGCCCCTACCCAGGATCCCAAAGGTGAAAGGCTTCTCAGGAGTAAAGGAGGGGGTGAAAGACTTCTATAGTCACTTCACATGCAATCTGAGGGTCATGTTCTTTATTTCCTGTGCTCTTCATTGTTCCGTTTCTACTCTTAAGAATCCTGTCCGACTTCTAACTTCTCCACCCTTCTTCTTCTGTTCTAAAAACTCTTCTTCAGGAGACTTGAAGTGATAAAGAAGTTCTCTCACTGGTCAAAAGCACATTCCTGGACCAAGCAATAAGGGGCTGAGCTGTTTACCATGACAACACAAGGGTCCAAGGCCATAGGATCAAAGCCATGACCAGACAGGGAGGGCACAGTTCCCTATGACAACTTTAAGACATAGATCTATGGTTAGTAGACTTGCGAGTGAAGAATTGGCAAGCTTTTCTTAGTCACCTTGGTAGACATCTGTGACTCTGACCTTGTGCAAGCTATAAAGTTTTCTTTTCACAAAAAGCCTTTAGTTTAGTTTGAACTTGCTCTGAGGTGAAAGTGAGCTTATTGTGTAGTAGTTCGAATAAGAGAACAAGGCAGGCTGTTAAGAGTCAACACTAGTAACACCTGGTGTATCTCTCATGACCCCATGACATCTATTTCTTCCTATCACCCATGTATTTGCCCATCTATGTAGAAAACATGGAAATGCACATGGACGAATAAAAATGAAATATTAACAAGTGGACATAACAAAAAAGCAAAGTTCTCTAATTTTTGAAGTAATCCTAAACTACTTGCCTTGAGATAAAATGCTATGTTTTATTTATTTTAATTAATGATGCAGAAAACATGCTTTTCCTGCTATTTTTATAATTTTCCAATTTTGGATATTTTCTGTTGGTTTCTATCTCAAACAGAGATGAATTTAGTTTGCCCATTATGGTGGTTTGAGAGAAAATGGCTCTTGAAGGGAGTGGCATTCTGAGGAGGCGTGGCTTTGTTGGAGGAAGTGTATCTCTGTGGAGGCAAACTTTGAGGCCTCATATATGTTTAAGCCACACCCAGTCTCTTAGACCACTTCCCGTTGCCTGTGAGTCAAGATGTAAGAATTCTCAGGACCTTCTTCAGCACCATGCCTGTCTGCCTACCTCCGTGCTCCCAGCCATGATGAAAATTCCGTAAACCTCTGAAACTGTCAGCCAGCCCCAATGAAATGTTTTTCTTCATAAGAGTTGCCATGGCCGTGGTGTCTCTTCATAGCAATAGAAACTCCAACTGTTACTTTTTACCTGTGTTACTTTTTAATTTCTATCAGTTTTGATTATCATATTATACTCTCATTTCCATTGGTAACTTTCTAATTTTAAATATCTGAAATTTTCAATTGCTAAGTCTTCGTTTTTTTCATGTTGTATGATGTTAATAAGTATTCAAACCTCCATTTCAGTTTTTAAAAGAACTTTTAAATATTAGTTTCTCTATTTTTACAATGTCAGTGCTTACTTTTAGCTTGTTCTTGTTCTTTTAGGGTTCAAAATCAAGGGGCTATGTTAAGCCATTATCTTAATTAGAGCGCATGTGTGTGATATAACTGTGCTAGATTTTAGAAGTGACTATTGAATAAAAAGAATAAAAAGGAGCCGGGCGTTGGTGGCGCACGCCTTTAATCCCAGCACTCGGGAGGCAGAGGCAGGCGGATCTCTGTGAGTTCGAGGCCAGCCTGGTCTCCAGAGCGAGTGCCAGGATAGGCTCCAAAGCTACACAGAGAAACCCTGTCTCAAAAAACAACAAACAAACAAACAAAAACAAAAACAAAAGAATAAAAAGGAAAGGAAAAGACATGGCTGCTCCTAGGTATGGTGGAAGAGAAAGTTTCTTATAGAAATGAGGGAGAGCATAGCCAGAGGGAGGGACACCTGGGAAAGTCCAGAGTGGACATAGCCAGACTGAGATGGGCCATGTGGAGAGAGAAGGAGGAGAAGGGAGAGAGGAAGAGATGGAAACTAGGTGCAGCAGCTAGGAGACCAAAGGTACAAAAGGGACTGCTAACAAAAATGTCTGGGCTATATAGGTAGGGAAGAGCCTGTGGGGGAAAGGGCAGCTAGGCCCTGGGCTGAAGAGTAGAGGGCAGGCAGGATACGCCAGACATACCCTGTGACACATAGGGACTGAGGGATGCTGGGAGAACCTAGAGACCAGGTCCACTTTGATTTGTTAAATAGGCACCTCCGTTGTTTGTCCCGGGTTTGAAATTGAACAACTATGTGGTTTATCTTTTCATTTTTGTAATGATACATTTTAACGAGAAGATAAAATTTTTCTGTGTTTACGTTCATGTGTTGTGTGTGCATACGTGTTTGTCTGTTTACATGTATGTAGCATATGTATCTGCTGTATATGCTTATGCACATATAGAGGGCAGAGGTTGACATCCGGTGTCTTCCTCACTAGAGCTTGTGGTGGTTTGAATGACACATGCCTCCCATAGTCTTGAACATATGAACCCTTGTTCCCCAGTTAGTGGCAATTTTGGGGTTGTGACCTTGCTGGAGAGAGAATGCCACTAGTGGTGGGCTTTGCGTGTTTATAATCTTGGTTCAATTCCTGTTCCTTCTCTCTGCTTCATGCTTTTATGTATGGAGCCCCGGGCTTTCAGCTTCTTACTCTCGTCACCATGGCTACAACTTCTCCTGCCAAGATGGAGTAAGGCAAAATCAACTCATCTACAAGTTGCCTTGGCTATATATAGTGTTTTGTTACAGCAATGGAAATGTGACTAGCACAGAAGTCGGTACCAGAGAGAAGGCTGTTGCTGTTCTTTTTTGGAAGAACACTGGAAGACTTTGGAATGTTGGACCAGAAAGGGGGAATGTGGTAACCAGAGCTTTACAATCCATCCTTGCAGGAGCCTGAGTGACAGTGGTGCTCAGACCAATGTAGACTGTGGAGGAAGGGCCGCTTCAACAGATTCTAGAAGGAAACACTATTAGCCACTGGGCTTGAGGCCATCTGTGTGATATCTTGGCAAATAATCAATCTGTTTGCCATTTGCCCTTATTCCAAGCACTTGTTTATGGTTAAATTGAAAAGCCGTGGACTAATTTTTTTTTTTTTTGGTGGAGGGAATTTCAAGACTGTGTAATGTTCAGTCTGTGAAATGGTTATTACTGATAATGCTTACGCAGGTCTAAAAAGAAGAAGCACAAGAGGGTCTGAAGGAAACCAGAAATACATAGCGTGAAGGAGAGAAGACTACTAGCAAGTTGAATGTTACAGCCAAGGCCGTGATACAGGAGAGGCTGTAATTGTTCTGGAGGTTAGTTCAGTTAAGGAGAGGCTTTCTCTGCCCTGGGATAAAGTGAAGGTACCCTCTGGGAAAGACCCCACTCAGCTAAACCTCTGGCCTGTGAAAGGGAGTGGAAAGCACTTTCTACTCCTAGAAAGCAAATGAGAAAGAAAGCTGGAGCTGGTGCGCTTTAAGGGGCCAGGGGCCATCCCAAGCCGGCAGCCTAATGGAGTAGCGTTGTACACACGGTGTTAGCTTTAGAGACATGGATGATGCAAGAGTAAAGGGGTCATGGATTCTTCCTAAGAGGTTTCAGAGAGTTCCTGAGGCCAGTCACAGTAGGGAAGCAGAGTCCTTGTGTGAAAGTCCTGAAAGGCCTTCTGTGAAAATTGAAGTCAGTTTGAACCAGAAGACCCAAGATATTGGAAAGGTCACGACTGAAGGGTGTGTGACAAGGAGAACTGTATTGTTAATCCCATCCATCCAGAATGAGGCCTCTACAACAGTTTAAAGCCAAATTTGAAACAAGCTTTTATTAAATACTGGCCAGGTGGATGGGCTCTGGCCAGGTCCATACCCAGTTTCCTGGGAAGTGGCCCAGAATCAGTTTTTAGCCGCTTAAAAAGGAAAATCCATATTTCTTGCATTTCCCACCAGGTCCTGTCAGGGGCAAACACACATCCTGATGTACCTCCAGCCTGGGAACCTCCCATGCACATGTAATCAAACACATCCCGTGCAGATGGGTCAAACAAGTTCATTTAGGGGAGGGAAACGTGTGGCTTGTTATCTCCCATCAACAACAAAACAGCCTCGGGCATTTCAGGAACTGTCTGTCCCTGGGCAAGGGGCTTGCAGATCAGAGGCAGTTCAGTTTCATGGATCTCTTAGGCATAGTACTTTAAATTTAAAATGTAACTTGGCTCTCACAGTATATCAGTGCTGGAAGCAGCCCAAGAGAGAGATGTTCACTGTAAGTTGCATGGCTGGATGGCCAGAGTCATCTAAACCCTTTGAAATTAAAGCTCCAGACATCAGACTCGGAGCTGCAAGATGTGGTGTCTGTCATTCTTTGATCCACTGTTTCTCCATTAGCTTCTCATTTTCCCATTTGGAATGGTGATATATATTCCGTGCCAATATATGTTGGAAGCACTTAATTTGATTTTTGATTTTATGGGGATTACAATTAAGTGATTGTCTTGAGGCTCAGAAGAGACTTTGGAGTTTTAAACAGCATTGAGACTTCGAGTGACTATGAAGACTTTTGAAGATGGACTAAATGCATTTTGCATTATGATATGGCCCCGGGCCTACACCAGACAAGGGGTGGAATGCTGTGGCTGAAGGAGAAATGTTCCCCATAGGCTCAGGCATTGGCTGGTGGTGTTGTTGCTATTTAGGGAGGTTCAGGAAGTACAGCCTAGATGAAGGAAGTACTTCACCTGGGGTGGGCTTTAGATAAAGCTAGTCTCACCCCCCTTCCTCTGTGCTCTCTCTGCTTGTGAAGGTGAGTTCTTCCTCAGTCCTAAGTAGGATGTCTTTACCAAACCCCTCCTTTCAGGGCTTAGGGCTCCATGTGGAAGAGGAAGTGGAAAGATTGGAGGAGATGGACAACTCTAAGGACATATTATTCCACACACAACAGGACTGTTGCACGTATGAACTCAGAGACTGTGGCAGTGTGCGTAGGGCCAGCATAGTTTGAAGGGACCAGCTTCCCTTTTGGCAGCCATAACAGCCGAACACGTGCTTGCCATAAACCTGCCTTGGTCACTTAGAGATCAGATGCCTGTCTCGTGACAAGGAGCCAATCAGAAGTTAGCTGGCGGCGCTATGCTTTACGACCCTGGGTGTGCTTTACCGACAAGCGCACAGCAATGACATACAGAGCATAGCAACCACCCTGGGAGGGCCTATGGGCCATAACAACCAGTTGACCAATCAACACAGGGCAAGCCCTCCAAGCCTGGAGGCACACCAATCCTGAGCCTGTGCGTACCCCTAGACACTCCCCTTACGCTGCCCTACAAGATCTGTACCAGCGGGTTTGAGCTGTCTTTTGCGAGCCATCCGCCATGGCGGGTGGGTGAAAGACCTGAGCTAACATGGGGTTAGCTCGTTAAATTACAATAAAGCCTCTTGCAGTTTGCAGCAAGCTCTCGAATCCGCCTGGTGATTGGGGTGAACACAGTCATGGCCTGGGACCCCGGATACCTGAGTTTTCCAGGGGTCTAACAAGTTCAAACCAAACAGGGTCCTAGCACTGACGGGGAACTGTGCCGGGGCTCAGTTCAGAAGCTACTGGCAAAGGACACATTAGTTTTTTTCCCACTGGAGAATCACTGGACAGACATATTAACCACACTTCAGGGCAGGCTCCAGGCTCATGAGCCAACGGTTGGCCAACACAAAATGAACTCAGTGGTATTTTTTGCAGACTTTTTGGTCTCATATTGCTTTGTTTGGACATCTTTTGTCTTATCGGTCTTTCGCTTGTATATTTTGGATTCTATTCTGGGGTTGGGGTTTGAGTGTGTGTGTGTGTGTGTGTGTGTGTGTGTGTGTGTGTGTGTGTGTGTATGAAGACACAAAGAAATTGGAGTTGGGTGGATGGGGAGGTGGGCCTGGGAGGAGTTAGAAGAGGGAAACGTGTAATTAGAATATATTGTATGAAAAATATTTTTTCAATTAAAAAGTACATAAAATAAAACACATTGGAACCAAAGAAAAATATGACTACTTTCTGATACTACTCTCATGTTTGCCGTGTTGGGCCATGCTCTCCTACCATAATGAACTCCTGTCTCTCTGCAACAATGAGCTCAAATAAAGTATTCTCTAAATTTCACTGGTCATGATATTTTATTGCAGCCACAGAAAGGTAGCTAATCCATATCTCTACCTTAAATATTGAGGCTGAGTCTTTCACTTAGATTTACCTAGAGCTCCATTTGGCTAACCTAACCAGCTTGCTCTGAGATTCCTTTCTCCATCTCCCACCTTGTGAGGTCAGAGATGGCCATGGCCATCTCCATCAGCATTTACATGACTGTTAAGGAATTAGACACCAGTCCTCAGACTTGGACAGTAAGCACTTTTACCTGCTGAGTCATCTCCCCAGCCCCGGGAGCTTTAAATTGATAAAATCCCATTTACCATTCTTTATAACGTTAGGGCTTGACATGTAACAAAAGATCTTTGAATGCCCATTACTGAAAAAAAAAGTTTCCATATTCTAATTTGTCATAATTCAATTTCATTCCTTATACGTTGTAATGTATAGATAAGGAGAGGCCAATATTCAGTTGTTCTGGTACCATTTGTTGAAAAGATTTCCATTTCTCCATTAAACTGGCCTTGTTTCAATGCGCTAGGGAAATATACAGGAGGGCTAGTTTCCAGAGTGCTTCTTCTTTTCAATGTAGCTTATGTGTCTTTCTTAAACAACACATTGTCTTATTGTAGCTTTTAGGTAAGTCTCATCAACCAGGACACTAAGCCATGTTTCCCTATTTATATTATTTTGACTATTGTAGGTCCTTTGCATTAGATTACTAATTCCCCACATGCAACCAAATTTATCCCGAGTTAGCTTGAATTGTAGAAATATCTCATAGCTTGTTTTTTTTTTTAGATTTGTTATTGATAATTTTATGGTCTTCACTTATTTGGAGATGTTTGTTTAAAGTCTTCTTCTTTTCAATCAAATTTATCCCGAGTTAGCTTGAATTGTAGAAATATCTCATAGCTTGTTTTTTTAGATTTGTTATTGATAATTTTATGGTCTTCACTTATTTGGAGATGTTTGTTTAAAGTCTTCAATTCTGAAGTCTAACACCCTTCTTATTGACGATAAGTCAAATTTATTTATTTATTTATTTATTTATTTATTTATTTTTGCTGTGGGTAAAATATTCCTTGGACAAAAGCCAAGTTTTGTTTAGAAAAGAAGTTACATAACAAACAGATCATTTTAGACCTGGCCAGGCCTGGTCTTGTTCTGTCAGGGCAGCTCGGTGATTTGGTTTGGATGCCCCACTGATGTATCTAAGTAGTCCTGATTCAATGGAAAACCAATGGTCTTAGTATCCTCATAAGGTGGTTAGATTTTAAATCCCCAAATCTATGAAATTGTTTGTAAAATTGCCCACAGTATTATAGTACTTTCATATTGACAGTTTGCTCAAGTTGTTCAATTTCATTTGTGTTTTGAGTTTAGTAAAAATAAATATAGTTATTGCAAATAAAAGATGTACAACAACAAAACGACTAGCCTTTCTCTTATACACCTTTCTTTGCCTCTTGTGACTTGCTGTGTAGCTGGGTGTGTGGCCTCTGGAGTCCTCCTCTCCTTTTTCATTCCTCCATCTCTCTTCCCTGATTTCTCCTCCAGTTTATGCTCTCTGCCTTCCAGCCCCAGCTATCCATGCTCCTGCCTGGCTATTAGTCATTCAGCTCTTTATTAGACCAAGTGGGTGTTTTAGACAGGCAAAGTAACCCAGCTTCACAGAGCTCAACAAATGCAACATAAGAGAATGCAACACATCTTTGCTTCATTAAAAAAAAATATTCCACAGCATAAATAAATGTTAACACATCAGTCAGCATACTTTGTGGGAGAAATCGTCAGTATTCAAAAATGAATCAAAACCAGGTATTAATGGCTTCAATCCCAGCATTCAGGGGCAGAGGCAGGAGGATCCACACAGGTTTGAGACCAGTTTAGTGAGCATACAAACTCTGTCTCAAAAAAAGAAAAGAAAGGTAGAATTAAGTGCTCTTCACGTAGCTATTTTCCTATCAAGGGTAAGGAAACTGTTACTTGCAAGGGAGAAATTAACTCCAGTTTTTGTTTGTTTGCTTTTACCTTGTATAGAGATCTGTTATTTTCATCAGTTAACTTTATTAAGCAAACCCTGGAGAAAAAGCACCATTGACGATTCAACTGTCCTCTATCAATCGTTAGGAGCGTGGATTTGAGTTTGATCTGAGCAGAATGAAGGGATTTTAAGAATGCCTCTCAGCCAAGCAGTGGTGGCTTGTGTGCTTTTAATCCCAGCACTGGGGAGGTAGGCGGACCTCTATGAGTTTGAGGCCAGCCTGGTCTGCAGAGCAAGTTCCAGGACAGGCTCCAAAGCTATAGGAGAAACCCTGTCTCAAAACAGAAACAAAACAAAACAAAACAAAATGAACACCTCTGTTCTGTCTGTTAGCCCATCACACTGCCTGGCAGCACATTTACAATGTGGACAGACCCTTTTGTCCCTGTGAAATGGACAGTCAGGGAATGTTAACATACGATGACAAGCATAAAACAATAATAACACTTCTGGCTAAGTTTTACTATAGAGAATGCATTTTAAAATGATGACTCTTTTAAATATCAGCTATAAATTGCTCTCAGAACAGGACCTGCCAAAAACAATGCCTTGGCAAAATAGGCCTGCCAGGGTGAGGAATTTTAAAGTGTTCACTGTTAGGATACACTGTTGATTTTTCTCTGGCACTATTGTAACACTGTTCCCTCTGGTAAAGGGACCCCGGGACTTGCCAGGGGAGAGAAGTGGCTACCCTCCTATTAGTAGCTACTTGATAGATACTCATCGCTAATTGATTATTTGACATGGAATTGAGTATGGTGTTAATTGATATGTATATATCACATAAACAAAGAAGATAAGTTTCTTAGTTAGAGTTACTATTGCTGTGATGAAATACCATGACTACAAGCAAGATGGGAAGGAAAGGGTTTATTTCACTCACGGTTCCATATAACAGTGTATCATAAGAACAATGAGGTTGGGAACTCACTCAGGGCAGGCACCCAAGTGCAGCAGCTGGTGCAGAGGCCACAGAGGGAAATGGCTGACTGGCTTGCTTGTCATGGCTTGCTCAACATGCTTTCTTACAGAACCCAGGACTCCAGCCTGGGGTGGTACCACCCGCATTGGGCTGGATCCTCCCACATTGATCATTAATTGAGTAAATGCCTTGTAGATGGCTAATTTTGAGGTACTTTTCCTTTCTCTCTGATGGCTCTAGTTTGTGTTGAGTTACATAAGACCAGCTGGGACATTAAGTACGTTTCTTTACCTTTACAGAGGAGGAAATACAGACAATTCAAAGGTAAATTCTTTTTCAAGCTCTAAAAGCTAGTGAAACAATTGGGGCAACCCTGCAAAAAGGTTATGCTAAGCCAATGTAGTCTGGCCACGTCCCAACCCAAAATGCATTGGGTTGGATTTGAATATTTAACAGAGAATATGAAGACTTGAGAGAGATCACTGAGTTGCATTAAGAAGTGGCATTTTAGTGCATGCTTTTCTTTTCCCCAGAAGGCATACAGGATGCTAGTGATAAAGTCTAATATATCAACTAATCCATTTTATATGAATTTAGTCTCTGGTGTCACTGTAAGATTCTACATGGTCTCATTCACAACTTGCTTAGCAGCAACCTTTATCTCTGCTTTGTTTTCTAGCTGTGTCTTTAAATTTTACTTTGGACCATGCTGGAAACAAGCGGGCAATAAGTAGAACCCTGACCCTGCTAGCTGCCATTAACGTGAACTCTTTTCTAATCCCTTTAAAGCTCTTAGTCACTGGAAACTCAAATTTCATTATGCTTTGTGTTACTATAACACTTATCTCTTCACATATAACAGTTCACACACTATATTATATTTTTACATATTACTTAAGAAAAACTTCAACAATTTCCCAGAGTCCACACTGACTTACAGACTTTTAATGCGAGTATCTAGCAATGTCTGGCATTGATTAAATACTGAATAAATAAGCATGTAACTCTTGAGTCTATATTTTGTATTTGAAAAATGATCACTAAAAGGTCAGTGTCACTTAAAATATGTCTTGGCAAAACTTGACTTTTTATCTATACGCTAATAATTCTCCCAACATTTCTTTCCCCCTTTGCTTGCTTGCTCCCCCCTGCTTCCTCTACGACCGATGCCCTCACTTTTCCCTGTTTGTTCTGCCTCTGCCTGTTTCTCATTATTGTCTGTCTCTGCTCAGCGTCACTCTGCAGACACGCTGCCCACTGTGGCAGGAGGATGGCCACTGGCATAGCATTCGCAACTTTCAAGCTTAACGACCTGAGCGAAAAGGAAAGTTGTTTCTTCTAGCATCGTGAACGCATAATTCTGTGTGGGTGTTACTTTTCACCCACAGTATTACAGTCCGAGAATAAGTCAGAAAGACATATCTTAAATATCGAGAGTTGTCCCTGTCACCTTCTTGGTGGATTAACTCGGTTTTCATTGCATAACGAACAACCTTTAAAGAAAGTCTTAGGTCTGATGTCAGAATCTTCAGCTTGGGTTCCACGCTGTGGCCGGCAGTCCTCAAGGCTACATTCCTCATTCCTCATCAGCATATGGTATCTCTCCTGTTCCCTTCACCTTTGATTTAGTGTCTTAGGATTTATTCTCCTTGCAGTAATTAGGTCACGCCACTGTCTCTGAACTACTTCTGAACTGGT
Organism: Cricetulus griseus; assembly: GCF_003668045.3. Lineage (NCBI taxonomy): Eukaryota > Metazoa > Chordata > Mammalia > Rodentia > Cricetidae > Cricetulus > Cricetulus griseus. Next base: position 9,386,091 of record NC_048603.1, on the reverse strand, counting down.
TACAATTCAGGCTGACTCTTTTAGACCTTTCCCTCATGTGCCAATCACAGAAAGGCGGGAGAGTTAAGAGTTCCCTCAAGCACGGAAGCCAGAGGGGTATAAGTGGCTGTCCAAAGACCATCTGAGACAAAAATATCAAAAAAAGTGATAAAAGGGACGAAAACCAGAAAATCTTCAACACAGAACATCATGCTCACATTTACATTTCTTCTTCTTTTCTTCTTCTCCTTCTCCTTCTCCTCCTTCTTCTATTTCAAGTGTATAGCTTAGTGTGGTTTGGTCTTAGGAAGAAGGGTAATGCGAGGCTTATTCACAAGATGAACTTTCTACTCTTGCTGAACTTCTAAGTGTGGACAGGATTCCAAAGATGGAAAAGAATAAGTTTTCAGAGTGATAAGGAAAGATGAAGGGACATTGAGTGGCAGATCCATTTTGCTTCCATCTGTAACAGAATTCCTTCCCTGGTTCTTAAGCTACCTTTGAGCCCCCAAATAAACACGCAGAAGCTATGTTAGTTATGGAACTGTTGGCCGGTGACTACGACTTCTTATTGGCTAGCTCTGTCTTAATTACTAACCCATTTCTATTAATCTATGTATTTCCACATGGCTTTATCTTACTGGAGCAGTCAATATGTAGGATGCCAGAGGAGTAACAGGTCCCCACAGAAATGCAAGAATATATATCTTTAAGGTAGTTAAAGTCTTTTAACTACCTTAAAGATATATATTTATATATATATATAATATATATATATACATAATAAATAAATATATATATATATATATTTATATACGTCTTTAAGGTAGTTAAAAAAAATCCCTTCAGACCAACATAAGGCTGAAGTAACTCAAATGCCTTTACAGTGGAGGTGTGTGTGTGTGTGTGTGTGTGTGTGTGTGTGTGTGTGTGTGTGCATTTCTGTGGGGAAGGCACCAAATTTTCTGTATGTTGATAGTATTGAGATAAAATTAAATAGTTAATGAGTTATGGTTAAAATAGTCCCAAGTCTCTGGGAAGTGCTCAGTAAATGGCATAGGCAATTATTTGTCTTATGGCTATTGTTACTTTGCCATAACATTTGAACCATTTCTTTTCCCCTGCAGAAATAAATTCTGCATGCAAGTTTCTGCTCCAAGGAGTAGGTGAGGAGAGACCGCAGAAGGGCGGCTGGTCTCCACCAACACTTTTCTTGACAGCCCTTGGTGTCACCAGTGCTGCACCTCGCAAGCAGCTGTAACAGCTGCTGGTAGCTTTTGGAGACAGAACACTTGGACATCTCCTGAACAACAGTGTTGACTGGGGGCAACAGTATCCATGTGCCTCCAAGTGAAAAATTAAATCCACACTTCCTTCATCATGAAACGCTTACCGTTCCTCTTTGAAAACACAATGAATCTGGTGCTCATGAAAACACGGGCTAGTGAGGATAAGCCTGAAAGGCCAGGGAACACATGTCTTGTTTCTCTGAGAGGCTTCCTGTTCATGGCTTGAGAAGATTCCCAAAAGGAAGGGACAGAAAGCAGCGAAACATAAAGAGATAGAAATGAAGCTTGCAAAGCAGGGAGCCGTCGTATGGCTAACCATGGAGGATTGGTTGTTTAATGAAACACAGACTTCGGTGGGTAAGAGGTAATGATCACTAATGACAGTTTAGAAGTTGGCATCCTCACATTCTTGTCCCGACTGTGTAACAGTTTTGCTATATGCTTTAGCTGCATTGCTACTAAATAACTTGCATTCTTTATTTTTACATTTTCTTAAACACCTATGTAGTCATCTTCAAAGATTATGCTCAACATGTAAAAGTTGAAACTAGGAAAATAAATAATCAATGCTTTAACTTTTATTCACGGTAATAAAAAGGAAAATGCACATGAGCTTTGTTTTTTGTTGGTTTCAAAGTTGTCCAGTATTGTTTAATGGAGGACGTGGAGAGAAGTAGTCCAATGTTCTGAAGCCATTGAGATTTTTGCAAGAATGCAACGAGTGTGAAAGGGAATAAAAGGACTCAAGGATAACTGGGGTTATTGGCTTGAGAATCTACCAGCAAATTAAACGAGGCTGCATAATACGTCGGGGTAGATGCATGGAGAATTTGAATTCTGAGTGGAACAAAGTTGTAGTATTAGTTCACGTAACAAAATGTTTAACATTGGTTGTGAAGAATTGGCTGTGAAGATACATATCCATGATCTCAATTTTCCAAAGTCAGGGGCAGGAAGACCTTGGGTTTGAGGTCAGCCTGTCCTACCTAGTCAGTTCAAGGCTAACCTGGGCTACAAAGCCAGCGTGCATCTTAAACAACAATCAAAAATTAGTCCAAGTAGTTTCCTCCTAACATCATTTTCAATACATTGTTTGGATCCCAGACGGCAATATTTATCAAGTCCAACCTTTCCTAATGCGGAGATCTTGTGTTTAATTAACAATTTGGCTTTCTAGAGTTTGAAAATTATATAAAAAGTTTTTGAAACTGTTACTTTGGAAAACAAAAAAATATGTGCCACATAAATGTACAGTAACTCCTAGTTTTACTTTCACCATATAGCAAACACTATACAAATCTTAGATAATATGTACAAAGAACCATGAGATGGTAAATTTATTTGCCTTCATTTCCAGACAAGGAAAATGGAAGCTTAAAAAAGATCTGGGAGGGGCTGCAGAGATGACTCAGTGGTTAAAAGCACCTGGTTTTGCAGAGGACCCAGGTTCGAGTTCCTAACACCCACATGGCAGCTTATAGCCACCTGAAACTCCAGTGCAAAGGGATCCAACGCTCTCTTCTGTCCACTGTGGGCATCACATACTTACATGGTGCACATACACATATGCAGGAATTTGTACATATGTACAAAATCAAATGAAATCTTTTTTTTTAAAGACTCGGGAAAACACAGCGCTTAATAAAGCTATTGAGATCAATTATTCTCCAAAGTCCACATTAAAATCATTAAAACACCCTTTATGCACTCATATACTTTATTTATTTAGAATGGTATAGCATTGCTCCAGGTTGGTGCTAAACACTGTGTTAAGCATAGTGGCTTTGCATTCTCCTGTTCTCTTTCCTCAGCCTCCAGTGTGCTGGGGTTAAGTGTGCATCACCACACCTGGATTCGTTTTCATTTACTCTTTTCAAAAAAAAAAAATACTATTAGAAATTCACCCCAGAGTGTTTCACATGATAGGCAAATACTCTACCATTGAGCTAATATACTCAGCCCATTTTAAAAAATGTTTTGAAACAGAATCATGTTAAGTAGCCCAAGATGGCTTTGAATTTCCGATTCTCCTGCCTTAATGTCATGAGTAGCTGAAATAACAGGCAACGGGTCACCAGGGCCAGCTTAACTTTCACTTAATCGGTTTGAAATAATTTGGTATTGATTTTCATACAGATATTGACAAGCATTTCTAATTTTTATCTACCATAAAATTTTTATGAGTATGTTTTGTTAAGTTTCATGCAAAACAGAAGCAAAAGATATTCAACTGTCAGTCATAAAGCATCTAGTATATTTAACATGACTGATTACAATTCAACAGGTTATTTAATGTAAGGGAGCCCATACTACATTGCCATCAGAATGTTTGCTGTTAAAATAATGCTATAGAGCTAAAGTCATGGATCTAAAAGTAGAGTGCTTGTTGCTTTTTCAGAGGGTGGAACTGAACTGGGTGGTTCAGTTCCCAGCACCCACGAAGGCTCACAACCGTCTATGACTCCAGATCTAGGGGATATATACCTGCAAGCAAAATATACACATAAAGTAAATTCTAAAAATAAAATATAAATGCTTAGTGGAGAGGTTGCCTTAAATGCCCTCCCCTGATAATGAGACTGATGACTGACTTATATGCCTTCCTATAGCCTTCATCCAGCAGCTGATGGAAGTAGAGGCAGACACCCACAGTTAAACACTGACCTGATCTGGAATCCAACTGCAGAGAAGGAGGATTGATAAGCAAAGGGGTCCAGACCAGGCTGGTGAAGCCCACAGAAACAGCTGACCTGAGCAAGTGAAAGCTCATGGTCCCCAGACTGACCACTGGGAAACCAGCATGGGAAACTGATCCAGACCCCATGAATGTGGGTGTCAGTGAGGAGGCCTCAGAAATCTATGGGGCCCCTTGTAGTAAATCAGTACTTATCCCTAGTATAGGAATGGACTTTGGGAGTCCATTTCACATAGAGGGATACTCCCTGAGCCAAGACACACAGGGGTGGGCCTAGGCCCTGTTCTAAAGGCTATGACAGACTGTGAAGACCCCCTACGGAAGGCCTCACCCTCCCTGGGGAGCAGAAATGGTATGGGAGAGGTAGGGTGTTAGTGGGGGGCAGGGGAGGAGGGGAGGGAGAGGGAACTGGGATTTGACATGTAAAACAATCTTGTTTCTAATTTAAATTTAAAAAATGGAGAAAAATAAAACAAAAACAAGATTTTCTGCTTCCAATTCAGAAAAAAATATCACTGGATAAACTGAAAAATACTTCAATTATATCCATTAGACAACGTCTTACTGAAAAGCAAGTACATGAGTAGTATTTTGAGTGTGTGTGGGTACATTCGTGTAGTATGTGGGTGGCAGTGGGTGAAGATGGGTGTGCCTGAGCACTTGCATGGGAAGACCAGAGGGGGATGCCAGTTTCCGATTCTATCTCTTATTCCCTTGAGGCAGGGATTTCACCGAATATGGAGCTAGGCCGGCTGCTTGCATCCTCTGCCCCGCTCCCCCACCCCTCAGCAGTAGGGTTACGGGTGTGCACACAGCTTTTATGTGGATGCTGGGTATCTGAGCTCAGGTCCCCATGCTCTGAGCATCTCCCTAGCCCGAGCAGTATGTTGTTCTCAAGCTGAACATGTGGACATTTCACCAGGAGTAGTCTGATGGCTTCTGGGTACTTTGTCTAAATGTTAAAATATCATTGTAGGCACCCCTACAATTCTTAGGGATGAACAACAGCAGCCTAAATAAAGGAAAGGAGATTAATTAATTAACTAATTAATTACCAATTCGTATTAAAGTATAATCACTGGATTTGAGGGGGCGGTACGGAAATAACCATATCTCCAAGCATTCTTCTACATAAACCAGACCTGAGAGGAATCTTGTGGCACCCAACGCAAGATGGACTGTTAGTGATTAGTTTCTTGATGTTATACTGCTGTTCTGAGTTTCAATCCCTTCCATAAAGGTCAGAGACCACCACCTCTATGTCTAACTCCACGGTATCCCTTTATCATCCTGTTTTATGCAGATATTATATTAAAAGGATCATCTGTAGGCAGAAGTTTCTGTCCCAGAAGCCGCTCCCAAGTAACCATACAGAAGCTTTAAATATAAATGCTTGGCCAATAGCTCAGGCTTGCTACTAGCTAACTCTCACATTTAGATTGACCCATATTTCTCATCTATTCCTTGCCACATGGCTTGGTACCTTTTCTCAGCACCATATGCCCATCTTGCTTCTCTCTGTGTCTGCTGGAGACTCCTCAGACTCTGCCCTTCTGCCTCCCAGCATTCTCTCTTCCCCGAAACTCTCTGCCTAGCGATCAGCCAATCAGCTCTTTATTAACAACGAGAGCAACACATTTTCACAATCTACAAAAGGATTATTCCACAGCAATCATCACTGGAAAATCTTTGAAACATCAGAGGTGGAAAGCACAGGTTTAGTAGTCATTTGGGAAGCCCAGCAATAATGTAGCTGCAAGGTAATTCTCTAGATAGGATCATTTTTTTGAGAAATTTCACATTGTGTCTATAGGATATTGGGTTATTTTTGGAAAACCATTCCCCCATGTCTGTGATGGGTATTACATAACCAAAAGAAATGCAAGAAGCTATTCCAAAGAGTGGATACACAGGTACCATGGGACCAATAAATATTGGGTCCCCACAATAGTGACCACGGCTGTGAAGAGACTGTATTTGTGTTGCCATCTTTGACTTACACATATACTCTCCTGTGCCTGTTTGGCAATGGGATTGCCATAACAAGGCAGATTCCTCGAGAGTTCATCCTTGCTGTCACCTCTTCATAAATAAATCTTTGTATTCTATTCTTCCAGATTGCCACCTGCCCTTTCCATTCTGAACTGACTACGTGAGGCAGCCAGGTGAGGCAAAATAGAACACCTGCTCCCTTCTCTCATAGTTCCCAGCCTGTCAGTAAATTAGCCCACTATCAGTCTATGGGCCTCTGGCTGTGGAACCAGGATGTATCCCTAGTGCACGAACGGACTTTGGGACCATGTAGGGATGCTCCCTTAGTCCACTTACACAGGGGAGGGCCTAGGCCCTGCCCCTACTGACTTGACAGATTTTGATGATCCCTCATGAAAGGCCTCACCCTCCCTGGGGAGTGGGTGGGGGATGGGATGGGGGATTGTTGGGGGGCATGGGAGAATGGTAGGGTGAGGGAACTGGGATTGATATGCAAAATAAGATTATTTCTAATTTAAATAAAATTTATTTAAAAAATTAGCCCACTACACATTCTGATTCGCACAAAATTCCATATGATTATGCATTTGCTCGGACAAGAGAAACCAATCATGAAACCTAACTTTCTCATTTACCTCAAATTACTAGGACCTGAGACAACTGTGTTTTGTCTTTGCTACGATTAAGTGGTAATTTCCCCCCTTTTGTTTCTGGTTGATATTAACTGTTCTAGTCAACTACTACTCAACATTAATCTTTATATATATATGTAATATATATGATATATATATATGTAATATATATGATATATATATATATATATGTATATATATATCTTTGAATTCTCTCTCTCCCCTTTCATCTTTCCTTTCTTTCAAATTGAATGCATCTGGAAAAGTACTGTTTTTTAATGATGAATTGACAGTTCATTGGGATTTTGAAGACAGTCTGATTCCTTCCCTCCTTCCTTCTCTCTCTTTCCTACCCCCGCCCAGCCCCATGTCACTCATTCCACAGTGCACAAATAGAGGACACACGCCAGCTTCAGATGGTAGCCTTTACTTTTTGCTTATCTGAGACAGGGTTCCTTCTTTAGTTTGCTTCTAAATGTGCCAAGTTAGCTGACCCCCTTGTGAGCTTTCGAATAGTCTCCTGTCTTGCCTTCCAGTTCACCTTAGGAGCCCTGGGATTACAGACAGGGCCCGCAAAGTCTGGCTTAGCCTGGGTTCCGAGGGTCTGAGCTCTGGCCCTGCTTACACTAGCATCGCAAGTAATTCGCTTACTGCACCATCTCCCCTGCCCAACGGTTCATTTCAACCTTTCCTACATTCAAGCTGAAATAGTGACATAAAAGGAAAATTCAATTTTCTCTTTGAAAGAAATTTAGAAATTAAAAAAAATTAATCAATTAGTGCTAACTACAAGGTTAATGGAGTCCTCTTTGCAAACTAATATTGTTTTTGTTTTTTTTCTCCTTGAATGTTAATCTGGTACATTTTTTAATTTATTTTTTGGAAGAAGTTATGGAGTGGGAAGGCAGGAAAGAGAGAGAGGGAGGGAGACGCAGGCCCAGTTAACGGGTGCACAGCTGGTTTATTTTGGAATTCAGTCTCTGGTTTATTTTCTCGTTTCCAGTTTCAATTGTTAGAATAACTTTACATTTCTATTCTTAATTGAAAAACAACTCAAGAGAAAAAAAAAAGTTTCGCCAGGGTTGGTGGGGGGCATGGGAGGCTGGGAGGGAGAGGGAACTGGGATTGGTATATAAAATAAGTATGTTTTTTTATTTAAATAAAAATTAATTAAAAAATAAAGAATTTTAAAAGAAAAAAAAAGCTGTGCCAATGTACAAGGGGGAAATCTGGTGCCAGAGAAATGGCATTTGCGACACTGCCCTCACTTAATTCCCTTTGAAGTTTTGGTGCCTAGGACAATGATTCACTGTCAGCCTCAACTAAGGCTTGGGCTTTGCAGACAGATTTATTAGCATTAGCTTAGCATAAAGCTGTAATTATCCCGGAGAAAACATTAGTCACGAGAAATGCTTGTTCTCAGGTGCTGGAAACTTTCCATAACTAGGCTTCAAGTGGAAGAGAGAGTCTTTCTCAAATATGCTTTAAATGTCCATCATTTCTATGAAATTTATGGATGCACCAAAGCAATGCTTCTGCAACCCATCCCTCAGTTTCCATGAGACTGGAGAGGGTACCACAAACATGTATTTTAAATCAATGGTCTGAGGACATTCTGCTGCAAGAAGACTGAGAAACACTCTGGGTAAGGAGTAAGCAGCTTTGTTTCTGAATTTGGCTCCATGTCTTTATGTACAACTTGGAGTGAGTTCTATAGTCCCTATGTCTTGTTGATTTCCTCCTGCGTGACTCCTTATATGTTTTAACCAGACAAGTTAAAACAAAACAAGTTTTTTTTTTTTTTTGTTCACAAACATACAGTTTCAAGAAAATAATGTGCCTAACACAGAGTACGTACACAAAGCATGTCGAAGCTTTAATTCTCTTCTCTACAGTTTATGGAAAAGAAAAAAGACATACAAACAAAATTACATGTACCTACACGTCGTTCTAGCACTCTAGCTTCCATCTCTCGAGCAGAAAGGAAGACAAGGCCACATTTTGGCAAACAGTCGAGATTAGGGGACACCAGCAAGGGTTAATGTTTATACGACATGGAACAATCAAAGTCCACTCACTAAGAAGACGAAAACACCCCTGAAGTGTCAATGACAGGTCCTCAAATGTGAACAGCATTTAAAGTGCTCAATGCACTTAAGGTTGCCTGAAATGGGCATCTATTTACCATATTCGTTAACTTGTCAAGATGGGGAGCCTTTAAAAAAGGTTCACAAATTAATTAGCCCATCGTTTACTCTTATCTGTGCCCCAAATCAGAGGAGTTCAAAAGTCACTCTAAATGGCACTCACGCATTTCAATTGATTCCAAATGTTGGTTTATTATGCCTTAGATTTTTAATGAAATAACTTATAGCACACATCCTTTGTAATGCAAATCCGTGAGACTGAAGAGAGTTCACTAATTTATTGCATATAAGTTTTTGATGTGTTATAATTTGGGGATCAAACCTAGGACTTTATGTGTCAGATAAACGCTTCACCGAGGAGCTATATTCTTGCCTTTAGGTTTTAATGTTCATGTGATTACTGTATTCCGGTTGCTATTTGAAATTGAAAAACAAACAAAATTCCCTTAGCCAGATTTAGTTTTTTAAAAATGTCACCTAATTTATAGTGACGAATGTGATATATATATATATATATATATATATATATATATATATATATATACACACACACACACACACACACACACACACACACACACACACACACACACAAACACACTGGGTAGAAGTGAATAGCAAAATCTTGGGTTAGGCATTATGCAAAAGCTGTTATGGATTTAAAAAAAATGGTTTTTACAAAAACTCAATCCCATGGAAAACATTCCTTGAGAAAGAACTGGCAATTTTTGGGTGAACTAAGAGGGAAATGGAGCGTATTAGGTGTGCAGATCTTTAACTAAGCCATGGGAATGCTCGCTTTGACACACAAGCCAAACAGTTCTCCAGTGGGCACAATAGCTGTCCGAGAATTCAGTGCAGTTCTCACGTTGTCTGATGTTGGTATCTGGTCTCACAAGTTAAGAGCTCAGTCCCATTAGACTGTGCTTACTTTAGATGTCATTGTGAAGTCCGGGCCGCCACTATTTCTCAGTGGTAGGTTATCAATCATGCTTCTGTGACACCCCCACATACTTCTAGTTAGATAATTTGCTAGGTGAGCTCGGGGAAAGGCCCGACTGAGTACCTACAAGCTCATTGCCAAGGGTTCAGCTAAGAAGCAGCGAATAGAACAGTTGCACAGTGCAAAAATGGAGGGAGGGATGGGGGCTGGATCTTAAGAGCATTTGGTGCTCTTCCCAGCATCCATACGGCTGCTCACTTTCTGTAACTACAGATCCAAGGAATCCAATGGTCTACCTCTTCTGGGTGCCATGGCAGAAGGCAGGGAAGTGGTCTGCGGACATAACTGCAGGTCAAACATCCACACAGATAAAATAAAACAAATTGTTACTGGGGAAGGGTAGAGCTCCCATGCCCACCCTTCTTTCTCTGGGGTAATGCATCTCCTTAACAGTTCAGCACCCTGAAGCTCACCACATCCTATGTGATAGTCTTTTACAGTGATTAATCTCTTAGCCATTCCTGAAGTCATCCAGTAGGGTGCAAATATCTTGATCTTTCTGGTCAAACTGCCTGACTGTTTAAGTACACTACCATAAGTCACCCCAGTGCTAAGAGCTCTAGTGTGATCAGTAGAGATGAATAATGACTAACAAAAAGTACTATTGCTTAGGAAACTCCCAGGATTTTAATGGCTGAGACCGCTGGAGCAAATACATTTCATGATATATCAAACTCAGGACACTTCACATATATGCAGTTCATAGCTGACTGGGTAACTAGGCCTACCGACACATCCGTCTACACGGGCATGACTCTGTTGTCTATAGTCAGTGGGCTCTCTCTGCCTCTTAGGCCAGATATAAGAATACAAACAGGCATCATTTAAAAAGTTTCCATCCCACCGGGCATTGGTGGCACACGTCTTTAATCCCAGCACTCGGGAGGCAGAGGCAGGCAAATCTCTGTGAGTTTGAGGCCAGCGAGTGCCAGGATAGGCTCCAAAGCTACACAGGGAAACCCTGTCTCGAAAAATCAAAAAAAAAAAAAATGTTTCCATCCCTCCCCAAAAACAAATGCTGCATGTTCTTGCTCATATGTGGGTGCTGGCTTCAAATATTGTGTTGTGTGCTTAGCCTGGAGTACATTTGGAAGTGAGGAAAACAGTAATGGACCAGTGGATTGGTGGTGGATGCCTTTAGGGAGCGAGGTATCGGATTATAGGTGAGATGAAGGTAGAGGTGAAATAATGGAGGAAGAAAGGTTCAGACAGACAGCAGAGTGGAGGGATGGGGAAGCCGGGGGGATGAAGAAAGCTTAAACAAAGTGAAGTTTGCATGAGGAAGTCACATTATATTATATATATATATATATATATATATATATATATATATATATATATATACACACACACACACACACACACACACACACACACACACACATATATGGACAGTAAAATGTGATACAGATGAATTGGGATACTGTTGTAAATGGATATATAAGCTCTGGCAGGCAGCTGATGGGGGATGTCCTTTTGTTTCTCTTACTGGTTGATGAATAAAACACTAATTGACCAGTAGAGGCCGGAAGCTAGGTGGCACTATCTGGGGAAAGAGAGGGGCTGCTGAGGAAGCCATGTAGAGACTGGGAAGATAGAACGCACCAGGAATTTTCTGGTACCATAAGGCCATGCAGAAATACATAGATTAGTAGTTGTGGGTTAATAGTTAAGACAGAGCTAGCCAATAGAAGCTTAAGCCATCGCCAACAGTTTTAGTTAACGCCCTGCACATAAATGAAACCTTGTATCAAGGCACAGACTCTCCACAATCAGATGCTTCCCCTTTTCCCGAACTTTGAACAGCTTACATATCATCCTCTCTCTGCCTCTCAGGCCAGACATAAGAATACAAACAGGGAAAAGCTACTATATCCATCTCCTGAAATTATCAATCATTTACTGAAGCAAAAGAAAGTTTGTTGTCAATCCACAGTCCCTGTGTGCTTTCTGGAGTTTCGTTCTCATTTAAATTATCCTCTAAACTATCATATGACTGATATTATATTCCCAGTTCATGCAAGGAATGCTGGAAAGACATTAATGGTATCAAACTCAAACTACTTCCAAAACCCACAGTGTACAAATTTCCACTATTAGAAAACAACACACAGTCTCTCTATATGTATGGGAGATAGTCTGCAGATTCCTTTTTAAATATTTAAGTATTATTATAAACCCATACATACATAAGCGATATAAAATATAATAAGAAACATTATCCAAAAAACATACAAGATTTGACAATTTTTAATACTTCATTTCACCCACACTTGTCCATCCATCCATCCATCATCCATCCATCCAGTATAAATTTACTGGAGTATTATTGCTTATAGAAAAGACCAGATTCTAGAACCAAACTCCTTACAACTAAGTCATGTTTAACCTATTTGCAGGTTTTGGGGTCTCAGGAATGCTATAGTTTCCTCACAGTTGAAATAAGCATTGTAATACTATCTCTTTAATAGAATTATTATAAAGATTGAATTGAAGGTCACAGAATGACCATGAGGCCTCAGGAACTGGACTCAGGACTCAATTAATGTATGTTAAATTCTTAGATCTGCACCTACCACTGTAAGTGCTCTATTTTTAAATTATATACATCCATTTATATACATATATGTGTATATGTAGATAGATAGACAGATAGATAGAGATAAAGAGAGAGACAGACAGACTCTCATATGTAGCCTGTATTGTATTTCTCACTACATACACCAGGATCACCTGGAACTCACAGAGATCTGGCTGCCTATGCCTCCTGAAAGACGGGATTAAAGGCGTGTGTCACCATGTCTGGACAATTCAAATTTTCTTAATACAAACACAATTCCAGCCGGGCATGGTAGCACATACCTTTAACCCCAGCACTTGGGAGGCAGAGGCAGAGGCAGGCGGATCTCTGTGAGTTTGAGACCAGCCTGGTCTACAAGAGCTAGTTCCAGGACAGCCCCCAAAGCCACAGAGAAACCCTGTCTCGAAACACTCCCCACCACACACACACACACACACACACACACACACACACACACACACAAATACAAACAAAACCCCTTTAAAATTTCCTCCCTAAAAGTTTCCTAAAATTAATTTTATTTTCTAAATTATAAAATATGGCAAATAACTGATGAATTTTTGCTTCTGAGAGAGATTTTAAGAGATGGTAAATTTTACTAAGGTTTTGATTTGTTGACGGCATTACCCTCAGACACACAACGTTCTGCAGCCTAGTAACATCCAAGTTTTATCAAATTCATATCACTTCAATATCTCTAGGGTGCCAGTCATCATATCGGAGGGTGTTAGACCCCTGGAAAACTCAAGTATCCGGGGTCCCAAGCCACGTTCTCGGTCACCCCAATCACCAGGTGGATTCGAGAGCTTGCTGCAAACTGCACGAGGCTTTATTGTAATTTAACCAGCTAACTCCATGTTAGCTCGGGTCTTTCACCCACCCGCCATGGCAGATGGCTAGAAAAGACAGCTCCTAGGGGCTCCCGAGAGATCTTATAGGGCAGCGTAAGGGGAGTATCTAGGGGTACGCACAGGCTCAGGATTGGTGTGCCTCCAGCCTTGGAGGGCTTGCCCTGTGTTGATTGGGCAACTGGTTGTTATGGCCCATAGGCCCTCCGAGGGTGGTTGCTATGCTCTCTACGTCATTGCTGTGTGCTTGTCCGTAAAGCACACCCAGGGTCGTAAAGCATAGCGCCACCAGCTAACTTCTGATTGGTTCCTTGTCACAAGGCAGGCATCTGACTTTTTAGTGTCTAGGACAAGGTCATAGAAGCACGTGTTCGGCTGTTATGGCTGCCAAAAGGGAAGCTGGTCCCTTCAAGGGTAATTAACATATGGATTTTATAAAATGGAAAAAAAACTAACCTTCTGGACAAAACTAGTAAAAACAAAATTTACATATCTCAGGGCAAGTTAGAGAAGTGTCTCTTACTACTAAAAAAGTCAAGTCTACTAATGCCACCAGCTTTGGCTGCACTGGGAAGAAGGGAGAAGCCTCCCCAGGAGTCCAAGGGCAAACACTAACCTGTCTCCTTCCTAATAGCTGCTTGGAACTCCTGAAGATGGCAGTGCAATTATCTCCTACGTTTGAAGAAACATAATCAGGTTATCCTTTCTGACTCTTTCTAGACTCTTTACCATTCCTCATTCCTACTCTTCTGGTTTCCAACATGCATCGAGCTGAAAGAGCAGGATTATGGCAGGTAGACCATCCATTTTTCAACTTCCTCTGTCGTGGCCTGGCATGTCTCAGCCCCAAGCCACGGAAGCCATGAGGTTCGACCTGAGTCGGGGAGCATGGACATGGAAACTCCTAGCAACCCAACAGCGATAAAGACCCAACACAGGCATCTTGTCATCTTTAGAAACCTCTCAGTTCCATGCTGTAAAACTAGTCTCTTCTTTATTCGGCATCTTCCTGTCTGTTTTCTAACCAGGCTTCCAAGGCCACAAGGCCATTTCTGTCTCCTTCAGTTGACTCCTCTCTGCTAGAAGGCTCCTAACTCTCTGTTACACACCTAACCTCCTGCCCAGGTGCAGGCCTGTTCAAATGCTTAGTTCTGTAGAGATGCAAACTAGGAGGTATCAACACTGAGGCCATGCTATACAATAGCAGACTTGCTCGAATTAGCAATACAATAGTAGGCCGGAGCTCCTGGGTGCTCCTATTTACTGAAACGGGAGCTGGACCTTAAGACATTCTATAATGGAACTTTCTTTGTCCCTAACATTCCTCTTTTCTTTTCTCGAGACTGTTCTGTGTTCTGTGTCCATTGTTTTGCAGCTGTGACTCTCACACAGTTCTGTGTGTCTAATGAGGATACCTATCATTGATGTCACATGAAAGGCACCCTGAGGAAAAACCAGAAATGGCAAAGGGAATGGTTCTGGGCTCTCAATGTGCCAACTGACTTCGGAGACTGATGGTAGGATGTGTGAGGTGAGGCTCAGAATCTAGGCAGGGCAAAACCTGGAGGACTTCTCTTCTGTGGTCATTAAGTTGCTTTTGTGAAAATGCATTTGAAACACGACATGTTGACACCACACTTAATTATTTCTATTGTATAACTTTAAAATTGACACTTAACATTTCTCTAGACTGGCATTCTGGTGGTTCAAGGGAAAACAATACCCTCACAGGGTTAGCATCTAAATGTGACTACAGGCTCCTTGTTGGGCCGTGGTCTGTGCTTCTCTGGGGATTTCTGCTGCTCCCTGAGGTTCAACAAGCTCTATTCTATTCATGCTACCGACCTTAGAAAACAATTGGCAAACCCAGCAGTCTTATGGAGTTGGAGTCATCGTTATTAAATCAAATTCAATGTATCACTTTGGCATGACAAGAAAGGCAAACAATCCTCACGCAAAGTGATTGCTTTTATTGTACGCTTAAAATGACCGTTTCTTATTTAAAAAGAGGAGTGGGAAGCAACTTGAGTCATTTCAAGCTCTAGGCACTGGCCAGCATGATGTGTCAACTGTGGTTTGAGGTTTGGTGAGGTTTTATTTCCTGGTAATTGAGGGAGGAAGGGCTCTTTAAATGATTTTGGTGTGTCACTCCAAGCACGATCAACTGTGTTGTCTCTGCTATGCCGAACCTTTGAAAGACGAAGACACACATTTTTAGAGCCCATTCATCCTCCCATGTCACTCAGAATTCAGTGGAGTGAAGAAATCAATACGAAAAACAAAGCATGAGGGGCTGAGATGAACGATTCAGTAGGTAAAATGACTCCACGAAGACACTAGGACCTGAATTCTGATCCTCAACAACCCTGTAGAGAGGAAGACATGGCTACATGTGTCCATGATCCTGTAAGACCCCCCCCCCCCCCCCAGAGGGAAGATCCTCACTCAAGTCTCTGGATGATGCGACCCCCGCCCAAGAACTCACACGAGATTTATTGACAGGAACCAGCGTGCTGGGGCCAAGACTTATATCCCACGCGGGGTGTGTTATGATAAATCTTTCCGCCAAAAGCCGGCTGAGCCCCACGGTCACGTGTGAGCTTTATGCCAGCTGCCCGCCTGAGTTAGGCACAAATGAATACACAGAAACTTGTATTAGGTTCAAAGCTGCTTGGCCAATAACTAGGACTTCTCATCTGCTAGCTCAGTCTTAATTATCACATATCTATATATTTTACAAGACTTATCTTATCAGATGGCTTATTGGCGTCCCTCCTTGCCGCTGGAGCAGGAGTGGAGGGGAAAAGAGGGACCGTTCCTGTTTCTCCGTTGCTTAAATATGAGTCTCCTTGCTATGTCACTTCCTGCCTGGATCACCACTTCTCTACTACATTTCGGAGAATCCTCTTTGACTCCTAGTCCTGTCTAACTTGCCATCTCATTGGCCAAACATTATTTTATTTAGCAATCAATAAGATGAACATACACAGTACATTTCCCATCAGGGGTAGAGGAGTTTTGACCCTGAATGGCTGGGAATAGTGGTTTTTAAAGGAAGAATCCACAACCCAAATTACCAAAAATACCAGTGAGGGAAGAAACCCCAACCCAAAATACCAAGAATACCAGTGAAAGGTCCCGAGGGAAATCACAAGGGGAAACTCCCTATTCCTTAAGATCGTTTGTAAGATTCTAATCTAACTTTTTATGGCTAGCCTTTTCCTGGAACAGAGTTGCTGAACCGGCTAGCCACCCTATATCCCAGGCCTTATTTTGTCTGCTGAGGAGGTCTTCTTTATCCTGGCCTTTCAATCCCAGTTCTGGTAGGACATAAACAGGCCGACCCCTAGAGCTGCTGGCCAGTCAGCCTAGCCAATCAGTGAGTTCCATGTTCTGTGAGAGATGTGCATAAAACATAAGGTGCCGAGCTCAACAAATAAATGAAATTAAGCAAGATGTTGAGGTCAGTAGCCGTAACACATTTGAAAACTCCTGCCCATTTGCTGCAACAGGCATGGTCAGGTGTGTCTGTATTCATGTGTTTTAATTTTGCTTTTTCTTTTAGAGTAAGATGCATGGAACTGGACAACCTAGTCATCCATGATTCTCCTTTGTACATAGCTAAGCACTTAGGTTGCCACTTTGAACAATGGAAGGAATAGCCGCCAGTCACCAGTGCTCAAAGCCAAACCAAATTAAAACAAGCAAAACACAAAAACTAGAAGCTTTCATTTGACTTTAAGCCACTGAGAAATCAAAGAAAAAGAGGGAATCAAATGAGAAACATTATTTTCAATAGTCAGAAAGTAATGACAATGACAAGGATTGTCTGTGATTACACTTGGGAAGACTTTCCCCCCTCTGTTGTACAACCAGGAGGTTGAATTTTCCTGGGAGCTGAGGAGATTACACAGCAGCCACTTAACTGTCAACATGGCTTCTATCTCTTATGCTCTTAGCATCTATTCTCTTATTTTGAAAATAATTTTTTTCAACACAATAAATTCTGATTATGGTTTCTTCTTCTCCACCTTCTTCCAGTTCCTCTCCCTTCCCCCTCTCTCTCCTTAGAAAATGAACAGATGTCTAAGGACTTAAGATAAAACACGGACATAACAAACAGAAGAAGGCAAGCCAAGAGAAAGGCACAAGAAACACGTATGACACAGAGACACACATGTTCTCACAGACATCTATTTTCAACATAGTGGCTGGAGTGATTGTGCCACGTCATAAAATTTCACCCTTCTATTTGAAATCCTCCAGGGACTTTCTGTCTCCAAAGAAAACCTAAAGATGGCTTAAAAGGCATCCGGCAAAAATGTAAAATCTATCAATATTGAGTACCGATTAAGAGCTTTTATTTTGTTAATTTTGATTTTTTCAATTTACTTTAAATTTTAGTTTGCTGTTATAATCCCTTTGGAGAACAATCTATCAGTACCTAATGAAACTGAAAAAAAAAAAAAAAAAAGTACCTTCAGGAATTTTGTTCTTGTATCTGTACAAAAAAAAAAAAAAAAAAAAAAAACCCTCCTTGATAGAAAGTGACAGAGACAAAATTTTTGTCAAAACCTCAAGTATAAGAATGGTTGTGGTGGTTCATGCAGGTAGGATTTGCTGAAGGAGGCAGGAGGATCATGAGTTTTAGGCCATCCTGGGTTAAAAAACACATAGCTAAACATAAAATAGGTCTTTAAAAAAGAATGAAGACATCTACTTATGAGATGGATAATAAGTAAATTGTGGTATGTTTAAGTAGCGAAACTAGGTGGGTGGAGGTGGCACTTGCTGTCAGGCCTGATGACCCGAGTTACACTTCCAGATCCCAGAGGGTGGAAGAAGAGAGTGGCTCCTGAAAGTTGTTCTCTGACTTCCACACACAAGCCAAGGCCTCCAGCAGTGCCAGTGTCTCCTTTCCTGAACTAACAGTGGGCTTGGGGATGCTCAGTGCATCACAAGTCTTTAAATGCATCATACTTTTTAAAGGAGATAAATGGGAACTTTGCAAACTGTGCAGCAGCTTGAGAGAGAAAGAGAGAGGAGAGAGAGAGAGAGAGAGAGAGAGAGAGAGAGGGAGGGAGGGAGGGAGAGAGAGAGAGAGGGGGGGAGGAGGGAGGGAGGGAGGGAGGGAGGGAGAGAGAGAGAGAGAGAGAGAGAGAGAGAGAGAGAGGAGAGAAAGAGAGGAAGGAGGAAGGGAGGAAGGGAGGGAGAGGAGAGAGGAGGGAGAGGAGAGGAAGGGAGGGAGGAGAGAGAGAGAGAGAGAGAGAGAGAGAGAGAGAGGAGGGAGGAAGGAGGGAGGGAGGAGAGAGGAGGGAGAGAGAGGAAGGGAAGGGAGAGAGAGAGAGAGAGAGAGAGAGAGAAGAGGAGAGAGGGAGGGAGGAGGGAGAGAGAGAGAGAGAGGGGAGGGAGGGAGGGAGGGTGGGAGGGAGGGAGAGAGAGAGAGAGAGAGGAGGAGAGAGAGAGAGAGAGAGAAGGGAGGAAGGGAGGAAGGGAGGGAGGGAGGGAGGGGAGAGAGAGAGGGAGGGAGAGAGAGAAGGGAGGGGAGAGAGAGAGAGAGAGAGAGAGAGCAGAGAGCTTGTTGGAGGGAGTGATGAGCATGGGACCAGCACAGTGTTGCCTAGGGATGGAGGGAATTTGTTCCCCTCCCCTCCCTCCCTCCCCTCCCCTCCCCTCCCCTCCCTCCCCTCCCTCCCCTCCCCTCTCCTCCCGTCTCCTCTCGTCTCCTCTCCTCCCCTGTGCATGTCCACTTATGTGTTTTATCTTCTTCACGGCCTCTGTCTGCTTTTCCTCACTGGAGTCCTGTTCCCGGCTGATTTTTGTGTAAACACAAGCCTAATCATGTTAATTTTTCTGTTTGTGCATCCTAGAAAACTTTTCATTGGCTGAAGTGAAAACAAGTTTATTTTTTAATTTTTTAATTTAAATTAGTAACAGGCTTGCTTCACGTGTCAATCCCAGCTCCCTCTCCCTCCCCACTTCCCCTGCCCCCCCAACCCTCCCAAGGCCCCACCCCATTCCCCCTCTGCTTCCCAGGGAGGGTAAGGCTCTCCATGGGGATCTCCAAAGTCTGTCATATCATCCTAGGCAGAGGGCCTAGGCCCTCCCCCATGAGTCTAAGCTGAGAGAGCATCCCTCCGAGGAGTGGGCTCTCAAAGTCCATTCGTGCACCAGGGATAAATACTGATGTGCTACCACAGGCCCCTTTTGTTCAGGTCAGCTGTTTCTGTGGATTTCACCAGCCAGGTCTTGACCCCTTTGCTCATCACTCCTCCCTCTCCGAAACTGGGTTCCAGGAGTTCAGCCACAGCTGAACACTGAAAACAAGATTCTTAATGTGATATAGCCAAACTTTTTAACGTGGGCCAGGCTCCACTTTCTCATTCCAGATACCCACATTCACAGCTTTGTGCTCTCTCTCAAGAACCCAATCGTGCCCACTGCGTATCACACTCGTGAATGCCAGCATCTTTGGGTCACTTCTAGTTCCTCTAGGGAGGGGTGTCAAGCTCTTTCCCTCTCTTATGTCTAGTATTCTATTAGGTAGCGATCCTTCCTCTACCAATATAACCAACTAAAAGGCACAGATATTGTAACTTCTTCACATTGTTACTTATTTTCTTTGACATATTGTGCTGGTTTGAATAGATATGCCCCCTACCCCCATAGACTTATGTGTTTAAATGCTTGGCCATAGGGAGTGGCAGTATTAGGATAGGAGGTGTGACCTCGTTGCAGTAGGTGTGACCTCGTTGGGGGAAGTGTGTTACTGTGGAGGCGGGCTTTGAGGTCTGATACATGTTCAAGTCACACCCAGTGGCAAAGACTCCTTTTGCTACCTGCAGATAAAGATGCAGAACTCTCAGCTTCTTCTAAATCACCATGTCCATCTTGCAAACTGTTCGAACCCATACGATGATAATGGACTAGACCTCTGAAACTGTAAGCCACCCCTAATCAACAGCTTTCCTTCCTAAGAGTTGCCATGGTCCTGGTGTCTCTTCCCAGCAATAGAAACTCTAAGACAGAAGTTGGTACCAGGGACTGGGGTATTGCTGGGATAGACCTGACCATGCTTTTGTTTGGAGGAATGTCGACTTTGGGAGTTTAGGCTAGAAAAGCAGTTGAATGATTTAAGTACTATTAGGGACTAGTAGGAACATGGAAGACAGTGGCGCCGAGGGTGCTTTGAACTGCGTGGGCCTGGCTCAAGGTGTCTCAGAGGAGAAGAATTTTAGTATGCTGCCTAGAAATCGTTCTTGTGATATTTTGGCTATGAATGTGACTGCTTTTTGCTCTTGTTCAAAAAAGATTCTGCCTGAGGCTGAAGTGAAGAGTTTTGGATGAATTCCCTTGGCAGCCTGAAAATAGCCTAGTATAGGCTCTGTCTTGTGGTTTTCGGTGTTAACTCTAATGAAGAGTTATAATGAAAAGGAGCAAGCCGATTAAGGAAAAATACAAACTACACAGACTGAAAAAAAAAGGGGGCACCAAGAACTGGAATGAAGCTAAGTCCTGTGCGTGGGATAGTTGCATATGGTGTGAAGATGCATTGCTGTGATCGGTGCCATAAAAACGCTGAGTGGTCAATAGCTAAGCAGGAGGTATAGAAGGAGTTTCTGGGGAGAGGAAGGAAGAGAGGGAATCGAGGCACACAGAAGATGCCAGGAGACACAGAGAGGAAACAGAAGGTGAAGATGGAAGCAAGGAAACACCACAGGATGGAACACTGGTTAATATAAATGGGTTCATTTGTTATAAGAGTGAGTTAGGAATAAGCCTAAGCTATAGGCAGAGCTTTCATCATTAATTAGAAGTCTCCATGCCATTATCTGTGAGTTGGCGGCCCAAAGAAAAATCTGGCTAAACCTGTGTTCAAGGAGATTAGCAGATTGAGAAACGGAAAAAAGGGATTGGTGACCTCAGGACAAGATCCCACCCAACTAAACCTCCAACTTGTGAAAAGGAATTTAAAAAAAAAGCTTAGGGCCAGTTGTGGTGGTGAAGGGACCAGCTTCCCTTTTGGCAGCCATAACAGCCGAACACGTGCTTCTATGACCTTGTCCTAGACACTAAAAAGTCAGATGCCTGCCTTGTGACAAGGAACCAATCAGAAGTTAGCTGGTGGCACTATGCTTTACGACCCTGGGTGTGCTTTACAGACAAGCGCACAGCAATGACATAGAGAGCATAGCAACCACCCTGGGAGGGCCTATGGGCCATAACAACCAGTTGACCAATCAACACAGGGCAGACCCTCCAAGCCTGGAGGCACACCAATCCTGAGCCTGTGTGTATCCCTAGACACTCCCCTTACGCTGTCCTATAAGATCTCTCGGGAGGCCCTAGGAGCCGTCTTTTCTAGCCATCCACCATGGCGGGTGGGTGAAAGACCCGAGCTAACATGGGGTTAGCTTGTTAAATTACAATAAAGCCTCGTGCAGTTTGCAGCAAGCTCTCGAATCCGCCTGGTGATTGGGGTGACCGAGAACGTGGCCTGGGACCCCGGATACCTGAGTTTTCCGGGGGTCTAACAGTGGTACACACCTTTACTCCTAGTACTCCAGAGGCTGAGGCTGGCAGACTTCTGAATTTGATACCAGCCTGGTTTACAGAATAAGTTCTAGGACAGCCAGGTTTAAGCAGCAAAGCAAACTGCAGAAAACAGAAAGCTGGTGAAGATGAAATTGAATGAGGGGTCCATGTTCCAGCCCCAGCAAGCAGTGAATTTGGTACCTTTGGCCACATGGTTGTGGCTTTAGAGTCAAGGATACAATAAAGGGGCTATGGAATCTGCCTCCATGACTAAGGAAAGCTGCTGAGGCCAGGCATGTGTCAGGGGTGCCCATGAACGGAGGCCTAGCGAGGCCATGGTGTGGAGCTGTGGAGGTGAAGCTGGGATTGCCTTGGAGACCCCAAAATTCTAGAGATGCCAGAGCTACGGAATAACTGCTGAGGAGAGCTGCTAACAGGGAGTGGAACCAGCCCAAGAGAAAGATGCATGTTGCAGTCAACAAAGCTAAAAGGAGTTGGACAGCCAGAAGAATGCTTTGACATCAGAGATGAAGATGTAGAGCTTGGAGTTTTCCCAGCTGGTTTTCAGTCTTGCTCGGTTTGGTATTTCCTCACTGTCCTCCTTTTCTTCCATTTTGGAATGATAATGTATATCCTTTGCCATTATATGTTGGAAGTACGTGATATGTTTTTTGATTCTGTTTTTATAGGGAATTACAGTTAAGAGATTGCATGAAACTCAAGAGATTTCGAAGTTTGGATTTTTAAACATTGCTGAGACTGTGATAGACTATGGGATATTTTAAAGTTGGACTTAATATATTTTGCATTATGAGATGGCTGTAATCCTGTGGGGGCCAAGGAGTGGAATATGGTGGCTTGAATAGACTAAAGTGTTTGAATGCTTGGCCACAGGCGGTGGCACTTCACAGATGTGTGATTTTGTTGGAGGAAGTGTGGCCTTATTGGAGGAAGTGTGTCACTGTGGGGGTGGGCTTTGAGGCCTGATATATGCTCAAGCCATACCCAGGACACAGACTCCTGCTATTATTTGAGCTCCAAATTCCAACTGTTAGGAGCACTCCAGGAACTGTAAATTGTTCTTCAATTGTTCAACCACCAAGGTGCTTCAATTTAGAAAAAAAAAATCAAGGTACTTGCCAGTTATTCAAGTCAAAATGCCTTAAAGCCAGCCCCAGACTGAGGACCAAATACTCCAAAGACAGAAAGAACAGGAAAGAGAGGTGGGTGCTTCTATTTCTTTTTTCTCGAAGGGGAAACACTCTGAACATTTTTAAAGAATGCATTGTAGAGCTGAGTTCCTAGCCATTACTGCTAGAGGGGTAAGCTATGACCTGAATCAAGGGAAGGGAAGTTGTCTGGGACATAAGCAATACACTCCCATCTAGATCCAGAATAGTTGCCTCCAAATTTTAAAGGTGGTTAAGTCTATCTTCAGCATTGGTTTTCAAAAGCATTCGGATGCTGTCACTGTGAGTTAAAAAAAAAAAAAAAAGTTTTGTTACTGTTTTTATGATTTCTCTGTTTGGTTGAAACATGAGGCCATGAAGCATAGCTTGGCCCTGGTCCTTTTTCTCGTTTAAACTTACACATTAAGCATGGAATGGCCCCATGTGGCTTTGTAGGAGGCCCCCAGCTAGCACTCATTCTTTGTGTCTTGCAGACAACTGCTAGCTGGACTTTCACTTGGGAGAAATAGAGGTGTTTAGAGATTGAAGAGTCTCAAACATGTCCTTCAGGCCTGCCTCGCAGAGTCTCCACCACAGCCACAGCATACAGAATCAGTCAACATGATACATACGGCATTGTTTTGATTGTTTTTTTCTTTTAATTTTGTTAAAATGTCCAAAATAGATTACTTGAGTGAAGGGGGAATTCCATGATTATAGTGTAACTGCCAGTGTTACAAATGACTATTAATTCACTGGGAGAAGTACAGAATGCTAAATGCAATTTACAGTAAATGTCAATATTCCCACTTGAAAAAAAAAAAAAAAAACGAGATCTTAGTATTTTCATTTATAATAGTAGTTACATCTTGACTAGTGATACTGAGGACTTGGAAAAGATGAGAGGGAACACAGTTCTTTACTATACATACGTTTGTACTGCTAGAATTTCTTGCTATGTGGAAGCAACACTTTCTTAAATGGGTTTTATTAATTTTCCCAGATAATACTATGGCTACTCTACTAATTGCCTAATGCTTGTTTTCCTAAGAAAGGTAGAAAGAATGGCTGATCTAAAGATTTCAGTTGTCATAGATGGAAAGAGAATCAAAACCAAATATTCCAATGTTTTCCTGTCTGTGGGTTTTCAAAACAATTACAGCACATTTAGCATTGGTTGCAAACAAATTTTTACATCTAATAACTATATATGGCTTTGTTTGTATTTTATTTCTAGATAGCCAGTCAATATATACTTTGTTTTAACTACTCTTGATTGGATTTTTTTTTCAACTAAAAATGATTTTCCCTAGTGAGGAATGAAACTCAAGTGATGATTACAACAAAAGAGATTTTAAGAGGTTTTCCAGAACCGGGGTCGTTGGTGACTTTCCATTAATCACACCCAATCTCAACACAGGCCATCTCACAGAGAAGCCTCACTCTAATAAGCATAATATACAGAGGTTAAAATAGCCCTGTTGTATTTATCTTTCACTACACAGCTTACCCAAACCAAATTTCTGTCATCAACAATTATTAATCATCCATATGCCCTGCGGAGAATTTTAATAAAGCATATTATGAACCTAAGGGTGGTGTTGTTGTAAGAGAGACACAAATGTGACTGGAATTTATAGAAGGAGATGAGGGTCCCCATTACCCCACCACATCTGTTTGCCACATGTTCATATTCATAAATCACATCAATGTTTTGAACATTTCTCCTAGCACCTTCCTGTCACCTCAGTTTTATAGTTCATAATTCTACCCTATACACACACACACACACACACACACACACACACACACACACAGATGAATGGAACGGAAAGAAGGAAGGACAGAAAGACAGAAAGGGAAGGAAAAAAAGAAAAGAGAAAAAAGAAGGAAAGAAAAGTTTCTCATTACATTTGAGTTGGTAAGTAACTGTTGACCAGGTAATGTCTGTTGTGGAAAAAAAAAGTCCATTTCTAGAGATTTGTTCATAGAAAGCAAGTTCAGTAGGTAGAATAATTTCTTTTGTATTCTAAAAGTGCCCTTTTATAATAGAAAGGCACCAAAAGGAATGCTGCATCAAGTTTGAATCCATGAAATTATGTTTCCCAAAAGAAAGCTGCCAACTTAGAAACATGATTTTCTGGTGAGTGGGATATTCTGAGACTCCATGCATGCTGCTTCGTGTGTTTCCACTTTCCCATGTTGCTAATGTGTGTCTCCATGTGTACCGTCTGACATTCCTTTAGGAATTTGTCATGTGCTGAAAATGAGCAAATGTAAACACAGACCGATACGATTCAAGAGTACATTTTAAAAAAGCAACCAAGGTGATCTATTGATCTATGTAATTGAAAAATAAAAAAGGAACAAATTGAGGGCACAGATGAAATCAACAGAGCCATGTAATTCCACAAGGAAACTGAGGTTTCTAACTAAACATATGGTAGATTTGCCTCTCCTACCCATTGCTCCAAACATTGATTATTTCTGAATAGATTCAATAACCACAAAATATGCATACCCCTATCTAAGTTTGGGAAAATAGAAGCCATATATTATTGGGGAATGAAGAGAGTCATTGAAGCCAGAATGGGAACTAATGTCAAATGGGCCAGTCTAGATATTATCTGGGGTTGCTCTTAACTGCTGAGCCATCTCTCCAGCCACCAAAGCGTATTTTTAAAGTTCATAAAAGAAATTAGAGAAATTATAGTCTATCTACCAAGGAATCACAGTGGTCTTAGCAAGCACAAAAGATGCCAGGATACAATTCCATGCTTTTGAGGGAAAATAAGTCCCCACTTAATATGCAATATTATATGAACAATGAAGAGCAAAGTTAAAGTTCAAATAAAAATTCAGATGTACAAAGTGAGATAGTTTGTATTCATAAATTCTTACAGAAATATTAGGAAAAATAGACACTTCAGCAAGACGGGGATTGTAAGTAGAAGGCAATACGTGGAGAAACCAATGGTGAACTAATGAAATGCATGCAGATACATTTAGGATTAAATACTAAATGATGTGTAGTTCTAAAAATTAGAGTAAAATGTAACATTGCTAAAACATTGAGTAATATGATGGCAGAGGACAAAAGATATTTAGTTTTTTTTTTCTTTTTTTAAACAGGGCTGTGTGTGTGTGTGTGTGTGTGTGTGTGTGTGTGTGTGTGTGTTGTACATATATGGACATGTGTGTGGCATGCATATGTGCCTACATGTGTGTGGAGCTCAGACATGGATGGTAATTGTCCTCAAATGTACTTGACTTTATTCTTGTGATGCAAAGACTTTCACTATAACTGGATCTCACTGACCCAGTGAGCCCCAGGAATTGGACTGTCTCAACCTCCCTCATCTTGAGGCCACAGGTGACTGCTGAGTATTTGAATTCAGGACCTCCTCTTTGCATGGCAAACATTTTACTGAGTGAACTATCCAGCAGCCCCAAAGCATCACACTTTAGAAATAACAGGAAAAATTCAACTTTAAGATAATGGTGGAAAACATTCAATTTCTTCTACTCCAAATAACGTTTTCTCTATTCCTAGTGGTCTTCTATGTCTTACATACTAAGTGGAAAGTTATTTTCCCTGAAAAGTATGAAATTATATCCTTGCATCTTTTGTGCGTGTCAAGTGTATTATCATTTTGTGTTAGGTAGACCCCAATTTCTCTAGTTTCTTTTAAGAATTAAAAAAATATGTAATACTTTCAAATAATTTTCATCATCCACATTGCTTAGTAATCATCTGAGTACTTTATTTATTTTCTGAAAGATAAGATCCAAAAGCTTGAATAGTGTCATTGACATTTGGCTTTCCTGTATACTTACTATGCTGCCTGGACACTGCTGCGATTCATTACAACTGGCTTGTAGATGAAGACATGAAAATCTTCATAAAAAGAGCTGGCATTTGGGTGGTGATCGATGTAAGTTCATTAATAGTTTTCCCTTGGTCACAGAGGAAGCGAATCATTCTCCCCATCTCACTTCTTTCCCCAATAAAAGGAGAGGAAGAAGGAATTCTAAGATTTATGAAGGAACATACTTTTAAAGTCAAAATCTTCAGGTCCTTTAGGAATAGGCCTTCCTGCCTGGGACCCAGCATCTTAAATTTGACAGTATAAGATACATACGGTACATTGCTTCATGACTGGACTATGAAGAAGCTCTTTGCTTTGCTTCTTTTTAACATTTTTTTAAATTTGGCTGAGTGGAGTGGGTTCCCAAAGTCCATTTGTGTACTAGGGATAAATACTGATCCATTACTGGAGGCCCCGAAGATTAACCAGACCTCCAAACTGACATCCTTGTTCAGTGGGGTCTGGAACAGTCCCATGATGGCCTCCTAGACATCAGTCTGGGATCCATGAGCTCCCTCTTGTTCAGCTCAGCCATTTCTGTGGGTTTCACCAGCCTGGTCTTGACCCCTTTGGTCACCACTCCTCCCTCTCTGCAACTGGATTCCAGAGTTCAGCGCAGTGTTTAGCTGTGGGTGTCTGCTTCTGCTTCCATCAGCTACTGGATGAAGGCTCTAGGATGGCATATAAGGTAGTCATCAGTCTCCTTAGCTAGGCCCTGTTCCAAATGATCCCCCATTTGAAGATCCCCCATGGAAGGCCTCACTCTTCCTATGGAGCAGAAAGGGGATGATCTAGGGGATCGGTGGGGGCAGGGGAGGAGAGGAGGGAGAAGGAACTGGAATTGACATGTAAAACAAGCTTGTTTCGAATTTAAATAAAAAAGAAAAGAAAAAAGGAAAAAAGATTTATCATTTATTTATTATGTACCCAGTGTTCTGCCTACATGTTGTGAGTCACCATATGGTTGCTGGGATTTGAACTCAGGACCTTTGGAAGAGCATCTGGGTACTCTTGACTGCTGAGCCATGTCTGCAGCCCCTGCTTTGCTCTTCTTGAAGACATTTGTTTCTTTGCTGTGCTATCCAGAATCATATGCTTCAAAGGGTCTTATTTTTCTCCATACACTGAAGGCAAAGGCAACAGATAACGTGTGCTGACTCTCATTTTTGCCAAGCACTTCCGTGTTTACACCCTCTTCCCTCCTTCCCTATATTGTTCCTGTGAATTCCACATTGCCGTGCAGTCGAGAGCTACAAGACAAATCAATGTCTAAATATTTTATCCATTAAGCCCAAGACAGCTTTATGTTAAAGAGCGGCTTGCACGACAGCTTGTCCTGGGTTCAGAGCTTCTTAAGTGCCAGATGGTTTCCTTCCCACGTTAAGTTGCTGATCTCCCTGTGACACTTGCCAGGAGAAAGTTTGGGACACCTCGTCACAGGTTTCTTGAAGTAGCCTCTTGATACTATGGAACTGTCTGCAGATGCAGCCCAGTAAAAATAATACCTTGTGAACCATAAATAAAGTGATCTCCTCTAAGCTCAAATCAGGAGACTGTCATTCCATAGGAAGACATTTTCCCCCCTCACAAAACTCAGTAAATAATTATGAAGAAGGAAGGCATAGCAGCATGGGTTCTGCACCCTGCCTCCACACACATAACCCCAGAGCACTTAATCAGGACATTCTCAGGAAGGTAGAAGCCAGGCACTGGTAGCTTAAAAATAAAAAAGTCTTCAGAGCTTGTGTTTGGATAGACTGAGAATGGGTGGTCCAGGGCCAGGTGGCAGGAGCATATACTCTTTAAAAGTAGGGAAAAGTACACACAGTCATTGCTTTTTAAAAGGCAGCCATACATAAGCAAAAATGAGCACAACAAAACTGACACATGATCATGATTTCTAAAAGACAGAAAGTGGTGACCTTGGTGCATTTTCTTGTAGATCTTTTGCTTGTGAAAAAAAATGTGTGTGCATGAAACTGTTTGGTTTCTTACATTTTTTTCCACTTCATATATCATAACAATATTTAGGATCATTATTCCATGGAGAACAAGGTTAAAAATGTAGGAAGAATGTCCAACATAATTTAACACACACACACACACACACACACACACACACACACACACACATATATATATATATTCCAAATGGTCTAATTCATCAGTGGAATGACCTTGTAGCAAGTTGACTTCCTTCCTCCCTCCCTCCCTCTTTCCTTTCTTCCTTTCTTCCTTCCTTCCTTCTTTTCCCCCTCACTCCCTCTTTCCTTCCTTGTCACCTCTCTTCCATACCCTCTGCTTGTTTTTTACAATGTGGATTTGCTTTCTTTATTTTTAGTATGAAAATTTATAAAACTAAGATTTAATTTGTGAAAACTGGGACCCTCATACTTTTCTGGTGAAGACACAAACGGGTGTAGGTCCTTAGGAAACAGTATGGCAGTTCCTTATAAAAACAGACCAGGAATTACTTGTTAGCTTTCGGATACTCTAACAAAATACCTGAGATAACAAACTTGAGAAGAAGAAAGGCTAATGTTGAAGCTTTCAAGGGTTTCAGTTAATGACCAGTTGGTCCCACTGATGTGGGCCTGTGGTAGAGCAGTGCATGATGGTGACAGCATTGGCAAAATCATCTGTCTCAGGGGCAGATTTCAAAAGAGAGACAGGGGGCAGCATCATGGCTCAGTAGGTACAGCCCTTGCAATCCAACCTTGATGACATGTATTTCATCCTAGGGAACAAGGTGGTGGAAAGGGAGAACTCACTCCCTCGAGTTGCTTTGTACATATGTGTTGTGGTGCACATTTGTGTGCACACATGAGCACGTACAGGCACACGCATGCGTGCACACACACAAATTTTCTTTAAAAATATTAAAGGAAAAGGAGTGGTATCACCACCCTCTTCAAGGACATAGCCCCAATGAGCTAGCACTTCCTTTTAGGCCACATGTCTCAAAGGTTCCGCCATTTCTAAGTAATAAAACTCTAGGGCAAAAGCTTTTAACAAGATATCAAGCAAGACACATTCTAGACCCAAATGTCAGCAGGTAACTGCACAATGCAGTTCCATTCTGAGCATATAGCCAAGATGAATTACAACATATATCCACAAAAACATGTACAGATTCAGAATAGGCAAACACAGACAGAAAGTCAACTACCGATTTCACAATGGGAGAGAAGAAAATAAATAAAGAGAACTGATTCCTAAAAATAAGCCAGGGGGTTCCTTTAGGAACCACGGACAATGTTCCAAGGTTAGCACATATTCATGGCTAACCAATGCTTTGAGTACATCTAAAATTGAATAGTTTTAAAAAAGAACCCCAAATAAATGAGCTGGGTTGGAAGTGAGAAACAGTTTCATGAAAAGAGACTTTTAAAATCTTTATTCTACAACCCCGTGTTGTGAAGCTGGGAAGGGACCCATTGTCCTTTCTTACTCTTCCCTCCCTCCTTTTGTTTTCTCTGCATCTCTTTCCTAAGTGTCACTTGATAGGGAATGCTTTACCATCTGCAGATCATGGTAAGGCCGATACTATCTTCACTTTAGCACGTATTAATACTCTGTTCTTGTTTATAAGTTTGATGTAAGTTGCTGTCTCCTAACAGTTCACTTCAGACTCATCACATAGAAAACCAGAAGTGAGATATACAGTAACATCACTCTGGAGAAGACGGGAGTTCCTGCTGGTCACCAGGGGTTTGTCAGTGTAGGCCGGGCTGTTCTGAAACTCTCAGCGATGGAGCCAGATGGAGCTGGTGAAGAAGCTTTATGGAATGATCCCTCGACGCCACTTGTACCCATCGAGGTTTTTTGCTGCAATGGTGCTGGTGATATGGTTGCTGCAGGACCAGAAGAAAGTTTCTGGGAGGAGGAACCTTGGAATGACAGCCTTGAGAATTCTGGTGCCCAGAACAGTCCAGAGATGTCCAGGATTAAAGTTCCCAGTCCTGACTTCAGTTTCCATCAGGATGAGTGTCTAGACATCTACATTTCTGCTTATGAACACCCTACCCACTTCTGGATCCAAATCATTGGCTCCCACAGCCACCAGTTGGATCAGCTTCTCATTGAGATGAACCAGCACTATGAAAACAGTCTGCCTGAAGACTTGACTGTGCACGTAGGAGACACTGTAGCAGCCCGTTATTCTGCAGATGGTTCCTGGTATCGAGCCAAGATTCTTGGTACCCTGGAAAATGGGAACTGGGACGTCTATTTTGTGGACTGGGGAAATAATGGAGATTGCCCACTGAAGGAACTCAGGGCTCTCAGGAGTGACTTCCTGAGCCTTCCCTTTCAAGCAATAGAATGCAGTCTGGCACAAATCACCCCCTCAGGTGAACAGTGGGAAGAAGAAGTTCTAGGTGAGTTTGTGAGACTCACTCATTTTGCTGACTCTAAGCCATTGATGGCCAAGATCTCTAGCTGTGTCCGGACTGGAAACTCAAGTTGGCCAAAAATCCATTTATACGATACCAGTCATGGGAAGAAACTTGATATCGGGATGGAATTAGTTCACAAAGGATATGCAGTAGAAGTTCCTGAAGATGCGGAAGAAGATGGGACTCTCCCAGATGTGTTGAAGGCCATGGCCCCTGAAGCAGATGCTTCTCCTGTCAGCATACGCAATGAGACCAGAGAGAGCCCTGAAGAGACAGCACATTCCCTATCCTGCCTCAGCTCATCAGAAGAAACTATATAGTGTTTTCTTGTGTAGCCCAGGATTCATCTGTGAAGTTTTCAGGACTAACTTGTCATCAGTTATTATTGTCATTAAATAAAATGATTTTGAGTAAGAATAAAAAAAAAAAGAAAACCAGAAGCCACTAAAAGACACTGTCAATGTTCTTTCAACATCAAAAGAACTACCCATGGTGTGTGTGTGTGTGTGTGTGTGTGTGTGTGTGTGTGTGTGTGTGTCTGTGTGGTGTGGAGTATATGTGTGTGGTGCATGGTGTGTGTGTGTGTGTGTCTGTGTGTGTGTGGTGTGTGGGTTATATGTGTGGTGTGTGTGTGGTGCATGGTGTGTTTTTGTGTGTGTCTCTGTGTGTGTGCATGTGTGTTTGGGTACACATGCATATGGGGGCCTGAGGTCGGCATCCAATGTCTTTCTCAATCACTCTTTATTCTTTGAAAGTCTTTCACTGAACCTGAATCTCACTGACTGGGCCAGGCTGGTTGTTTGGCCCAAACAAATCGATGACCTAGCTGTCTCTGGGCCTGCCCTCCAAGGCTGGGGTGACAAGCATTTTCCACCATATGCAGCTTCATCATGTAAATTCTAGAGATCTGAGTAGAAATAATAAGGTGAATGACAGGTCACTTATTAACCGAGTGACCGCCCTACCCCCAAAGTCACTATCTTTTAAGATCTGAGTTCTATTTTTTTCCCTTTGGTTTTTTGAGACAGGGTTCTTCTGTATTGTTTTGGAGCCTGTCCTGGAACTCCCTCTGTAGAGTTCTTACACATCTATTTAATTGTATTTCTGTTTTTTTTTTTGTCTGTATAAACACACTTTCAAATAAATTCTGTGTTGTTTTGAAAGTCTTCATTTAAAAATTCCACTCTCAGGGTTTATCCCATGGAAATATTGATATATCATAACTTAGATTGACAATGGGTAGAAAGAGGAAGTTGGGGTTGTTAAAAGTACTGGGGAGAGTTATGAAGTTGAGTAGTATTTTACATTGCTGAGAAGCTACCTAACAGCAAATGCCTACCCCTTCCTTACGTGTTGAGACTTACTAGATTAAACACAGGTTTAGAGTCAGATGGAACCACAGGGTTACTCCAAACTAGACAAATTTGACTGTTTCTTGAAATAATTCTTGGATACTTGAGATAGCAAGTTGGGCCTATTTGGGGATGTTTTTTTTTCTTCCATTTGGCTTTCATGCAGAGCAAAATAATGTCAAATTTTCTGGCCAATCATTAATTGATAGAGTACGTATAGTAAAAAGTCAACCACTAGCTAATCTCCCAGGCAGACATCCCAGAACTAGTGGGTACATTCCCATAAATTAAATTACCAGTTGAAGACCATGGAAAGAGGGACATAGGACTTATTACTTTAAATAAAAACTTGAAATAGTTTCCAATCGTACTGAGATTGGAAGTGATTTAAAAGAAACTGTGGGAAGAAAGGGTATTTTTAAAGTCAATAAATGAGTCCATATCACAGTTGCATTCTGGATCCACTCCGGATGAGACATCCATGTAGTAAATGAATGACACAGAACATCAATATTAACCTATGACAATCTTCTGACATGAACTATCATTATATCTTGCAGAACCATATACCTCAATTCAGGATGGGACTATTACTTTGGGTAAAAAAAAATTTCTAAATATATGGCTTCTGGCCAAAATATAATTCTAAATGATAATTTGTCTTCCAAATTTATTTATCAGAATATCTTGTAATGTCTTGAAAGCATGAGCATGAAGTATGTAGACTGCCCACTTGCCATCCATCCAACCCTATACTACACACAGTTTTTTGTGTTTGTTTGCTTTTAACATTTTTCTGTAATATTATCTTGGTTATAATTGATGAGCCAATACTGATATGACTGCACCTATACCTTTGGGGCAATGTGTAATATTTGTTTAACTATGCAAAGATGTGTTGCATTTTTTTATGTTGCATATTTGTCTATGTGAAGATGCGTTGCTTGCCTGCCTGAGGTACCTGATTGGTCTAATAAAAAGCTGAACACCCAATAGCAAGCGAGGAGGTATAGGTGGGACTTCCAGGCAGGTGCAGTAAGTAGTAAGAGGAATTTAGGCTCCGAAGAGAAAGAAAAAAGAGACACCAAGGAGAGGCCAGGGGCTAGCCAGCCAGACACCAAGGAAGTAGAAAGTAGGACACACAGAATGAAAGAAAGATAAAAAGCCCCCAGACAAAATGTAGAAGATGAATAGAAACAGGTTAGATTAAGTTAAAAGAGCTGGTGGGAAAAGCCTAAGCTGAGGTCAAGCATTCCTAATTAATAAGTCTCCATGTCTTTATTTGGGAGCTGGTTGATGGCCCAAAGAACATTTCTAACTACATTGGGATTCATTCCTTATGTTGTGTGGTTCTCTGAGATCAATCACCACCAATCATTCACAATACTTTCATTGTCCACTCCCCATTTCTTATCATTTTCTTTCTGTATTACTCTGATCACCTGACAGTCACTGTGTTATTTTTTCCTGACTTTCTCTTAGTTTTTTGAGAATTCTTTTTTTTTTTTTTTTTGAGACAGAGTTTCTCTGTGTAGCCCCTACTGTCCTGGAACTTGCTCCGTAGACCAGGCTGGACTCAAACTCACAGAGATCTGCCTGCCTCTGCCTTCAGAGTGATGGGATTAAAGGCAGCAGGGAATTTCACTTTTTTAACTTAGATTTTGTCTTTATTTTTTTGGTTGGGCAACCATATACTTATTGTGTTTGGGAGGCAGAGCAGGGGAAAAAACCCCAGCAGGAAGAAGATTGGGTACAGTCTATAGTTCCTGGTAAAGAGCAGGAAGGTCTCTGTTGTACCCATCACAGAACAAGAGAGGAGACTCAATAAATCATTCCCCTAGTTTCCCCACGGGGCTTCTTGAGCGTCTCGAAATTCTTCAGGATGATGTCATATAACACAGCATAAGCATTACGGATCTCCATGACCATCAGCAGGATGTCCTGGTACTCTGCCTCATCCAGCTTGAGCACCAGCTGCAGATAATCACCCACTTGTGGCTGCTTGGCTCCTTTGGTCACTGCATCAGTACCTCTCTGAGAAGTACTTAGAGATTTGAGTGTGGAAGCCCTCCAGCTTGGTATGAAGGCTGTCATCAGCTCAAACACCTTCTCCTGGACAGCCGCTCCAAAATTATTTCCATCCTCTATCGGAGGTATCTGTAGTTGCAACCAAGTAGTGACCAGATTGAGTTGCTCAATGACATCCTTGATCTCAGGCTTTAGGCGCTGCAGGAGGGCCACGATTTTTCCATTGCAGTTCACTGGGCCACAGGGAGGATCTTTGTCTTCATCTTCCCCTTTCTTCTTCTCATCCTTCTCTTCTTTCTCCTGTTGTTTCTTCTGCTCCTCCTTCTCTTTCTCCTTGACTGGATCAGGTATTGGGATGTTCAATGGAGCCTTCAGATTGCTCAGTTTGGCTTCATTGAGAGCTGGCTCCTTTAAGAATGCATCCAGCTCTGAGATCTTCTTGGGAAAACGGCTCCCAAGCAGGTTCTCTGTTTTGCTACACAGGTCTTCCCGAAACACATCCACCTTGGCTTGGGCTTCAGGATGGACCCTCAGTGTGGCCATGGTTGGAGTGGGGGGCTGAGCGCCGCATGAGGAGCCTGGAGTGGGCAGCAGGAAGGGACGATTTTGTCTTTTTTGAGAGCATCTTATAATTGCAATTGTACCTTGAATAGCCTATTTCTAATGGCTTTCCTTCCTATTAATTAGTATTATGCACTTAAGTTTATGCCATGTGTTTCTTGAGACTTAGCAGCAGAATTTTATTTATTGATGAATAATGCTCCATTGAGTATATGTAGACTTTATTTGCTTGATAAATAGCATCTTGGTTACTTCAAAGCTTTCATAATTATAAATTAAGGATTTATAAGCATTTATGTGTAGAGTTTTGCATGGACATGGTTTCAACTCATTTTGATATACCAGGAAGTAACAGGTGGGTATGAAGTTTATCTATTTAAGTCACTGCCAAACTGCCTTCCAACGTAGCTCTAACTTTTTGTAGGCTCACCAGCAATGAAGGAGAGATCGTGGGAGTGGCCAACCAATGACTGGTCTAGCCTGAGGCTGAGTCCACCCTGACGCTGCCTGGAGCCCTAGGACTTACAGGTTTGATGGTCCAGAGACCTAGGATAGAACCAAACATGACTGGAGAAAAAAAAATCCAATGTAATGATGCCTAACGATATTCTGCCCTATTCATAGCAGAACTATCTAACCCAATAGTCATTGGAGAGGCTTCATTCAGTGACTAGTTGAAACAGATGGCAGCAACCCACAGTCAAACATTAGGCCAAGCTTGGGCAATCCTGCAGAAGAGGAAAATGGATTGTAGGAGATAGAGGGATCAGGGACATGACAAAAAAACCCACAGGATCAACTAACCTGGGCTCATAGGAGCTCACAGTGACTGAACTGACAACCAAGGAGCCTGAATGGGACTGACCTAGGCCCTTTACATATATGTGACAATTGTGTGGCTTGGTTTTTTTGTCTCTGACTCTTTTACTGGGACCCAACTTCTCATACTGGGTTGCTTGTCCTGGCCTTAGCACAAGAGCGTTTGTAATATATATATATTGGCATCTGAGAACTGAGGATTGAAACCAGGGCCTCTTTGAGAACTATGAGTGCTCTAAACCACTGTGTTGTGGAATAATCTTTTTGTACACTGAGAAGATGAGTCTTTTCCAAGGTGCCTTTTGATTGGTTTAATGAAGAGTTGAATGGCCAATAGCTGAGCAGTAAGAGGTTAGGCAGGACTTCCAGGCAGACAGAGAATAAAAGGAGATAAATCTAGGGAAGAGAGGGATGCCAGAAGACAGGGAGAGAAAACAGGAGGTACAAGATGGAAGATAGGTAAAAAGACATGAGGCAAAACAGATGAACATAAATGGGTTAGTTTAAGTTATAAGAGCTAGTGGGACAAGTCTAACCCATAGGGCAATCATTTTTTTATAATTAATAGTAAGTTTCTATATTGTTTCCTGTGAGCTGGTGACCCCCTCCAAAATCCGCCTAGACCACTGAGCCATCTTTCCAGCAAGCACTCACTCCTTAATTATTAAGTCATGTTTCTCGTCACACATGGCAACTGTGTGTACGTGGAGGTGTGCTATGTCTGAAATGAGCATGGGGTAATACTTATCATCTGATTTTTATAGTATACCTTGCTCTATCCATTTTTAATCTAGTTGTGCTTTTACATTTAAAATGGCTTTCTTCTAGATCTAGTGGAGTATTTAAATTTCTGTCAATTTGGACAGATTTTTTTTTTTATTGCTGAATTTAGATCATTGACATCAAAGTGATTTTTGATATAGTTGACTACTTACCATTCTTATAATTATTTCATATTTGTTTTCCTTGGGGCCTTTTGTTGTTATTGGTTTTTTGAGACTTTGATTCTATAGTTGCCACCTCTAGTCTTATTTATAATTCTACAGGAGTTCATATTTTTTGTCTTATGATCTCAATTATAACTCAAAGTATTTGAAATGGTCACTAGAGACTTCACAAAATACATGTTTGGTTATTTTTATGTCTACTTTGATTTAGCCCTCTGCCATTTTTCATGTACAGATATCATATAACAAAATAATCTCAATCACTGCCATTCATCCTTGCTGTCCTCAATTTCACTTTTCATAAGTTTAGTCTGTTTTTTTTTTTTTGATGCTGGAGTAGAATATACAATAAAAAGGGAGCGTTTAACTAAGAAAGGTTTGTTTAACCCATGTTTCTAGAGCCTGAGAATCAGCCTGCAACTGTATGGGCCTTCTTGCTAAATCATGGCATGGCACTATTGGTACTATCTTACTGGGAAAGGTTATTTCCCTTTGGACATGTTTTGTTTTTTAATCTAGTAATAGATGAACACCTGATTTTAAAATCCAAGTTTTATAAAACATTTTTTAAAAATCCTTAGTTGATACACAGTAATTGTACCTAGTTAGGAGTATAGGGTTACATTTTAATCCATGTGCAATGATTAGATTAGGATAATTAGCATAGCCATATGTTAAGTGACACTGAGCTTATGGAATAACTGAAGGACAACATTAGTGTAGGGGGAAATGCTGACCATGCCCTTTGAGGACTGGCACAGGTGACACTGACCTTTCTTTAAATCTTGCTAAATGTTAATGAACTAAATACTGAAACTATAGTGTTCTGATAAATCTTTCTGCCAAAAGCCGCCGAGCCCTACCGCCACGTGGGAGCTTTACACCAGCTACCCTCTTGAGTTAGGCCCAAATGAATACACAGAAACTTGTATTAGGTTCAGTGCTGCTTGGCCAATGACTAGGATTCCTCATCTGTTAGCTCAGTCTTAATTATCATAAATCTATGTATGTTATAAGACTTATCTTATCGCACACCTTATTGGCGTCCACCCTTGCTGGTGGATCACATTGTGCTGCTGGAGCAGGAGCGGAGGGGAAAAGAGGGCCCTTCCTGTTTCTCCTTCGCTTAAATATGAGTCTCCTTGCTATGTCACTTCCTGCCTGGATCACCATTTCTCTACTACATTTCCCAGAATACTCTTTGACTCCTAGTCCTGCCTAACTTGCTATCTCATTGGCCAACAGTATTTTATTTAACAATCAATAAGATAAACATACACAGTACCTTCCCCATCACTATAGTTCTTACTTGTTACCCGTTTAGTTATATATTTTAATATGTTAATGTTAAAACCCTTTTTATTTAGACAGAAAAGAGGAGATGAAGGGGCAAATCCTTCTGTGTATATATGTTTATCTTATTGGTTGATAAAGTAATGTTGGCCAATAGGGAAGCAAGTTAGGAGGGACTAGGCGTCGAGGAGGGTTCTGGGAAATGTAGTAAAGAGAAGTCTTGTGACCCAGGCAGGAAGTGACATAGTAGGCAGACTCAGAATATAAACAGGGACAAGGTGGCCTCGAACTCGTGATCCTCCTGCCTCTGCCTCCTTCAGCAAATCCTACCAGCCACCACAACTGACTTCTCTCTCTCTCTCTCTCTCTCTCTTAATTACTTTATCCTGTTTCTTTTCTCTCACAAGCCTACATATATTTTTAAACACACTGTAAACCTTTAGAGTTTTTTCTTCATCTGAATCTCTCTTTACAGTAGATCTTTACCCTTTTCTGGCCACATAGTCTTTTATCTGCTAAACAGCATGGCTAAAAGAGCCTTGAGGGTTTTGCCACTTATGCTGAGTCAAGAAGCCTCTCTTAAAGGAGCCTCAAGCCTCTGCTTGTCTCTGTTCCTTTCCTTCTAAACATTGGCTTTAAATCATCTCTATAGGAAACCTCTACTTCCTACTCGGTCAGGTCTACAGTAAGAAGGCACTAATACCTCATTTGAAGAAAAGGAAGAATGTATTTTTAAGAAGTGGTTCACAAAGAACCACTAAGCTAAAAGGTTTGAATAATTTATTTCTATTAAATATCTTAAGA
The DNA here is from genome assembly GCF_003668045.3 of Cricetulus griseus. Classification (NCBI taxonomy): domain Eukaryota; kingdom Metazoa; phylum Chordata; class Mammalia; order Rodentia; family Cricetidae; genus Cricetulus; species Cricetulus griseus. Next base: position 9,347,151 of record NC_048603.1, on the reverse strand, counting down.
GAACTCATTCCTGGATTCTGTATAGAAAATCCAGTTTAATTTTACACCCTTATTTCCTGCATAGATTCCTTCTCCATAAATCCAGGTTTTTCTGGAAATCAGCTATTCAAATCCACACGCTTGTTTAAGTTTGTAACAGCAAGAATGATGTACCAAGAGTCTCTAAAACAATGTCTCCAGATTTTCAAGTCATATCTAGAAAAAAATTAGGCTTCTGTTAAAATAGGCTCCCCATAAAATTAGTCTTGGAATATTTTATGCAGTAGCTTACTTTTGTTCTAAAGAATGTAGTGACACAGTGTAACATATTAATGTCTTTAAAACGTTGCAATTAAAACCACCCAGACGTTAACTGGCTAGGTCCGTCCCTCACTTATTTTCCTGTGACATGAATAATCATCCCATAAAACATACTTTGAGACATGGACTTAAATTACTTTTTGTAATATATTTTTAGAAATTCTGGAAGGCCAGTGCTGAGTTAATGGTTACCATTATCGTTTTGAGTGTGCATGTGTGTGTGTATGTGTGTGCATGTGTGCGTGTGTGTGTGTGTGTGTGTGTGTGTGTGTGTGTGTGTGTGTGTGTGCACATCTATGAGTATGTGTACGTGTGTACTGTACACCATAGTCTTGAGGAAGCAGGTACAATAGGTACATAAGTAATCTACAATAGAGAGCATAAAAACCCCAGTTGTTTTATAGTGGATACATATGTCTCTCTGTTTCCACAATGAAGCAAATATAAGATCAGTTGAATATTCAAGAACATAGTAATAAAAGAAATATGACTAATAACTGTTGGGTTTAGATATGTATGTTGACTCTTTATCACCTTAAATATGCCAGTACTTCTGAATCTTTTAACCTGAAAACCATAAGGAAACTATTTCATTTTATGTTTGTTTTCATCAGGAATACAAATATTGTGCATAAAAAACTAGGGTACATAATTGGGTGATAACTGTGAGCTTTAGTAAAAAGCAGTCAGAATCTTATGTAAGCACAATTGTCACAAATTTTAATTTTACTACGTTGCTGTTTGTAAAAGGATTGGGCTACATCTTGTTGAAATGAGATCCTCTTAACATGTTCAAGTAGCAGCCATTCTGAGCTGCTGATTTTCTTTGGAATGTCCTTAGTGATTTAGTATCAAGTTTATGATAAACAGCTGAAGGAAACAGAATAAAGGTTTAGCACTCCTTACAAGAAACAACTTATGTTTAGCAATGATTTGGGAACCAATTGTAAGACATTAAGAAACACGGAACACTTTAGAGTTACCATCTTTGCTAATCAGAATGTTTTGTTTAAAAGAGAATTCTATTAGAATACATAGGATGATTAGTATTTGAAAATGTTTTATTTATCTTAGTGCACATTGTCATTGGCTTGTGTCAACAAATAACTATTAACAGGTGGAGGTATTTTCTATAAGAATGAAATTTTGAGACCTTTCTTATGCACAAGTGTAATTCTTCAGAGAAGAAACTGCCCTAGGATTTGGTGGAGGGATAAAATCGAAAGTGAGTTACTGGTATAACCACAGTAACTGAGTTAAATGTACTACAAAAGTCCCTTAAACCCCTAACTGTCACATGATATTACATAAAGCACACACAATCTTGAATTAGATAGATTTTGTTTGGATTTTGCTTCCAGTAGTTAATCGTATGACTGCAATCTGTTTAATTTCTCTTAGTTTCCTAATCAATAAAATGAGATGAAAAATAAAATATCCATGGAGAACAACAGAATGAACATACAGTATGTAGAAATGATCCAGAAGTCTCTGGGGAGGAGAGTATCCAAAAAAGGGGGGTCATTATCTGAAGGATCAAGACTCAGAATGGAGCCTGCATTGGTGGCACACGCTGGAGGCAGGGGCAGGTGGATGTCTGTGAGTTCGAGGCCAGCCTGGTCTACAGAGCGAGTGCCAGGATAGGCTCCAAAGCTACACAGAGAAACCCTGTCTTGGAAAAAAAAAATAAGAATCAGAATGGTAGCATCTTTCTTAGGGACAACACACAAATATGCTTTCCAAACACTAAATGAGAATTATATTCAATTAAACTCCTGGACCTAACCAAGCTTTCAGTCAAGCATGGGTATAACAAAGAAAACGCAAAATACAAGAAAAATCTCACCCATTCTTTCCAGGAGGATATTCCAGAGTAATTTCTATTAAATAGCAAGTAAAGTTAGGAAATAATCATCAAATCTCTTGCTAAACAGGCACATAAAAGATTGACTCACAAACAGGAAACACTTTGTTTTCATGATTTTTTTTTTTTTGTGTGTGTGTGTTTGGTACTTGTTCTTTAAAAAAATTGTATCTTGTTTTTTGCCTGTTTTCTGAAGAGAGAAAGAAGGGGAGGTATTGGGTACAGGGAGGAGGTGAGGGAGGGGAAACCATGATGAGAATATATTATATAAAGTATTATTTTCCAAAGAAAGAAAGAAAGAATGAAATAAAATCAGTTATCCAGTGTCTGCTATTGTCTGGTTATCACACAGTGTCCTCAGCAAAAGCTATCCACAGTAAATAAAATTAATCACGAGGTTGATACATTGCAAATTCGAATCAGTGGAGAGAGACATTATTGAGTCAACACACTTACACTCACTATGAGGAATTTACATTCCACTCACGACTGTGGTGGCAAATACGGTGAGATCTTATTGTGATATGTTGCTATTCATTCCATGCTAACTACCACCTTCTGTGGTGCCACTCGTTTTATTAGCTAGATTAAATTGATGAATTATCATTGATCTTTATTGAAGTGTTTCCAAAGTTTCTTTAGTCACATACTTGCAAACCATCTTTCTAGAGTAAGTAAATTTCTTTTACAATTTAATGATTGTTTTTGATTCTTGCATTTTTCTAAGAAGATGACCTCATTCTACCTTTTGAACACAGTTCAATATATCTCTTTATATACCTAATATTTTTGTTTGGGATATGTATATATTTATATGTGTGTATATATTCATGTACACACATATAAATATATATTCATGTACACACATACAAATATATACATATAAATATCCAAAACAGACTAAACAAATGTATCAAATTCTGAAAAGAAAGTCATCATAAAAGTAATTTGTAGCTAGGAATCGTCTCAGCACTCCTTTTATTCCAAATATATTCCTGGTGTTGGAATAGAAATTAGCCCTACTAAAAGGTAGTAAATAATACTGACATACTGCATAGCAGCCAAGGAAAATCTACACAATGAAAGCTGAATGCATAAGACCATTGAGGATCTTGGCAGCAAGAACCTTTGTATTATAATTATAAAGCTCTACCATTATTCAGACCTAGCTACACAGTTTTATAGTGTTTCAGCACTAATATGACTCAGATGTACAGCATATATTATTCTTATTTTATAACTACTTTGATTTTAGAATATATATATATATATATATATATATGGCTAATTTTAAAAATCACAAGAATGAACACACACATAAATGAACACACACACACACACACACACACACACACACACACACACACACACACACACACCACACATCTCCATCCCAACTCAGCCCCAATATTAGCAAAGAAAAGCTGATGTAAGGATATTTCAGAAAAGAGAGCAAGTTTTGGCAGCATTTAAGTCTCAAGTTAGAAAACATTAAGTACATCGCGTTTATCATGTTTAGATATATTCCTGTTATTCCTGTTCTCTCCAAGATCTTTATCATGAAGGGATGTTGGATTTTGTCAAAGGCTTTTTCAGCATCTAGTGAGATGATCATGTAGTTTTTCTTTTTCAGTTTGTTTATATGGTGGATTACATTGATGGATTTTCGTATGTTGAACCATCCTTGCATCTGTGGGATGAAGCCTTCTTGATCATGGTGGATGATTTTTCTGATATGTTCTTGGATTCAGTTCACCAATATTTTATTGAGTATTTTAGCATCGATGTTCATGAGGGATATTGGTCTGTAGTTCTTTCTTAGTCATATCTTTGTGTGGCTTGGGTATCAAAGTGATTGTAGTCTCGTAGAAAGAGTTTGGCAATATCCCATCTGTTTCTATTGTGCGGAACAGTTTGAGGAGTACTGGTATCAGCTCTTGTTTGAATTTCTGGTAGAATTCTGCAGTGAAGCCATCTGGCCCTGGGCTTTTTTTGGGTTGGGAAGCTTTTGATGACTGCTTCTATTTCATTAGGGGTTATAGGTCGATTTAAACTGTTTGTCTGATCTTGATTTAATTTTGGTAAGTGATATTTGTCCAGAAAGCTGTCCATTTCCTTTAGATTTTCGAATTTTGTGGAGTACAGGTTTTCAAAGTATGACCTGAAGATTCTCTGGATTTCCTCAGTGTCCGTTGTTATATCCCCTTTTCATTTCTGATTTTACCAGCCTATAATCCTCTTCACCAAAGAAACTAGGAAACATAAAGGACTCTAAGGGATAAATGGTCCCCAGGAACGGGAAGTGGCATGAATTCCTGAGCTCATTGGGAGCATGAGGGTAGAGGAGAGGGTGCTGCTACAATAAGAGCAAGAGAAGAGGAGTAGAGGAGAGGAAATGGAGGAGCAGAGACATTGAGTAGGGGGAAGAATAGAGGAGAGAGAGCAGGATGAGAGATACCATATCAGAGGGAGCCACTATAGAGATCTGGAACCAGGGAGATCTCCAGAGACCTACAAGGATGACACGATCTGACAGTCCAGGCAATGGTGGAGAGGATAACCTAAAAGCCCTTCCCCTAAAAGGAGATTGATGACTTCTCTTTATGCCATCCTAGAGCCCTCATCCAGTGGCTGAAGGAAGCAGAGACAGACATCCACAGATATACACTGAGCTGAAATCGGGAATTTAGCTGAAGAGAGGGAGGAATGAAGATCGAAGGGGTCTGTACCAGGTTGGAGAAACCCACAGAAACAGCTGGCCTGAACAAGGGAGAGCACATCGACCCCAGATGCTGTCGGGGAGACCAGTACAAGACTGATCGAGCCTCCTGAACATGGATGTCAATAAGGAGGCCTCAGCACTCCAGGGAGCCTCTGGAAGTGGATTAGCATTTTTCCCTGGTGTAAGAAGGGACTTTGAGAGCCCATCCCACGTGAAGGGATACACTCTGGCCCTGGACACATGGGGAAGGGCCCAGGCCCAGCACAGGAAGATTTGGTGGACTTTGCAGAGCCCCCATTGAGGGCCCTACCCTGCCTGGGGAGTGGTGGGTGGATGGGGTGGGGGTAGGTTGGGGTGGGGGAGGAGGGATGGGGGTGAGGGGAGGGAGAGGGAGAAGGGACTTACATGTGAAACAAGCTTGTTCTCTAACTTGAACTAATAAAAGAAAAAGAAAAAAAAAGTTTATTAATTACTCACATGGTTACAACTCTGCCAATTGGATATATTCAGTGTCTGCTTGTATATGTATCTTTGGTAATTTCTGAATGTATCTGTTGTTTAAATTGCTGCAACTGGTACTTCAATGGAAATTTATATTGTTATACTTAAATGTAAGTGACATTCAAGTGTCATTTACATTCTATTGTTATGCTTAAGTGTAAATTGCTTTCAAGTAAAGCACACACACAATACTTTATACTCCTTGAAAAACATCCATGTTCTTTTCATCTTTTCCTGTGTGTAATTCATAGTACCAAATATTAATCTTTGTTTATATGTCTTCAGAAAATTCTATTGCTCTCTTTAATTTTGTAATTGTAAAACTACAGCTGTCTTCTCACAGGTTTATATAGTGAGTATTTTCTTCTGAGGCTAGGAACTTGGAGTAGTTTGTCAATATGCTACTGAGTCCCCAAGAATTAAAAACAATGTATCTTTAAGAGCTTTCATATTTTTCACTAAGGGAATTAGCTTCTGACTACCATATTAGTCTTGTCGAATTTAACTTTGTTCATTTATTAGCTTTAAAGAGTAAACTTTCATTTCTGTGTGGTTAGAATGATCAGGCTCTCCCCCCTTGGCATTCTAGCTGTGTGTCACCTTTCAAAGCCTTTTCTATTGTGAGTTTATTAAAGACAGTTACCCAAGTTCCTTTTAGACTACTTCCATGGCTTAAGTTTAATATTTTATCCATCTGGAATCTATTTTAGGATAATGAGTTAGGTAGGAATCTAGCTTAATTAGTTTCCAAATGGCTAGCCAGTCATCAAACACAATTTATTACCTCATCAGTGTTTCTTCAACAGCTTATACTGAATTCCCAAACATGCTCAATACTTTCTGACATGTGCCAGTGGTCTTATTTTTGTTTCAGTATGTGCTATTTTAACTACTGTATCTTTGTAGCATATTTTATATTTGTCAGTGCTATCTGGTTTTTACTTTTAGTTTAGATCTTCTTTGATAACATACTAGATACAATCATACACCAATTAAAATTTGGATTTTTAAAATAATTTCTAGTTGGAATCACAGTTACATCTATACATTAGATGTAAATGAAATAACGATATTTAATGTTTTAGAAAGGAAAATATATTTTCCTGAATATTGATATCATGAGCAGAGTATAATGGTTTTGCTTTAAAAAAAAAACACAGCTCTGATTCTTAGTTTCTATAGAGAATTCATTTTTTTCTTTGTAAAAACTTAATCCACTTTTAAACATGTATAGGGAATCTATCATCTTTATTACTATTATTTATCTTTTAAACTAATAGTTGAGTTGTCATCTTTGGAGCCTACTAGATAGTAATAAGTCCACTTGAAAATACTGCATCCACATTTGCAATACTTTATTTTTCGTTTCATTTCCTTATTGCATTTTTCCAAAATAGTAAAAATGTCTAAGTGTGAGAGAGTGGATGGGGAGGCTTTCTGGGGACCATATCATAGGAAGACCCTTACATAAAAGAAAATGCTGAGCATATTTTATCCAGGGAAGCCACGTTTGTGTGTAGTTTTCACTATATAAATCATCTAGGGGTCATGTTTTCAAGTTCAGCTTTCATCTTCTGCTCATAATTGCTTCAATAATTTTAAAATAAAAATTGATAGCTGCGGACAGCTATAAATCACCAACCTAAAGGCACTCACTCACATCATGTTTTTAAACACTTGCTTAGTTCTATTTTGCCAGAAACTTAAACCAAGTGGAAGGGACAAGTTTTTCTGCATATGTACATTCTTCAAATTGCCTGAATGGCAACTGATCGCACTGTTTTTTTTTTTTTTATTGATTTACATACTTCCAGAGATAGAAAAGTCAGTTATTTTTCAAACCAGTGTAAAGTTAAAACAACAACAAACCCATGCATCTTCTTAAAACAACGACTGTCTTGGTTTTTGTAACCTGTGTTAAATCATGTTTATGCAACAGACTGCAGTGGGTTCAGCTCTATTCCATCTACTGGAAGCTAATTTGTCAGTGATAAATATATCTATTAAATACCATTAGGTGATTGCTCTTGGGACCTTGAAGTTGAATGCATGAATACATTTCCAAATACTCTGAGTGTCCTAAAGATCAACCTGTGAAACTGAAGACTGAGCTTCAAACTCTCAAAAAAAAAAAAAAAAAACCAACAAAAAACCCACCAATTTATTCTGCTGGCAGAGAAGCAGCCACAGGAGTGGATAGGAGTAACTCATAGAAATCCCCCACTTAAAAGGCTCAACAACCTAATCTACCAAGGGGTGGGAACGAGAGCTCCTCAGGGTACCTGACTTTAAATGACAACACTTATTTATATGATGTAAGAGTAACCATTGTGCTGTGCTTATGTGTATCATGGCTCTTTTCTGAACTACTGGACACTGGAGCCTAAGTATGAACAGACAGAGATGAGATGAAAAACTGTGATATATGTTAGAGGTTAAGTGAAGCCAAGGTGGTGATTGCTTCCAAAATAAGTTTTATAGCTTGTCAATTCTACGAGTTTTCCAGGTGAACACCAGAGGCTCTCGTCCACACTTACAGCAGTACTATGTTTTCCCATCACTAGGGATGGGTTGAGTTGGTGATGTATTTATACTTACTATTTTATTTTGCTTTCATTGAAAATTTGGTCTTCCTTGTTAAGGTTTCTATTCTATATGAGAAAAATGTAAAAATGTCAAAATCTGAGAAGGGGAAGGGACAGGATCTCCTGAGCTAATTGGGAGCAGGGGGGCATGGGAGATGGACCTGGGAGAAAGACAAGTGGAGAAGAGGAGGGGAGAGGAGGAAATGGGGGATCAGGAAGGTTGAGTCAGGGGAAGAATAGAGGAGAGAAGGATGAGAGATACCATAATAGAGGGAGCTATTATAGGTTTGAGGAGAGATCTCGCACTAGGGAGATTTCCAGAGATCTACAAGGATGACACCAAGTGGCAAACTAAGCAATAGTGGAGAGGCTGCCTTAAATATCCTTCCCCATAATGAGATTGACGACTACCTTATATGCCATCCTAGAGCCTTAATCAATGGCTGATGGAAGGAGAAGCAGACACCCACAGCTAAACACTGAACTGAACTCTGGAACCCAATTGCAGAGAGGGAGGAGTGAAGAGCAAAGAGGTCAAGACCAGGCTGGTGAAACCCACAGAAACAGCTGACCTGAACATGGGGGAGTGAATGGACCCCAGACTGATAGCTGGGAGGCCAGCGTGGGACTAATCCAGACCCCTGAATGTGGATGTCAGTGAGGAGGCCTCTGGTAGTAGATCAGTATTTATCCCTGGAGTAAGAAAGGACTCCGGGAGCCCATCCCATGTGGAGGGATGCTCACTCAGCCTGCACACATGGGGGAGGGCATAGGCTCTGCCCAGGATGATATGACAGACTTTGGGGATCCCCCATGGAGGCTCTTACCCTCCCTGGGGAGCAGAGGGGGGATAGGGTGCAGACTTGGTGGGGGTGGGGATGGGGGAGGAGGGGAGGGAGAGGGAGCAGGGATTGACATGTGAAGCAGGCTTGTTTCTAATTTGAACTAATAGAAAATAATTTCTTGGAGAACAAAGTCAAAATTTGCTGTGAGTGATCGAGACTGATGCTTTAAGGGATCTGGCATCCAATTTTAAGCAGAAAGATTTTCATAAAGCATAGGAACCTAGGAAGAGGAGAGAGAAACAGATTAAAAGTACAGTTATAGTCTATATTTTGAGTGTTTAAAAGCTAAAGGTGAAGACTTGAGTGCTGAGACTGTACCACATAGGACACTGTATATGTTACATATGTTGCAGACATTAAGGTATTACTAGTTGAGATATTAGTTAGTTCTAGATAACTAGATATCATGGAGACTGAAAGAATTATTTTTAATAACTTTTTGTGCTGTCCATTGGTCCCCAAGTAGATATACATGTTGCCAATATATGACCAGGCTCATTTTAATTACCAAATTGACATTGTGTTAAAGGTAGGGGAGATTTATACATCTCAAAATTGCATAAAGTTTCCAATAAAATGACATATTTGGAAGGACACACAACACACACACACACACACACACACACACAAACAACAACAACAACAGCAACAAAACAAAACATGAGGCCCAGCTTTCCAACACTGCTGGTTGGGCTGTATTTCTGAATTTAATAATTTCCTGAGAAATTATTTTGATATTTGCTAGAAAGATAAGAAAAAAGCAGACATTGTGATCTTAAAAAAAATCAGTTCTAGAAAATTTTAATCTCAAGAGATTGTATTCTTTACATTTACTTCATGGGAATTTGATTAAGAGAATAAAAGACTGAAATAGACGGAGTCTTAAATGCAGATGTGCGCAGTAATTATTCGGTTTGTTCAGGACTTTATTAAATATGTTTTTTGGGGCTCTGACCAAACAATTTTCAAAGGGAAGGTTTATTTTGGCTCATATTTTCAGAGGTTTAATCTAAGGCTAGCTAGATCCCTTTCCTTGAGTCTTGGGTGAGGAAGATGAGGATAAGATCCAGTTCCTTAAGGACATAGTCTCACTAACCTCTACTTTGTTCTACAAGGCTCCAATTTGTAGTTTTCCCCTGGGTCCTCACTATGATATTGTATCCTGAACCTACGAAGGCACCAGGCCACAGATAGATCAGAACTTTCAATATCCAATCACTTCTTAATGATTGGACTCTTCATTTTAGGACGAAGACATTGAGACCTGAACCTTTGGGGGGGGGTGCTTTGAATCCAAACCGTAACAGTCTGCTTTAACTGGACAGAAACACAAAGGTAGATATAAATGTCCCTATAATTTCTTAGGCAGTTAAAATATTCATTCTAAACATGCTGACAAAAATCATTCCCTTATTCTTAGTACCAGAAAACTGCTAGAAGTTCATGGAATTAATGAGAGCGGTTTCAGTACTGAGAGAAATTCAATGTAATTGATTTGGGGGAAAATCGTAATTTATTATTGATACGTGTAGCTGGGGAAGATATAAAGTAAACATTGAACTGCTACCAGGAATCTGTTCATTTCTCTGCTTTTAATTGATTTTTTTCTTCTCCCACTCTTCAGCCTTTGCTTTATATACAAAAAATAAATAAAACAAATGCTTTGTGTGGAGTAGAGAAGTAAGTTACTGATGAGTAAACTGCTCTGTCTTTCCATTCACAAAGGTACCTAGTGTTTTAGGTAAAGAAAATTAAAGTGCCAAGGTTAATCTTATAAGGTCAAAGAATGAAACATTTTAGGGAACCATGATTTGAATAAACAGAAATTATGGGGGGGTAAAAAAAACTCTATAAAATTTATGTTCTTTTAAAAATGAGGCTCCTCTGAGAAGAGGTTATGGAACTCCATCTGTTGTGGATCCAGACAAACCCAAAGGATGACATTGCTACTCTCAGCCAAAAAGAGAAAGGAAGAACACACATATACACATAAATCCACTTTTATCTTGTCCCCAGCTCCACACAAAAGGAGGAGACCCCGTGTAAGAGAAAACAGAGGAGGGAAAAATAGCACAAGACTCTTGAAGCTTTTAGGCAGCTCATTAAGTGGTAATGATGTAGCAAACTGGAGAATGCTAAATCTCAAGCCAGCAGCAGAAATAATAAAGCGGAGAGCCTAGTTTGCTTCGAAGAACCCCAAACTGTTTGGGATTAGTAGCTTGAACGTGGAGACTATTGGCAGAAGGATATCTGAAAAGCAATGAGAGGCTCGGCCTCATCTCTCTGCAGCTGGTGGGTGGCACCAGTTCACTCTAAGTAAAATTCTGAGGGTTACTATTCACGAGGAAAATACACCGGAGCAACTAGAAGACAGTTCTGGGAAAGTGGTTGTCCTCAGAAAATGTGTGCAAAATCCTGCAACCGGAAGCATATCAACAAAATATCATGAAGTTATTCTACTGTGAAGACAATGGTTGTTAATTACACCTCATGTTCAGATCTTCTTGCCAAGTGTTGGTCCCTACCTTTTAATGAGTAGATATTTAAGATGACTGAGCTCTTGAGAGAGAAAAGCCTTTATGGGTACAGAGGCAAAGAGAAAAAGCAAGAGAAATAATATAAGGTGTTGGATGGAGCGGAGGCTATGCAGTGGCAAGAAAGTTTGGCAATCATCACAGTCCTCAGACAGGTGGCGATCTTGTAAACTGAAAATAATCTAGAGTTCTTCGAAATTAAACATAGAAGCAGGAAGGGTTAAATGGGGTGGGGCGTGGGAGGGCAAGGGGAGGTGGGCGTATGTGATTAACTGACACTGAAGACCTTTGAAGTGACAAAGGAATCACAGTGCTGCAGAGGCTTCCTAAGGTAGATGCATGTTCATGGATAAAAGGAATTTAAGTGGCTTTATCTTATAATGGAGGCACAATGACTTCCAACTCCCCACACATTATATACTTTCCTGGGACACTTTCAATTCTCCCCTTCTCCCATCACTGTTTCTTCCCAAATACGCATGCTTTGTTTAAAATATATTATTATTATTATTATTATTATTATTATTATTATTATTATTATTTATTTTCTGAGACAGGGTTTCTCTGTGGCTTTGGAGCCTGTCCTGGAACTAGCTCTTGTAGACCAGGCTGGTCTCGAACTCACAGAGATCCGCCTGCCTCTGCCTCCCAAGTGCTGGGATTAAAGGCATGTGCCACCACCGCCTGGCTCTAAAATATATTATTTTTTAATTCTCTGAAAAAAATCATATATATTTTTTTATATTTGTCTCACTCATTCCCTTAAGTTCTCCCAGATCAATCTTCCTTCCTTCTGCCCCAAAGTTCATGTCCTTTTTTAGTGATACTCATGTGCTCATGGTGCAACAGCATCTTGGATCATGGCCAAGTTACCTGGGCCCTCACTCTTCAAGAGAACTGACTTTTCCTCCCCTGGAAGCCACCAGCTCTTCGTAGCTCCTCAGTTAGGGATAGGAGCTGGGAAACAGCTCCCCATGCTCAAATGCAGCTGATTTGGTCTTGCATAGCTCTTGTGCAGGCAAGCCAGGCTGCTGTGAGTTCAGGGTGTAGCAGTCATACTGTACCCAGAAGGCATGAGTGTAACGAAGCAGTGCTGGTCACGGGTAGTCCCGCCCACCTTCATGACCCGGGCTGCAGACTCTCTGGAAAAGTGGTCTCTGACAAGTTGTCACAACTCTGAAATTTCTCTCTGAGAGACAAGCCATCCTTCTGCATGACTTGCCTAGGCAAATTCCAATCTCTTGGAGTCTATTATTTTAATTTGATAATTGGAGAAGTCCAAATGTCTCACTGGAGTATTTTCATTTGCCACATCAGTTACAGGGTAGGTCATCCCTGTAACTGTAACATCCCACCTCAGGTGTCTCTGAAAGCACCTTCATACCATGTTCAGAGATTTTTCTTCTAGGTGATATGTCCAATCTGTTGACTAACAGTAAAGTTTAGCCATCTTAAATCCATCCTGTGTCAAGCGGAAGCCCCAATAAACCACTAACATCTCACTTTTGCTCCCTAAATGATAATGTTCATCTCATAATGCAAAAATGAAATACAATCTATCCATCTCTAAAATCCTCTAACGCCTTGATAGTTTCAAAATTATTCAGAATTTAGGTTCAGACTCTTGTCTGTGACTCAGACAAACTCTTAACAGTGAGCCCCTAGACAAAAAAATGTTACTTAATTTCTACACATGACACAGGATACATATTCCCAAGCCAAAATGAAGGAGTGGGAGCATTCCAACTTAAGACTGGACCAAGGCAAGAACAAAACCCCAGTAAGGCAAACACCAACCCCGACAGCTCTTTGCTGGCCATCGGAGGTTTCTGATGGTGGCCTCTCATCTACCAGGGTTTGGGGAGCCCTGACGCCATAGTTCTGCTGTCTGGACCACACTAAACCTACTTTTAGGGCCAGCTCCACTTAATACTTGCTATTTCCTCAGCACACACCTCAAGGGCCTGCCATCTCCACCACGCTGGGGTCTCCACTGTGATTTGGGCTTCCCTAGCTTAAGGCAATGGCCCCTTGGGTTCCTTAGAGGGAATCTGTCCTTGCCTCGCATGGTCTGGTCTCAGCAGCTTCCTGGATATTTGGTTCAGATCTCCATCACCCTTGCACTCTTCCATTTTGCATGCCTGTAAAATGAGCCCTGGGTAGAGCTTGCTGCCAAGTTCTTCTGCAAGCTCAAGATGTAGTCTGGCCCCTTTCAAGCCAGCTGTAGTGCTCTCTGAACATGTAAATGGCTGAGTGTGTGTGTGTGTGTGTGTGTGTGTGTGTGTGCTTTAATGTTTCTAAGCAATTGACTTTTTGTGAAAACCAGAAACATCCGTCCATGGAGTATTTTCAGTGTAGGTTCCCTTCAGATGAATTTGCACTTTCACAAGTTAGTGCCTTTGGTAGGTAGAGCCTGACTCTCAGGACACCTTTCCTGTTGTCCTTGTGGAGAATCTGTTTTCTTTAATGAGACTGATCTGTTTAGCAATCACAGTGGCCTTCTCCCAGAATGCCTTGTCTGAGCTTGAGGCTCTTTCACACTTCCGTCTTCTCCACACTCCCTTTGCTGTTCTCTTTCACTAATAGACCTGGAGAAGGTCAGAGCATGCTTTTCTCAAATGCCGAGATATCTTGAATGTCCTCCAACAGATGAATCCCACGACTTCTAAATGCAATTCAACTAAGTGCATGGCCAGAATGAAGCAAGTCGTATTGTGAGAGTATCACGAATGTCCTCCAGCACAGTTCTCGATAGGCATCCTTGTCCTGCTCGGAAACCTCACGAAGCAGGCCTTTAATGCCTGCACTAAATTATGTCAGCTCTTCCAAACTCCCGTAAGAAGTACTCATCGATTTCACTTACATTCTAAGACTCTTGGAGACTTCGATGCCACGCTCTTCCACATTCCTCTCTTACAAGCCAGTCCCAAAAGTCTAAGAACTAGTCGGGTTATTTCATAGCAACAGCTTTCCTCTCAGTATCAATTTTCAGGACTAGTTACTTTTCTCATTGCTATCATGACAGAGCTGACAAAAGAGGCCGATAAAAGGAGGGATCTGTTGGCCCACAGTTTTCGAGTACAGTCTATCACAGTGGGGAATGCATGGCAGTGAGGTCAGCTCAAGCTCACACTGAAGGAGCACGATCCCGCTGGGTCCAAATTCAGAAAGAGGGAGAGATGAATAGTGATGCTTATTTCTTCCTTCTGTTGAGTCCAGTATCTATCCTCACAGATACACCTCAAAGTCTGTCCCCTGGCTGCTCTAAATTCAGTCACACTGAAAATCAAGACTGTCCACCATGAATATCATGCCTTTGATGGGCATCTACAAAGTTATACTGATGGCAACAGTGAACAATGATACAAAATTATACTGATGACAACAGTAAACAATGATACAATTTATTCTGATGGCAACTGGGGCAAAGAATAACTTAAATTGGGTCATATCTATAGCAAAGAGGTTAGCAACGAAAAAGAAGTGTATATCTGGAGATGGTAAGACAAAGGAGGTTGATTTGCTTAATTGCAACAGGAAGATATCAGTAGATAATGTTTAATTTTTTAAAAAATCAGCATATTTAGATAGAGAAACAAATGACAAAATATTTCCCCCAATATTGTTTTCCATAATATAACTTCCATAATCTCTATAGAATTTATTTATCTGTAACTGTTAACAAAATGAAACCAAGTGAGACATGGTTATATATCTTTAATCTTAGCACACAGGAGACAGAATAAGGTTCATTTCTGTGAATTCAAGGCCGGGCAAGTCTACACAGTTAGTTTCAGACCAGCCAGAACTACATAGTGAGATGCTGTCTCAAAACACACACACACACACACACACACACACACACACACACACACACACACACACACACACACACCCATCTTAACTGTTAGTAGTATTGTTATTATATAACTCAGATTATTTGGGCTGTAAATGAAGAAATTGAGCACAATTAAGTCTATACACAATAATTTAAAATTTTAACAGTACATGCTAATATTCTATTTTATAAAATAAAGCCAAATAAGCCTTAGAATTCTTTGAATGCTATTCCTTAATGTATTCAATATTCTGATGATGTATTATCCTCACTGAAGTTTCAAAGTATGAGAATTTTTTAAATTGCCCAATACCTCTTTAGGAATTTGGATAGGGTAACATCATCAGAACATAACAATCCAAATTCTTTGTCCTTATGCCACAAAATCTTGATGAATTTCTTCAAATGTTTTAAAAATAACAAACAAAAGTCCCCCAAATAATTTGAGAATCTGCAAATGAAATAGGAGTCAAAAACACTGGCACGATTATAAACCAATATGGCATATTTAACAAGACATAAACTTTTGTTAGATACAAAACAGAAGGAGTCAGTTTCTTCCAAAGCTGTTCCAATTATGATAGAACAAAGATTATTTTGATGGAGTATGTAAGAAACATTGAGTGAATGACTGATAAAAATCAAGTATACTGTCAGTAAATACATAACTGGACAAGGCAAGTTACACTAAAACTATGAATTCAATGAAGGGCATGGAGGTACAAATTTAGGGTTTGGACCTCTAGGGTAGGGAGACACGTAGAAGAAGAATTCCAATGATCAGTTTTCTACTTTTCCTGTTCCAGGTTGCACATAGTCCCTCTCTTCAAATGTTCTCCTTAACAAAACATTGCTGAAGAACCCAATGGCTTTGTATTTGCAGAGCTTTGGGGACTGGGCAGAAGGTTAAGTGCACAAAGAAAGAAAGGCCACAGAGGGAAGACAGTCCATAGGGAGCAGGATTGGGAGCAGGGGATGACTGCATTCTGAAGACTTTCTCATCACCCTCAGGGATACCTATGGAACTGGAGGTGTCCACTTTCCCAGTGTATTTAGCATGTGGCGCTAACCAGCTTTATTTGCTCATCATACTAGGCTGACAATTTTGGGGTCCCCAGAACTCCCATCAGTAATTGGTGGTTCTTTTCTTCAGCTAAAGTAACTTGAAACATAAAAGTTATGACATATGATAGCTAGCTGCAAGTGAGTGAGGTCTTTGAATAATGACATATCACAAATAGACTTTGATGGGGTAAGAGGATTAGATTTAAAGGTTTAAAATAACCAGTGTTCAATGTAAGTGTTTCACGGCGTTAGCTCATGTAATTGTTACAAAAGCTCTGAAGCCAGGAGTCCCATTTTATTGTTTATGAGGAAAGTGGACCGGCACATACCATAATACTTTCCAAATGACTCAAGTGAGTAAAAGCTTTCACTACACCACAAACATATCCAAATCTTACAGGGGAAGAGACTTAAGTCTGCTTTCTGTCATTATACTAAATACCAGCAAATTTGTAAAAGGAACGGGGTCAGTGTTTGGTGTATAGTTTTCGAAGTTCTAATTGTGAAATGATAGAATCATTCCTTTTACTATTCAGTGGGAGTGCGAAGGCGACGGCAGAAAACACGGACAGAACAAAGCTGCTTACCTGTATGAACAAGAGGATCAGTGAGACAGATGGCTCAGCGGAGAACGGCAACTGCCACAGAAGTGTGGTCAGGAGAGTTAGAGCCCTGCAGGCACCCATGTAAAGGTGGACAGAAAGAAACCACGCTATAAAGTTGTTCTCATATCCTCCTCCTCAGCTGGTAATTAAAATGTAAAAATTGTATGGCCAGGAAGCAAAGAGGAGTTAAGACCAAGTGGACAGAATTCCTTAATCTCTTTCTGAGGGGCACTCTTTTTATTTATTAATTTATTTTTACATTCCAATTCCAGTTCCCCCTCCCTCCTCTCCTCCCACTTCCCACACTCCCTGCTCCTCCCCTCCGCTCCACAGAGAGGGTAAGGCCTCCCCTAGGACGTCTACTAAGTCTGTCCCATCATCTCCTTGAGGCAGGACCAAGACACCTCCCCACCCCCTCACCCCTGTTTCTAGGCTGGGCAAGGTATCTCTCCATATAGAATGGGCTCCACTAAGTCAGTTTGTACATTAGTGTTAGATCTTGGATCCACTGCCAGTGGCCTCATATACTGTCCCAGTCATACCACTGTCACCTATATTAAAGGAGTCTAGTTTGGTCTTAAGCAAGTTCCCCATTTGTCAGACCTGAGAAGACCAGAAAGACAAATATAGTATGTATTCACTCATAAGTGTATACCAGGCATAAAATAAAAGATAGCCAGACTACAACCATAAGCCCAGAGAAGCATCAAGGACATTCTTAATTATCTTAAACACATCTGGTTGGACCCCATCATCTTCTCCAGCAAGCCTTCAGCACATGGGCACTTAAGATCAAAATCAATACAAGGAGAGAGAAGACAAGTCAGGCTCACTTCAAATTTGTGTATTCTTCTGAATAGGAAAACCAGCTTAACTGCATATAAAAATGTAACTATTTCAAGATGTATGTATCATTTAGTAATCTAGATGCTTTAAAATTGCTAAAAATTACTTCTCATGCTTGAAGAGGTTATCCCCCAGAACAATTCTTTTAGCAGCACTTTTACAAAAAAATATCCATCTACACTCCTAGTCATATTGTAGGCACTGTTTCATTTTTTCTATTATACTTAAAGAGACCTAAATTTCATAAGCCCAGTTCTATGAAGAATCTTGAAGTCAAAATTAATAAAAGTTAGTCAATAAGTATGTCATTTTATAATCAATGTACTGATGAAAGAAAGAAGCCTAAATATAAGTGAGGCAGAAATTTAATGCCATTTAGAAGAGTGGGATGGAAATTGGACTTTGGAACTGGACCACTAAAGAGAATGATGACAGTTTCTAAATGAGATGTTCATGCTAAAATTATTAATTTATTATGTATCTAAAAGTCTGTGCATGCCAAATGTGGATCTGTCTACCATATAAAATCTGATTTTCCCATAATGATTCATTCTAAGCACAGAGAAAATCAGTTTTTGTGCTGACTTATAGTTCCCAAGCCTAAAATCCTCCCTGCTCACATTGGTGATAATTGCTGTTTTTATATGGTTGGTGTTGAAAAGGCCAACTTAGCTCTACTTTCTGTTTCTAGTTATAATCAAAATAAAATCTATTGATTAAAAATGGTAATGGCAAAGTTTACTTAGTGTTTTTCTTTTTGTTACACTTCATTTTAAATTGTATTTGGGGTAACATTATTTTAAGTTTAACTAACTCATTATACACACACACACACACACACACACACACACATATATATATACATATGACATGCTTTACCTAGTGCTATCGCATATAGATCAGCATTCTGTCAAAATTTTCATTAAAATTATATAGCAAAGGAACCAAAAGCTAATGATCATAGCAGTAATTTTCTGTTCAGATTTTCTTTTATCCACAAAAGTCCTATTAGTCATACACTATGATAATCACCTTTTATTAACAAGGCTGATGAAGACTAGAAAGGCTAGAAACACAACTGGTAAATGGGGAAATGAGTAACTAGTTGTTCCACCATATCAAACTTGAAAGGCAACTTGAACTTCACAGAGGCCAACAACATGACCGCTGATAAAAGCATGCAAGAAGAATGTGTCAGAGAAATCTATTTTAACAGAAGTATAATGGCTTCTTCTATAGATGTCCCTCTCTCCAAACTGTATTTGTTTTTCATTAGTTCTAAAAATCAGGGTTTGGCATGCATCCACTCAATCAATGTTGGTTCAAAGTTTTGGTTTCCGGTTTTCTTTTTATCGCAGATCCAAAACATGAAGAAGTCTCCTTATGTCTTGCTTTTCTTGTCAGGATTGTGTGCTTACCTGTGGGTGGGTCCTCAGGAAATGAGATTCATAAGATCTACAGAGACTACTGCTAAGAGTCTATCTCCTGGGGCTGGAGTTGGGAGATTATCAATCCAGCTGTCCTGTAGCCTTGTTTGCAAGACAGAGGAGTAGAGTGTAGTTGGCAAGGCAAACAGCAGAGTGGGCCCAGTTTTGTTTGAGGCTTCTCTCTGATCAAGATTAATTGACAACATGCAGCTGATTTATTTCTGGCTGGATAGCTCTTGTTATTTCAACATGGAGCCAAAGACAGCCAAGGATTATCCTTAGGTTTTGGATTCTAAACAATAAAATAAGGAACTTGCCTACACAATTATATAAAGAAAATTAATGTTTATAAACTCTTGTCCTTGCTGATGTTTTGTTAATTTTTGCTAACTTATCCAAGTGGTTTCATTCCTAATTATATTCTTAGTTTATCCACAGTTTCTCAACATAACCATTAATTTATTTGATTGATGAATATATTAAAAAGTGCACTGATAATAATCCCTAACTTGTGTTAGGTTTAGTTTTGTTTTTCTAGGTTTTTCGACACAGAGTTTCTTTGTATATCCCTGGCTGTCCTGGTACTCATTCTGTAGACAAGGTTGGGTTCAAACTCAGAGATCTGCCTGCCTGTGCCTCCTGAATGATGAGATTAAAGGTGTGCAACACCACCCCCCCAGCTAAAATTCTAGTGGATTTTATTATTATTGTTATTGGTGTTGTTGTTAGTTAGTTACAAAGTTACTCAAAGCAATTGGGATTTTTAGATATTGCTTCACTTACAAGTTTTGTTGTTGCTGTTTTCTAGAATGGGTTTCTCTGTGTAGCCCTGGCTGTCCTGGATCTTGCTCTGTAAACCAGGTTGCCCTCAAACTCAAGAGATCTGCCTGCCTCTGGGATTAAATGCATGTGCCCCCACTACCAGGCTATTGTGAGTTTTATATACAACAGAAAAATAGTAATTTTACTATTTATGCAGCTTTGTCCTTTATGGAATTCCACTCTTGAAGCGAGGTGGTTGGCTATACATGTCAAATAAATGGAAATATAGGCAACAAGAACCTACAAGAAGTCACACCATTTCAGAAGTAACATGATTATTTGATTTGAAGACTTTGATCATTATGTTTTAAGAATTTTTGTTTTTGAGACAAAGTTTCTCTGTAGCTTTAGAACCTGCCGTGGAACTCACTCTGTAGACCAGGCTGGTCTGGAACTCACAGATATCCACCTACCTCTGCTGGGATTAAGGGTGTGAGCCACTACTGCCTGGCTCCGGAATCCTATTATTTTATGAATAATACCCACATATGAGACTATCTCCTTACAAAGCAAAAATTCACTTGACTTTGTACATACTCAGCATTCCACTAGGCAGTGTTTCAGCATCAGTACCCTTATTTCTCTTTTCTCTTCTGCTGCCTTATATAAAGCACACTATAATTCTCCAGTTAGGTGTAAATGTATATTTACACTAACTGTTTCTAAGGAATCATAGCAGCTGGCAATTGTACACATAGTCACAAGAACACTATATGGCCATGGCTCATCTTGTATGACTTTGGCTTTCCCAATCTCATGCCACTAATAATTTATGATAACATGTTACCAAATAAATCTGATACAATGATTCAATAAAACTCCAAAATTCAGCCTAGTCTACAGGAGCTAGTTCCAGGACAGGCTCCAAAGCCACAGAGAAACCCTGTCTCGAAAAAAAAAAATACTCCAAAATTATAAATAATAAAAACAGGACTTAAGAGGTACACATATAAAAGCAGAGTTCCTTTAAGGAAGATTAATTTTATAGCCAGGAAGTTTGTGAGTTATGGAAAACAATATGCCAAAAACAATATTGAAAGACTCAACAAACAATTTCTCACACAGCATAAAGATATTTCAGGTCTTTGCAATGCAGTTTCTGACATGTGAATATATCCATTAATTTCTTCCCTCGTTTGGATAAAACTAGAGGAAAGCTGTACAAGCAAGTCACTCGAGAGGGCATACAGAAGAAGACGTAGGAATTCAACATGTAGGCAGTCATTTTGCTTTAGGAAAGACAGAGTTCCAAAAATCCTTCACTAAAAACTAAAGCAAACCCATGGATAACTAACTTCCAACCCTAGAGTCATTTCTGATGAGGAGAGAACAGAAAAAACCACCATGGCCATCAGCCCTGAGAGGTGTGGCCACGGTATTCAGAGATTGTCATCTGGGCTGTCTCCTAGCTTTAACTGGCCTGCTGAGGCACTTAGAATGCTGTGTGTTTGTCACACTTGTAGGGATCCTGGCATAAACTATTTACAGCTGTTTGGACCCTTAGCCTATAATACAAAGGGCCTGCTGGGTCTGGCATGTGCTGACACAGCCTTGGAGTCAATGGAAAAGTCTGGCTCCTTTTCTGAGGTTCCCACAGTGTAGGATTTGCAGACTGAAAAGAATACAAGAGGTTAAGAATCACCCTTGCCAGAGCCAAGTCTCCTCTCCATGGGGACTCCAGGGCTCTGGTTAATAACACTTCTTCTTTTTTTCTTTTTTTGTAAGAGCTCTGGGATATTTTCACCTTCTGGATTTGAATAATGCTTTCCTCAACGCAAACACGACGATATCGTCTAGGTTTATCACAGAAAGAGGTTGTCATGTGGATCTCTCAGCAGAGGTGGCAGAACCGGAGGCAGAAGGGCGAATAAACGATGTGAACGAGCATTTGATGTCTTTCCCTCCTCCTTTCTTTGTTTCCTTCCCCGCCTCATTTAGATTCTCGTAGTGTTTCATTTTACTTTGTTTAGTTCATTTGGATCCATTGCCAACTCTTTAAAATGGGGACATTTCACACTAGGGAAAAAAATAGACTATTAAATCCCCTGGCAGCACCAAGTCTGAGTTCCTACCTGGCAGCAGACGAGGGCTGGGTAGTGCTGCCCTCCTCTAGTCCCTGGAATCCTGAATGCCAAAGACCCAATGAAAGGCTCTTGCGTTTTCCAACTGGCTCTACCGTACCCTTCCATTAGCAATTGTTATTACAAAAAGAACATGCTTTTAAAAATCTATTTCTAACAATAAAGAACAATTTTTATAATAAAGAACAATAAGGAAACTAGAAGAAACCATTCTGAGTGAGGTAACCCAATCACAAAAAGACAAACATGGTATGTACTCACTCATATGTGGATTTTAGACATAGAGTAAAGGATTACCAGTCTACAATCCACACTGCCAGAGAAGCTAGGAAACAAGGAGGACCCTAAGAGAGACATACATGGTCCCCTGGAGAAGGGGAAAGGGACAAGATCTTCTGAGCAAATTGGGAGCACTGGAAGAGGGGGGAGGGGGGAGGGAGCCAGGAGAATGAGAAGGGGAGATGAGGAGGGGTGAGGAGGACATGAGGGAGCAAAAAGGATGAGTCAGGGGAAGAATAGAAGAAAACAAGAAAGGCTGTACCATAATAGAGGGAAACATTTTAGGATTACAGAGAAATCAGGCACTAGGGAAAGGTCTGGAGATCTACAAAGATGACACCAGTTGACAATCTAAGCAACAGAGGAGAGGCTACCTTAAATGCCCTCCCTTGAAAATGAGATTGATGACTGTCTTATATGCCATCCTATAGCCTTCATCCAGCAGCTGGTGGAAGTAGAAGCAGACACCCACAACTAATCACTGAACTGAACTGGAATCCAGTTGCAAAGAAGAATGAGTGATAAGCAAAGGGGTCAAGACCAGGCTGGTGAAACCCACAGAAACAGCTGACCTGAACAACGGGGAGCTCTTGGTCCCCAGACTGATAGCTGGGATACCAGCTAGTCCCCAGGAACGTGGGTTTCAGTGAGGACACCTTGGAAATCTACTAGACCTCCTGTAGTAGATCAGTACTTATCCCTAGCATAGGTGTGGACTTTGGGAGCCCTTTCCACATAGAGGGATACTCACTGAGCCAAGACACACAGGGGTGGGCCTAGGCCCTATCCCAAAGGATATGACAGACTCTGATGACAGCCTATGGATGGACTCACCCTCCCTGGGGTACAGAAAGGGTATGTGATAGGTAGGGTTGTAGTTGGTGGGGGTTGGTAGGGGAGGAGGGCAGGGAGAGGGAACTGGGATTGACATGTAAAACAATCTTGTTTCTAATTCAAATAAAAAAATCTGAAAAAAGACTATTATGTAGAACACACCCCTCTTGTTTGAATGATACTGTGTTCTTCATTTTGCACATTTTTCTTTTAAAGAAGCAAATCATTAGACACAAATCTAAGATGTCTTTACTCTTTCCAAATCTCAGTCATCTTTCTGTACGTATATTGACAACCACCATCTTTATTCTAACTTGTCTGGTCGCTCTACTAATTCTCTCTTACTTTTGTCTCCATGTTAACTGTCATTCCAAAATGGAAATACGATCACATTTCTCTGTCTAACATTCTACAACGTTATTTCCCTTGAATGTTATCATACATTCTGAGCTCTTTTTAATGAAGGGCCTTGTGTCCCATTCTTCATTCTCCCTCGGGGATTACTGGGTTAGAGCCTTTGCATCTCTTGAGAACCTCCAGAGTCTTCTTCTACATAGTCCCTGCATCTCAGACTGACGCCGTGCTGGTGTCATCTCTAGGGTTTCATGCGAGCAGTGAAAGACACTGAAAGACGCTGTCATTTGGTTCTGTGTCTTTACTGAAATATAAGTTCTCTGAAGGCAGATGCTTCTCTTATTCCTGATGACATCCTTTTCTCTTATACCCGTACCTGATACATAGATGGTGTAAATCCTTTAGTGACTAGATGAAAACAGTTTTTCCTTCTTCCAGATGAAAGTATCCCAGTAATGTGACCCCCCTGGATTCCATCTCTCTTTACTAAAAGGAAGAGACTTATTATCAAGCACTGGAAAACCGACCAAGAATAAGAATATGGTCAGACTTCTCTTAACAGCTGTGTACAAATTAGTACAATTCCTCCAAATTTTCAGGAGATAAGCAGTGCATCCCTCCCTCATACACACCAGTACACTGTGCAACTTTCCAAGAGAGCTGGCTCATGGACATTGGATTGAATTAGGTTTTCTGTGACTATACACCATCCCAGCACTAGACTATGTCAATCCCTGTGGTACCATTCCTGCTCAATAGGTCCAGGGCCTTCCTTAGATACCATTAATTGTGAAAGGTGGACTTCTGGTATCCCTGGGGGAGACAGAGTTCCTTTTGCAGATTTGTGGACTAATCAATATAAGCATTTAAAAAGAGAGTCAGAAAGGATTCCAAGGGTGATGTCTTCCGAGAGAGAGAGAGAGAGAGAGAGAGAGAGAGAGAGAGAGAGAGAGAGAGAGAGAGAGAGCAAGCTAGAGAACTTAGCAGCTTCCAGACTGGGGATAGAGAAGGAGGAATAGAGGAAGATAGGCTTTTTGATACAGAATCAAGCAATCTATGAAGCTCTACAGTGGATGCCTGTGGGTCCTTACACAGTGGGAGCTGCATAGCTGCAAGGAGGAATTTTAGAAAGAACGAGAAGTCATGTGTATTAGCACAAGCAGCACTAGGCCAAGGGGGAAGAGAGATGTAAGATGCAGGGAAGGGAGAAGACAGCCTTAGTGGTGAGTCTGAAAGTAACTGCGTGGAAGAAGGGTCTTTGGGGGGGGTATATGTACATATCTCATTAAGGGAACAGTTATTACCTCCATTCTCTTATCATCTCTTTAGTCACAACATACTCGTTTTTTACCCTTTGGCTCTGTTCTGGTCTTGTTGTGGTTAACAAACAGGACTTTTCTCCATATTGCAGGCTTCCTGCCCTTATTGGCTGAGGGAAGCAACTGCTATTTACATCAAAAGGGTATAACCAGTCAGTGACCAAGCTATTTGTATAGGAGCACAGGGGATCACCAACCATGCTATTTGTGTCAAAGATTGCTAATATGTTTGTAGTCATATGCCTCATAGAGGGCTTTCCAACATGGGAGAAAAGATGCTCCTGGGAACAGAGCCTGTCTTTTGTACCAGAGGAAGCTGACATACCCACATATCCCAAACGGAGCCTGGGAAGCAGCTGGCTGTCAATGGCCTCTATCTCCCCCCAACCCCCGCAAGAAATTATTTTTTTTATTAGTTCAAATTAGAAACAAGCCTGCTTCACATGTCAATCCCTTCTCTCTCTCCCTCCTCCCCCACTCCCCAGCCCCCCACCTGCCCCCAGCCCATCCCCCCTCTGTT
The DNA here is from genome assembly GCF_003668045.3 of Cricetulus griseus. NCBI lineage: Eukaryota > Metazoa > Chordata > Mammalia > Rodentia > Cricetidae > Cricetulus > Cricetulus griseus. The sequence continues at coordinate 9,321,810 of NC_048603.1, read as the reverse complement.
CCCCAGGGAAGGAAAGGCCCTCCATGGGGGATCCCCAAAGTCTGTCATATCATTCTGGGCAGGGCCTAGGCCCTCCCCCATGTGTCCAGGCTGAGACAGCATCCCTCCACATAGGATGGGCTCCCAGAGTCCTTTCTTACTCCAGGGATAAATTACTGATCCACTACCAGAGGCCCCATAGAGTGTCGAGGCCTCCTCATTGACATTCACGTTCAGGGATTTGGATCAGTCCCATGCTGGCCTCCCAGACAGCAGTCTGGGGTCCATGCACTCCCCCTTATTCAGGTCAGCTGATTCTGTGGGTTTCACCATCCTGGGGTTGACTTCTTTGCTCTTCACTCCTCCTTCTCTGCAACTGAGTTCCAGGGTTCAGTTTAGTGTTTAGCTGTGGGTGTCTCAATGGCCCCTTTCTTTCCCTTCCTTCCTGCCTGGCTTTCTGTCACTGGTACCTGAGTCTTAGGTACCATGTCATCTATCTTCCCTCTCCATGCCTTCACCCAAGAAACTCCTACAACACATGGAATCTTTCTCCGATAATTATTTAGGTTTATTTCTTTTCTAGAAAATAATGTGCCTTAGAAGACATTAGGTTTGCCGTCTTGACCATTGCAAGCTAACAATTGCATACCCTATCTTCAGACTCCAGAAAACCTATTCCTTAAAAACATTCACTCTTCCTCTGGACCCTTCCAGATTTTAATGAGAATTCCTACTTGCTTGTAGTGCTAATTAACCCGAGGTCTCTACTATGCTAGCTAGCATGGACATGCAAGAAGCCAGGATTCTGAAGTGAAAAGTGACTCAAAGCTAGGTCTGAAAGGCCCCACCCAAAAGTCATGATTAAGTTTACTGTGGTCTTGGGAGTCTATGTTCTGTCTGTTCCAACTCTAGAAATGGGGTTGGTAATGGGTCCCAGAGAACACTGAATGTTTAACTTCATGGACTTGTTAATGTTTTATCTTGTCATGTGAATGGTAACCTAGGGGAATGAATAGATAAACAATGGATAGCCCATCATCAATAATCCATATCCAAGCAGGACAGCAAGTCAGCCTCCATCCTTTCCTCTGCCCCATGCCTTTAAAATGGTCAGTGGGCTCATCCTTGTTTTCGTATTCAGGAAGTCTGGGTATTTCCAAGGTTACAATTTGAGCAGCTTTAAGAAATGATCTGAGCCTGGGTTTTCCTTCTTTCTCCTCTGTCATTGTTAATACACTGGCTCGAGTCTGCAGACCTTTCTGTCAGTACTCAAGATGAGTACTGCATCTCTAAGCTTTACGATTTCATAATTCCCCATGAAGTATCCAAAAAGACGCACAACCCTGCTTCTGACACAGTTTAAATTGAGGGAAAATTTCCCCAAAGGCTCCCAGCAAATCTATTAAGTTTGGCCCACTATTTCTACTTTTAAAAAATCAATGATAAGAGAAATGGAATAATCAGTTTACAGTAATCAACATTCATTCTGGGTGTTGAAGAGAGTAGCCTATTGGATGTCACACTGCCGATACGAAACGAGCTCTATTTAGAAGGCATTCGATGAAATGACGGATAAGTTTTGAGTAGACAGTGTTGGCAATTACTAGCGGGCATCTCAATGGCTTTCTCACATGCCCATGGCCTCCCGTTCCACTCTGCTTATGAGTGTTCTTTGCCTGTGGGAGTGTGCCCTAAAGAAGTTCTCAAGTAAAGGAACAGGAAGTGTGTGAGTACCAGTTTCCTCCAGACTAGAACATTTCTGCGACAGCTCCGAGTCTTACCGGTACAGGGATGCCAGTTACCATAGCGATTATCTACCCATCCCTGCGCTTTCACTGTCTCCATTCCTCACACTGTACCTCATTGACTCAAAGACGGCTTTCAGGAAAACTAAAGTCTGCAACCGATAGTGGCTGTCACTGCAATTCGGATGCTCATCTTCTCTGACTCCTTCTTCACACCCACTCAAGAGTTCCTTCTTCCTTTGTGTGACCCTTGTATGATACGAATCCCAAAATACCATACTTGGAGTATAAGCCTTTCCTATCACATCGTGTGTGTGTTTGTAAAGTCAGCCATCTTTTCTTACAGTATCTGGTGTATTGTAGGTAGTGACCCAATGTCTCCCACGCGAGCAGAGCCCACAGAGGCCAGTTGATCTTCTCTTACCTAGAGACTCGGCTAAGAAAACTGAAAAGAAAGCATCATTCTTGGAATACCCTTTGTTGTTATCATTCCTCGCCTCAGAGGTGAAATATCTGGGTTCCCCCAGCCACACGAGATATTCATGTGGGGTAAATATGCTCGCTGTAAGTTTAAGCCCCTCAAGACATTTATTTTCTTTGCTCGTGTTTCAACATTCCCAACCTCTGATGCAGATCTTTTAACCTAAACATTTCCTCCCAGATGGCCGGTTGTCCCCAGACACACCGAACTGCTCACTATGAAAGCCTATAAGTCATCAGACGGCAGGGCAGAGGGCTCAACTGCTGCTGCCCGGAGGGAACTTTATTTGAGGAACTCTAATTCTTAGTGACATATTTAGTATATTTCCATTTTTTCTCTTAGCTTTATTGCCTCATCAGTAAAACTGAAACTGCCTCCCAGTAGTACTGAAATAGAGTAGTTGGGATATAAGATTTCAGCGGGCACTCAAGGGGCTGTTATGCGTTTTATCCTTACCCTAAAAAATTTAAGTCATACGTGATTGAAAATGCAGAAAAATAGTTGTCAATAAAATAGACGATAGTTTAGGATGTAAAATGACAGTGAAAGGGAAAAGAGAGAGAGAAGAGCAAATATGGGGGTCAGGAGTCAAATATTTTCAGACCAGTTGAGACCCGGAACCGTGATCACATAGCGAGTATCATCCTTGGGTTAGCATTGACATAGTCACCGCTGTTTTGATGACACTGGGTTCTCATACTGATGCCCAGTTGGCATTTTGTTGCTTTAAATAAACAACAGCTATGGGAGTATGGAGAAATGGTGAGCGTGCCCCAAAGGTCTCACAGAATAAACTGTGAGATGAATAGTGCCCTAACGTTCTAACTTGCAATTGCTGGGCCTGAAACAAGAAGAAACCATTGCAATCAAGACTTGGGTGTAGTTAGTGGAGAACTTATGGTAGAGCTACAAGGACATTAAATTTTAGGTTCCTTTCATCTGTACAAGTTCTTTCAAAGGAGAAGTAAGTAATTTTTATCATCTTTTTATTTCAAAACATCCCTCTAGTGAAGTTTTCAAAAAATTAACATAATATTTATTTTCATAAAACATTATGTAACTAAGAAATCATGGTGTTATTACCTAAAGAGAGCTGTTGGCTAACATCTAAAATATAGAAGATATCTATTTAGCTAATATTTATTAATTGTAGTCTGTGCGCCAACAACTGTACCAGCCAATGGATATCTACGGTTAACAAAATAGCACTATCAGTCTTGTAGATGCATTCCATCCAATAGGAATGGAGTTTTTTAAAGTAAAGAAATGAATAAGCAGAATCATTAAAAGTTACAAAAAGTTGGTAAAGGAAACACTTAGGTTGTTAAGAGAGATTAAAATGGAAACCTCTTTTAGGTTGGTCAGCAGTCAGCATTTGCGGTGACATAGCTGAAGTTAGGAAAAGAGATGCTGTATGCTCTGTCTGAGTCAGCACATAGACAATGGAGGTGAGAATTGCTCTCTTGAGCAATAGATGGGAAGGCAGCCTGGGGAAATTAAGTGGGTGCTCCGGGACAGGAGGTGAAGCAAAGACCTGCTACCCTGACTCTGACATTTGCGTCCTTGTAACTCTACGCTCGATAAAGTGATAGGATTGAAAAACTGACATTGTTTTATTAGTAATGCCAATACCAGCCCCATCTATTACATTCAAACAGTTTATACTAAAGTTATGAAGCTAAGCATGGGTTGTTGTACAAAATTCTTGTATCATTTTTTCTAGCATAAGGGATATGTCCATGTTGATTTGTACTTTTATGAATTAGAACATGGTCAAAGCCTTCTTCTCAGAGACCCATACAATAAATACTATAACTGGATTTCTGGAGAGAACTTGGGAGTCCACCTTGTACATGGTAGTCAAACACTCCAGGACTGAGCTATCTCTCCAGCCTTTCTCCGTTGTTTTACATTGATGTTGTCTTTCCCTAAGTTGCTCAGTCCGGCCTTGGACTAACTCTGCTATTCTCAGCACTTACAATAGCTGTGCTTACAGGCCTGGCTTATAAATAGATTTTAAAACTATCATTCATGTTGGCTATGAAAGAACAGTCAAGGTTGTACCACATACATACCCTTACCTTTGGGGGAAGTTCTATAAACCATGTTTACAGATATTTATCATAAAGAATCTTATCCCCGCTTCCACTGGGGGATATGAATAACAACCGTCATAAGCCAAATGTTTAAAGCTACTGAGTTTTACTTATTTTTATTGTGTGTGAGTGTAATTATATCAAGTATGAGCAGACGGGAGTATGCGTGTGTGTGCACGTGTATACGAATGTGGGCACGCGTGCCATCATGTTCCTTTGGAAGTCAGAGTTCAACTTTGTGAATCAATTTTCTGATGTTGCTGCTAAGCCATCTTGCATATATATATATATATATATATATATATATATATATATAGAGAGAGAGAGAGAGAGAGAGAGAGAATAGTCTGAAGGATCGTGTAGATAAGATTTCACTACTATTTAATATTAATTTAGACCTAAAAATTATTTTATTATTTTTGACTGACTTTTTTTCTCCTACCAAAAAATCAGTGAATTTCCAAGTGCTTCTTAAAGAGAAAACAAACAATTAATTACAGTTTAATAAGAGGCACAGAGAAAGAAAGGTCCTATAATACCTGCCTTCGAAGTCAACAGTTTTGAAATTGGACTTGAGTCAGAGTGCAACAGATAGCCACTGAAAATCTCGAGAAGCTGTGGTTAAACTCCTCTTTGGAGGGCCAGTACATTTAAGACGTAGCACGCATCTGCAATTGCTAGCAGACTTAGCGGGAGTCATTTTTGTAGATCCATGGGAAACCCTTGTACTAGGTTTCTACCTGACCCTGAGATGCCCCCCTTTTCTAGTGGGACATTTCAGTCCTTTCCCCTGTCCCCACCTGATCTCTCATGTTCTCATCCCCATGGGCTGTCAGTCCACCCACGAAATCTCTCTTCATGGAGATCTGAGTTCCCCCCTTGGGCCCTCCTTGCTACCTAGCCTCATTTATGTGAGTTCATATCATGTTTGTCTTCCTGGGTATTGTTTTTTTTTCTAGTTCCATCAATTTGCCTTTGACTTTCATGATGTCATTGCTTTTAACAGCTGAGTAATACTCTTGTGTGTGTGTGTGTGTGTGTGTGTGTGTGTGTGTGTGTGTGTGTGTGTAACATTCTCTTTATCCATTCTTCAGTTGAAGGGCATGCAGGTTGCTTCCAGATTCTAGCTATTACAAAAAAAGCTGCTATGAACATAGTTGACCAAGTGTGCAAGGCTATCTATCAGTGGAGGGATTGGGACACCAACCCAGCCACATAACCTCCAACCTACAGTCTGCCCTCCTGTCTATGGGATGTACTGGGGGAAGGGTGGCACAGAAGATGTAGGAGTGGCCAACCAATGACTGGTCAAGCCTCAGACATATACCATGAGGCTAAGCCCACCCCTGACACTATCTGGAGGGCTAGGACCCAGAAGCTGGATGGCCCAGAGAACTAGGATAGAGCCGAACACAACTGGAGAAAAAAGTGTCAATGTAATGATGCCTAACGATATTCTGCTATACTTATAGATTCATGCATAGTCCAATAGTCATCAGAAAGGCTTCCTCCAGCAACTAGGGAAAGAGATGCAGAGGCCCAAGTCAAATATTAAGCCAAGCTTGGGGAATCTTGCTGAAGAGACTGCGTGGGGGGGGGGTTGGATTGGAGGAACCAGATAGGTCAAGGAAACCCACAGAATTAACTAATCTGGGATCACAGGAGCTCGCAGAGACTCAACTGACAACCAGGGAGCCTACATGGAACTGACCTAGGCCCTGTGCATAGGGGAATTCTAACAGCGGGAGCAGGGGCTGCCTCTGATTTCTTTACTGGCTTTTGGGACCTTAATCCTTATATTGGGTCGCCCTGCCCAGCCTTAATACAAGGCAAGATGCTTAGTCTGAACTGCAACTGGATACGCCATGTTTTGTTGATATCCACGGGAAGCCTCCCTTTTCTGAATAGAAATGGAGGAGAAGTAGATGGGGGAGGCAGAGGTGGGGGGGAGGGACTGGGAGGAGACTAGGTAGGGGAAACTGTGGTGGGATGTAAAATAAATCAATACATTTCTACAAAAAAGAAGTAGTGGATTCAGCAAGTTCCATATGGAGAGATTAACGCATGCTGACCGTAGGGCAGGGCTACTGAAAGAAAACCAAAGCGGGACATTAAATGATGAATGAAATTAAACACATGGGGGAGAGCTTAAAAGGAGGCATGCATGGCAAGGCAAAGGACTAAAGGCTTTGAGGATGGCTCTGTGTGGGAGAGAGTGGAACACGATTGAAGTGGAGAGCATACCTGCCTGACTGAAATATATCGTTCTGATCAAATTCTATTGAACTTGGTGTCTCAGCATAGAAATTTTGGCATCAAGAGACTAGAAAGTTCATGTGTATTATATAATAAAAGTTGGGTTTCAGAAGCATCGATTTGTGAAGGGGGATCCATTAGAAAGTGGGGAAAGCAATAAAAAATAAAGTATGAACAACAAAATGAAGCTCAAAATAATATATATATATATATATATATATATATATATATTCTTTTCATTCTTTTTAACTTTAGTTAAACCACAGAAAAAGGCTTTAGTAGGATTGTGTTATTCTTTCAGTAGCAAATGTAAGAATCAAAGGAACTGGAGTATAGATTTAGCTGCAGCTGGGGCTAGCTGCAGGATGGTCCCTTGAGGAAGGTGACAGGAGTTAAAATTACTCCGAAGGTTTCTACTTGAGAACTTGAATGTCATTCAGGTTGAAGCTTCATGAGCAAGGTTAGGAAGATGGGCCTTGTGCCATGTGTATGTGTTGACGTAATCACTAGTCAAATTAATGTTCTCATGGGTCTGCGATGAAGGGGAGTCCCAAAAGGATGAAGAGCCTGGCAAGCTAGGCTATTGTTAAAATTTAAGAAGCAGGCTAAGCAATTTAGCACAACTCAGATACACATAAGCATTCAATATTGTATTTTCTTATTACAATTTTCAAGTAGGAACTGAATTGATCAAATACAGACATCTCTGAGAGAAAAGGAGAGTGTGTAACCCATCAAGACCTCCATGTCTCTAGCATGAAGGCTGGACAGATTTGAGACTTCCTAGATTAGCACTGGGGTAATTGCATAATGCCAGAGTCCCAGGAGTGGGCCTTATATTCTCCATTCTTTTACTTGGTTGCTGGATGACAAGTGTTAGTCACTCCACGCATGACTTTCTAAAATATACAGATATTATTAAAAGCTGAGTTTCTGGGTGCATTTGGGGAGCAGAGGAAGATGGATCAAGAGTTTGAGGCCAGGCGGTGGTGGCGCATGCCTTTAATCCCAGCACTCGGGAGGCAGAGGCAGGCGGATCTTTGTGAGTTTTAGGCCAGCCTGGTCTACAGAGTTTTAGGACTTATTTTGAAAAACCAGAAAAAAAAAAAAGAGTTTGAAGCCATTTTGGAATACATAGTCAGGACCCTGTCCCTTAAAAACAAGCAAACTTCTGATATTTAAAGGCCTATTTGTTTCAATGTTTTAAAAGTTCTGGATAGAAAAAGATTCATCTCTTCTTAACAAAGTATTGCAATAGTTTTAAAGTTGCTAGTATTATATATAATGGATATTAATAGATATTTGCAAAAAAAAAAGCTTGAGGCTTTCTTTTTTACTCTTTTGAGATAAGGTTTTAAGGTCTCACTCTGTAGTCGAGACTCGCCTAGAACTCTCAACACTGTTCAGCCATTTAAGTGCTAGCAAAACAGTGTATGAAATAAAATATAAATATATCCATTTACACATATAAACAGACATGTCCTGTTAACACATATGGAATGGGCTTCTCTTTCTATGACTATGACGCATAAAGGAAAGATATAAACGGTAATTCTTAGTTATGAGATTCGCTCACCTACTCTGTGGCTACAGCAACTAGAAATAGGTTTAAGCTTAATTTATCAGAAACACTGTGATATTTTATCCAAGTTTATTACTGTAAGGTAAATGTCGTTGGTTGTTTTAAGATTAGAATCCAGTCTTGGCAAGCATCCTGAGAGTCTTATAGCAGAAAACTCAAATATAATCAGAGATGGTGAAAAGAATGTGATTACTAATTCAGCAATGGAGAAAACAAGGCTCTTGGCTCCAAGTATTTCACAGCCGACTTTTGACAAATAAGACCCATGGGGGAGAGGATGGTCAGGAGGTACTAGGATTGGATGCACCCATCAGTTGCTGGGTGACTCAGGAGCTCCCAAAGCTAAGGAGGATCTCCAGGAATCGGGAAGTCCCCTGAGGGCCATGGATACATGTGCAAAAATAACAGAATCTGAACACAAGTGTTTGTACTTCATCAGTTAGTCTGAAATTTGATCTTATTCATTGAAGCCCAGAGAAATGTGCTGTTTTAGCAAAAAAAAAAAAATCCCTCTGTAGAAACAAAATATTAGTATTACCACGGATGTGCCCACTTTCCTAGGCATTCTCCATTTCAGATGTTCTGAAAAGAACTCTGACATTGCATCTAATCAATCCATATTAAAGGGGAAGCAATCGGACTTGACATTTCTTTTGGAAAATTACACGTCAGTATAAAATCTGGGCATCTGCCACGGAGTTGTTCTGTATTAAGTAAAAACTGCTGTTAAAGAAAACAACCAAATATTTCCCAAAGAAAATTTGGAACTTTTATCCAACTTAATTCGATAAAAATAATGCCAAAAGTGAAGCAGGATAATAGATTGCTTTGCCTATGTTGGTATTTATACACCAAATGAAACTGCTTTTGTTGTTTGTTGTGTCTTTGTTCTTTCTGTGACACTGTTTATCCCATATTAAATATAAATTTAAAACAATAAACTTTTGAAAACAGTAAAAATAAAAAAAAAAAACAACTTAGCCTAAGGGGAAAGAAAACTCAGCTAAAATTTGGGTAGACTAGGCTAATTGGATAACTAGACACAGCATCCTTCTAGACACTCTGTGGTTGTACTGTGGGTAGCTCACAACTGTTCTCGAGATAGAAGTATTACATAATAACAAGAAGAAGTTCAACTTTTATTAATTTATCCTGATAGGATAGTTGTTTGTAGTGCCAGAGTCATCCCTTTCAAGATTTCAATATTTAAGAAGGCATTGTATGTAGACTGACGGATTTGTATTGGCCAAGAAGATCACTAACACTATTAATACAATCTGCACTTACTCAGTTTTTATAAGCTAGAAACACAAGTTCAAATTAAAATCTCGTGTGGCAAAGTCACACTGAATGACAGTAGATCAGTGACCATGAAAATGCAAAGTCACAAACAGTCCAAATATTACGCTCCCCTGGAGAAGGGAAAGGGGTCACCATCCCCTGAGCAAATTGAGAGCATGGGAATAAGGGGGAGGAAGCTACGAGAGTGAGAAGGGAAGAAAAGGAAGGGTGCAGAGGTCATGAGGGAGCAGAAATTTTGAGACAGGTGTAGATTAGAAGAAAGGACATATGACAGGTAGGATTTTAGTTGGGGGGTGTTAGAGGAGGAAGGGAGGGAGAAGGGAACTGGGATCACCATGTAATTCAATCTTGTAATTCAAATATATAAAACATAAAAAATATAAAATAAATTAAAAAAAAAAAAGAAAATGCAAAGTCACAGGCATCTGTAGGTTATGCACCACAACAGCCAAGTCTCTGGTAGCCAGACAAAGTCTACAATTTTCTGTGATTTCAGTCCTGTCTCTTCCTCTGCCCAGCTTTTGTGTACGGATAACTTTAGGTGTTGGTCCTGGATCCTCTTCTATTTTCTGTCTAGCATGTATTCCTAAGCTAAGCATTGCACTCACTTACTGGGCTCGAAATAGTTGCTTTAGAACACACCACTCCCCAACCTCCTTTATAACCTCCCCACTGGGATACATGCTCATATTAGAATCTAGCTTCCATAAGGTTACATTTCATGAGCTTAATGTGATCACCCATGTGGTGATATATTATTTATGCTTTAATAAAGATTGCCTGAGGTATCAGAAAGCACGGCCAGACACACTCGTTAGCTGTAGGAGCTAGGCAGTGCTGGCACACACCTTTAATCTCGGGATTTAGGAGACAGGCAGATGGATCTCTCTGATTTCAAGGCCATCCTGGCCTACACAAGAGTGAAGATTAACAGAGCTTACACCTTTGAACCCAGCACTTGGGAACACATGCCTTTAAACCCAGCACTAGGGAAGTGGAGACAGGAGGAGATGGCTGGGTGGAGAAAGGAATATAAGGAGGAGGAGACAGGCTTTCAGAACTTTTCCCCGTGAGGATTCATGGCGACAGGATTGCCATTTCATCTGGGTAAGGTAAGATCTACTGGCCTGGGGGCTTTGCTTCTCTGATCTTCAGCTTGAAGCTTGAACCCCAATACCAGTCTCTTGGTCATGTATTATTTGGGTTATACACCCATCTTTTCTGGTTGAATACATTCATTGACTTCCATTCTCAGAATTCAATTTCCTTACCGTATTCTAAAGGCTTTGCCTCTCCATCTTCTAACTCTTCATGGCTTTTCTCACCGTTCACAGCGTTTCTGGTCTTTCAGCTCCTTGGAGTAAGCAATAGCATTCCCTCTATTCAGGACTTGCCCTGTTGGCACTGCTCTTTTCCCACACTTGCTCCCAAGGTCTTGCTTATCTTCGGTGCCCGTATCAAAGTGATAAGACTAAGGTCTCGTGACTTCCTCTGAGCACCTTACGGCCTCTTCTCCTGTGCAGTGAGACCTTCCGCACAAATGACTGTTTCTCTAATTATTGTCTTCGTCCGTTTTCCTTCTTCCCTGGCAGTTTCACCACAGGCTCTACCTCATTTGTTTTCCCTATTTCAAATTATGTGTTTTTGTTTTTCTATACTGTCTAGGTAAGCCCTGTATTCTCTTCGATTAGATACTTTAAAGCTTTCCTCGCTGTAAATGGAGGTGGAGCTTTGCTTTTGTCCCAACTGCCCGGTTTTAAATAATCACACAAAAGCTTATATTAATTTCAGAATGCTCGGCCTATTACTCAGGCTTATCATTAACTAGCTCTTGCATCTTAAATGAACCCATGTCTATTCATCTATATTTTTGCATGTGGCTCCTGGCTTTATCTGTCCTCAAGAATCTTGCATCTCCGGAGGCTGCTTGCATCTCTTCTCTGACTCCTCCCTTCTTATCATCTGTATTGTCAGTTTGGCTTTCCTGCCTAGACTTATTCTGCCTTGCAATAGAGGCCAAAGCAGCTTCATTATTAACCAATGAGAGTAAAAATATTCACAGCATACAGAAGGATTATCCCGTGATAACTCATTGAGTATAAGACAAGGGTCCTTGTAACAAGAACGCAAGGAAAAGGGACAAATCTTCCTACTTTAATGATGCTAGAAATGTCACTTGACTTATAAGCAACTTTTTAAAAAAGGACTGTTTCTTTTTTCAAAAAAAGTGTCTTCTTAAAAATGAAGGTTCATTTTTCTATACTTATTAATATTTAAAAAGGGAGACTGAAAGATACAGATTGCTATAAATGAGTTGATAAATGGGAGCCTGGAAAGGTTTCACTTAGGGGCAAGGCTGTGTGGAGTAGGGAACTTCATTCCATCACTCTCCCTGTTTAGCACAGGGAGAGCCTGAAGGCCATTCTCTCGTCTTTAAGAGACTCAAGAATGGAACTTCATGGGACATCGTTTTGGCCTACTATCTACAGCTGAGATACTCAGCCAGATATCTGAGTTAATTTTCTTATCTATAAAACTGAATTATGTTTGACCCCAGGAAATCTTGACAATAAGAGTAACTAAAACTTGTGCAGCAGTCAGAATTGAAAGGTCTACTAGGAAGAGGTCAGTACTAATTGCTGTTTCACTTTCTGACAGTCTCTCAATCTCTCAGTGTTTAAGATTGTAGAGTAGACTTCATTGCCTCTTGGAAGACTTAAAGGTCATTCTGTTTCTAGCCTGGTTTTTCCTCAAGTCTCTTTGTCTCTATACTTTGAATTTGTTTTGAATACTCATGAAATACTCAGTGGCATTCCAAAATTGGTAAGCTCCATAAGAGCAGGTGATACCCCATTCAAATATGTTTTAGTACCCTTTAAAGAGCAAAGCTTTCTGTACCAGCTGTGTTGACATAAATTGTGAAATTATAAAATTTTGTCTTCTCAATAAAGTTTGTTTTCTTAAGGAACTTTATCAGGCATTCTGCTAACTTAGTTTCTGAAAGATCTCAAGAGGAGTTTATATGCTATTCTCAAATGCTATGCTGTTAGAAACTGAGAATCCTTCCAAGTAATTTGTTATTACAAGAGTCAATATACTCGCCTCATGTTCTGAGTTGAATGTGAATGTCTCCGTCTCATACTCACGGCACCATTTTAATAATCATATGAATTATAATTCATAGCCTAATTATTCTCAACTGCATGTTGCTATGCCCCTTTCTTTCTGGGAGACAGATTTACTGAAAAGTATACCACATTCTGCTGTGGAACTTCTAGAAATCTTATTAATTAAGAGCACACGGAAGGGTTACCCAGCACCCCCAGCTTACTACACAGGCTATTATAATGACCTAATAGATGACCGGAAACAGAGCAAGAGAAATGAAATAAACCTTCAGTCAAAGGAAAGGACAAAGTTTCAATTTGTCTCAGAGAAAATGTGTGCTTACATCTCAGGCAACTATTACAACTATTGCTAAGCTTTTATTGCAGAGGAGCTTTTAAAATATGTCAGATCAGGAACTATAGTAGCCTCTGGAACACTTCGTAATTCCTGTCAAGCAAATTCTCTCTCTCTCTCTCTCTCTCTCTCTCTCTCTCTCTCTCTCTCTCTCTCTCTCTCTCTCTCTCTCTCACACACACACACACACACACACACACAACATGATACCATGATACTCAGGGTT